>NW_026947494.1:70120245-70720245 GCF_034190915.1 Cavia porcellus | reverse complement strand
TTTCAAAATCTTTACTGCATAAGATGGAGAACAGAAGAAATGGACAGATTCCTAGAAACTTATGAATTACCAAAGATGAATCTTGAAAGTATAAGCATTTTGAATAATTCTATATCAATTAGTGAAATTGGAATTAAAATTAAAACATATCAACAAAGAAAACCGCAGGTCCTGATGGATTCACAGCTGAATTCTCCAAGAAATTTAGAGGAGATTTAATGCCAGTACTCCTCTAACTCTTTAATGAGTTTGAAAGGGAAGCAATTCTCCCTAACTCATCCCTGGGGGCAAGTACTACTGTTATGAAATCCAGAAAAAGACCCACCAAAAATGAAAACTATAGGCCAATCTCACTAATGAACATAGGTGCAAAAATTCACAATATAATACTAGCAAACAGAATATAGCCAATCATCAAAAAGATTATACACCACGACCAACTGGAATTCACCCTGGGAATCCAGGGATACTTCAACGTATGCAAATCAATAAATGTAATATGCAACATTGACAGAAACAAAGACAAAATCATATGATCATCTCAATAGATGCAGAAAACAACTTTTGATAAACTTTAACTCTCATTCATGATAAAAACTCTACAGAAATTCAGAAAAGATGATATATACCTCAATATGATAAAAGTGTTCTATAACAAACAGCCAACATCATACTAAACAGACAAAAACTGAAAGCTTTCAATCCAAAATAAGGAGAAATAAGAATGTCCATTATCACCAAGCTTATTCAAGATAGTTCTGGAAATATTAGCTAGAGCAATTAGACATTAGTGAGAAATATATGGAGTAATAAAAGGAAAGGAAAAAGATGAACTATCATTAATAATATATCTCATTACTTTCAAAATAACTGAGCATACAATTAGACACAGTAAAACCTAACAAAACAAGACAGAAAAAAATACCTAACAAATCTGTGAAAATGATACAGGAATTCAAAACAAGATAATAAATTAATAGTGGTTACCACTTTCCCTTTTTAAGCATTTCCTCCCCTATCACTTTCATAGCTGTTGTGCTTTTTGGATCCAATGAACTCCTTCAGTTTTTTATGTAATGTAGAAAACTCAGTGCTCAAATGTATCAGTCCAAACTATTTCACTCATGAGCTTGATCTCCGGTTGCATCCATTTACCTAGACAAACCTCAAGATTGTCCTACTTGAGAGCAGAGTGAATTTCCATTGTGTGAAAATATCATGTCTTGTTTATCCATTTTGTGATCCATGAGCAAGTTACCCTTGCTGGTGTCTGGTCTTTTGCCACGTGGAACAATTGTTTCCTCTCCTTTGACTTTCAGTCTATGAAATTGCTTTTGAGTTAAAGTGTTTCTTTTATAGAGTTTATTGATGGATCTTGTTTCTTGATCCACACTCCCTATGTTTCCTTGCAATGGTGAACTGAGGCCGTCTGCATTAATAGCTACAACTGGCATGCACTGGTGCATCTCTGCCACGCAATCCTCCTGCTGTTGGCCCTCCACTATTCCCCTTCATTCAGTTTCTTGTCCTGTTTGGGGATCCTCCTCTGCTGCTGTTGTTGCAACCAGGATCATTTTATCTCTCTCTAGAATATGCATCAGCACTCTTTGTAGAGTTGATTTGCTGGTCATGAATTCTTTCTGTTGTTCTTTATCATGGAAGTATCTTATTTTCCCATCAATTTTTCAAGAGCGTTTTGCATGGTACATCAACCTGGGTTTAGAAGTTGTTTTCTTTCAGGATTTGAAACACTTCACTCCAAACTGTTATTTGACTTGCTGGTTTGTGTTGAGAAGTCTGCCATGATTCTCATGGGTTTCCTTTATAAATGAACTAAATTTCTGGAATCTTGCTTATTATATGTATGGTTATAGATTTACTTTGGTTATGCCTAGTTGGATATCTATATACCATACTTATCTGCATTCCCAATGTTTGGGGTGTTTTCTGCTATTACTTCTGTAAAAAGTCTTTTTATGTCATCTGTGATGATCCCTGCTTTTTTGCTGATGCCTATCACTCTTTAATTATTTTTCTTTGTATCATATTGGGGTTTTTGCATTGTTAATTATTGGTTCTTTGCTATTTTTAAGAGATGTTTCTTTCAGGATCACTAACTGCAATCCTGTGTTCAAGGTCTGAAAGTCTATCTTCAGTCACTTTCAAGTGATTTTGCCAGCTTTCAATTTATTTTTTAATTCTCTGGATATCTCTTTAAATCTGTTTCATGCATTGTAATTCTTTCTTACATTGTTCATTCAAGGTTTCTATCATTTTCCTATACTCTTCTTTTGTTATCTATGTCTGCTTTAGAAATGTTCAG
The DNA here is from genome assembly GCF_034190915.1 of Cavia porcellus. Lineage (NCBI taxonomy): Eukaryota > Metazoa > Chordata > Mammalia > Rodentia > Caviidae > Cavia > Cavia porcellus. The sequence goes on along the minus strand of NW_026947494.1, from coordinate 70,717,922 downwards.
CAATTCTTTTGTTGTGGTTTCCATCTCTTCTTTTACATGAGATATTATTTCATCTGCTTACTTTTTCAGTCTCATGAAGTTGTTTCTTTACTTCACTTGCTATCCTCTTAAGAGATTTCAGGGGTGTGACTTCCATATTTTTCCATGACTTTATCTCCCATGTTTGTTCTGTGTGGGCTGGAGGTCTGAGACTGCTTTTTGCTCATTCTTCTTGACATGCTCCTCGGTTCCACGCAAGAAGCCATTTTCAGGGCTCCAGGAACTTTTCCCCTGGGATTACCTCCATCGTGCAGGGGAACGAGACACGCATCTGGGTTTCTCTGACCCCAGTGTCTTAGTTGCTTTTTACTCGTCACTGAGACAAAATACCTGTGAAGCCCAAAGTTGGGGAAGGAAAGGTTTATTTCTTATAGTTTTTGGAGGTTTCAGTCCATACTCAGTTGGCTCCAAGGCAGGCTGGCATGGCTGGGCTGCAGTTCAAGGCGGCTGCAAACAGCAAAAAGGATCCAGCAAAAAGAGCAAGACACACCTTCTTCCTGCCATTACATCACATCCTGGCTCCACCCCTTTGTGGGTGTAGCACTGACACCATCAATCCAAGCGCTAGATAATGAACCAATCACAAATGCACAATGCAAACTCATGAGGCCCGGGGGACACAGACATAAACCGCAACACCCAGGTTCCCAGGGAGATAGCATGGTGTGGAGCAGGCTGATTCCCAGGGGTGTCTGATGGTGTGGTTGCTTCTTCTCTCAGCCTTTGTGTCTACACTGGGTCTCCTGCAAAGTGGCAGGCACAGGAGTGTGTTTGTCTGATTCTCCTGTTGGTTGCTGGCTGCCTGAAGGAAGCAAGTATCTCTGGTAGTTGCCTGTGAGTGCATGGGGTGTGTCTGGCTGTCTTCCTGCCCATGGGGGCTCAACTTGAGACTCTTAGGGAATTGTACTCATCTTGAGACCATACTAATACATGTGTTGTTTCAGACTTGCTGATGTAAGCATTGTATTGTCTCCCCAGTGTAAAAAAACTGAAAGAATAAATAAGTAATAAACTTTACAATAAATATTGTGAAAATGAAAGGGAATGAAAGTGCTCAAAAGAAAAAAACAATTGGGGTAGGGGAAAGGTGAAAAGAAGAAGCAAATGCTTGTAATTATGTATGTATACTTATAGATATGTTGGTATGCAAGATATGCAAGATAGATTACTCTATCACTAATTTCTGTTAGTCCATCAGAAAGAACAGTTTGTGTTTCTATTGTTTGTTTATGTGATCACTTTTTCATCCCTAAATGTTGTAATCTGAACAACTAGTTTGAAGACGACAATATGCAATATATTGTTGTTAATTTCCTCTTATTTTGTTTTGAAATTCTGTATCTTTTATGTCCTTTTTATCTTTTTTTTTCTTTTTAAAATAAAAATACTAAAGAGTGCTTACCAGAGTCTGAGAAGACAGTCAGACCTCTTTATAGGTGTGGAATTAGAGTAGGCTATGAGTAATCATTTTTAATATTTTATAACATTGTGGGGTAACCATGATTGACAATAATTAAATATTTCCAAATATCTAATAGAAAATATTTTGAATATTTCTAACATAGAAAAGTACTATCTGATAGATATACCAATTACCTTGATATGATTATTAAATATTGTGTATTTGAAACATGACTGTATATGCCATATGTATAATTACTATATGTCAATTAAAATAAAATTTTTATATTTTTAAAATTGAACTTCTAAAAATTTCACATACTATCTGAAAACAGAACATAATAGTTCACTTCAATATATTCTATGAACAAGGGGTTTACTGAGGTTAAATAATCATTTAGAAGAATAAATGCAGAATAATTCTTCCATCTTTAGTGGATTAACTTTTTTTTGTCTTTTTCATTTTTATCGGTGCCAGGGATCGAACTCACAACTGCCTGCTTGCAAGGCAGGCACTTATGTCACTAAGCTAAATCCCCAGCCCCAGTGGATTAACTTTTGTAATCAGTTTTAAATTTACAAGTGTGCAATAAGCTCTGATGCTCAATTTTTTTATACACTTAATTAAGAGAATCATGATAATCTTTCCTAATATATCAAGAAGGATTCTGGCTCATGTTAGGGAGAACATAGCTTATTTTAAGTAACAATAAAATTGTGTATGTAGAGTTCGTCTCTGAGTACATCTCTTCTGTCTCATGCCTGAATGTTCCTCAACATGAGAGCTGTACTTGAATTTCTCAGAACTTCTTTTTGGTTGTATACTCAATACACAATTACTTAGTGGAACACAACTGGTTCCAGGTGAAACAAAATTATCTATGTATTTCTGCAAAGAAAACCTTAAAAGACAAAATATCCACACTGAAAAAATACTAAATTTTACTATTTTTAAAAGGAGACAAGTTCCTTCATTTTAAAAGATTTCATTGTACTGTATGCTTTGTTTGCACTGATGCTACAGCTAAACAGTGCAGTCTCCATGGACTCCCACCTATGTCTGTATGTTCTGTCAGTGTCAGCCTTAGCTCCCGGCACAGAGTCAGTGGTTCATTTGTGTCTAGCATAAGCCAAGTAGCACACAGAACTGGAGAAGAGACTCAGGTGAAAGGGAAGGATTGTACCTTAAACTGTGGTACTGAATAGGAGTGGTAGATCAGGTGGAGGCCAGAGAACAAGAAGGTCTATAATGGGAGAAAAAGTAAAAATTATTGTGAACAAATATAGTCCTAAGAAGTATCAGTCCAGAAGATCATGCCAGGATACAGGTTCTCAAATTGAAATGGAGGATGGCTAGTGGGCCAAGTTGTTTGAGGCATTCACATGATGGATGAGAAGTTGGAGAGAATAGAAACCACTGTGGTTTTGCTCCTAAATGTCACCCAAAATTCATTTAATAAGGCCTTGATTGCAAGACTGTGATATTATATATATATATATATATATATATATATATGTGTGTGTGTGTGTGTGTGTGTGTGTGTGTGTGTGGTAGCCTGCTACCCACAGAATAGGTCATCCTACCCACTTGATAATGAAGACTTTTTTTGACTGAGATTACCTTTGGTGAACATTTACAGGGGACACAAATATCTTTACATCCTTTGCTCATATGGATAGGTCTATTGTGTCAGTTACTTTTGACTTGTTGCTGAGACAAAATACCCAATACTCAGAATTAAGAAAGGAAAGGCTAGCTTAGCTCACAGCGTGTGGAGGTTCCAATCCATTATCAGTTGGCCCCAAAGCAGAGTGGCACATGGCAGAGGAGCAACAGCTCAGGGCTGCAGAAGACAGCAAAAGCAACACGAGCAAAAACGGGCAAAAGGAGGAGACAGAATTTTTCTGTCCTCGTACTGTATGTAGGCCCTAGGGTGGGTGGAGCACACACACTAACTCCAGCACTAGACAATGAATCAATCACAAACTCTACATTCAGCCACCTCCACAAAGCACCACCCCACATGACTGCATGAAACTTTGTGGAGACGTGCAGACAAAAACCATAACATGTATCCACCTATCTCTTATTGAGAATAGCAATTTTCCACTCACCTTCCTTCCAAGACCCTGACCACCTGGCCAGACCACTGGTTAGAGTCCATGAATCAGTATTTAAACATAGAGGAGGGACAGGAAGAACACGAGACTCATAAATCAGACCAGAGAGGAAGCAATATGGTCATGACTTGGAATCCTGCAGTCTCTCAAAGCTGGGAACACGGTTTTTGTTTAACTTCTTAAAGGAGGATATAAATTTTTAAAATTCAAATTCAGTATTATTTACTTCTTTAAACCACTTACTATGTTTATAGTGTACTTTCTTCTTAAAGAAGTATTTTTTCTCGGGAAGAAATGTTTGAAGAAATGTTGAGACTGTTTATTACTTTCTTTTAGCATAAAGGGTTTGTCCTGCTTCCTTTCAGTAGGCGCTGACAGCTTGCATAGGTCCATGATTTAGGGAAGTTTCTTCTACATTTGCTGTTTACATTTTCACGGTTGAATACATCACCTTCCAATAACTACAAAATCTGCACAATTTTTGGTATGTTTCTAAGTAAAACACTTGGTGGTTTTTAAACAGATCAATTTTATTTTATTATTTAACCTAAATCTAGAATTAATTAAATGTACTATTAATTCTTATCACAGTTCATAAAACATTAAGAGAACAAGGCATCAGGTAACTAGCCAAGCATGAAACAGAGCTTGCTATAAATATCAAATACAAATTCATCACAATTCAGTAGGTTCCGAACATAAAATATCCCTGTTCCCTGAAGTGTACATAGCTGCTGTATTGTTACAAATGTTCTAAAACAGAATAGTAGCAAACTAAGTTTTGAAAACCTTGCCAGTTTTCATTTTCATTCTAATTATCAAGTACCAAATGTTATCATTATTACTTAAAGCAACATCATCAAAAAATAACATCCTAAAAACAAATGCAGTTTTAAGCTGATCTTATGCAGGAATGTCACATATAGATGATTGTAACAAACAGTTACGTTTACATGTATGTTACCTATAATGTATAATGTCTTCTGGGAGCTGATGGATATAGAAATATACATGTATTCTGCACATTGTGTCACCTTTATCATTAAGTTGAGAAATCAATACTGTTATTTCTGAATACAAAATAGAAAATAATGTGAAATTGCTTAGGTTGAAATTAAGTGTTTTATTTTTATAAAAGATTTGCAAATAGCTTCAAGTGAAAACATACAGATAAATAAAGCATGATTTTGTTACATGTGGACAAACTACAGTTAGAAAAATTAAATGTAATATGTAAAACCATGAATATTAACCTAAAATCAAGAAATAATTCACTGTCAAATAAAAATTAAGTTCTATCTGAAAAAAGTAATAGCTTGCCACTGTATCAATGTACTAGCTATCAAATCCCTAACAGAGCAAATGACTTGTTTAAAATTGCCAGAATGTGAATTTTTTTACTGTTGTACTTCCAATAAACTATGTCATCTGAGTAAGATACTCTGGTATTCATTGTTTAGACATGTAGTTCTCTCTGAGTTTGTATTTTTAGTACCATTCTATGTTAAAATTGGAAAAAAATGCTTAACTGCAAGTAGTAATTATAAAATGTCCACCACAAGTAATTGGCATAATTATCATATTTGTTAGCAATCTAGAGCTGAAAAATCTAATGATTTGAAATCTCCCCTAAATTACTAATGACCTTGTACTTAAAATGAGGTTACAACCTGACAAACCTCTGGAAATTAAAAAATGCATTTAAGCTACCTAATTCACTGCGTGTCACAGTGCAGCTACACAGCACACTGTGGTGCGTGATTGTTTCCCTAAGTGAGGGTGCACCAGAATCCCAAGCTTGAGGCCACTACCCAGCCTTGTAAGAGGGTACCACACCCATCTTTGTGAAGAAGGACACAATTCTAGATCTCAAGTAAGGATCCTAGTTAATGTAAGCACTTTGAAACACCATAAAGTGGAAAAATCAGGCTAAGCCATCTTAAATTGTGGTCATCTGTAGTACAAATGAAATATGTTATTTTGCAAATGTGTAAATTAAACAAGACCTAAGTTTCTATCTGAGGAGAACCTGAAAACCTAAGAACAAGACAAAGAATTCATAACTAGATTTTTTTTTAATGTTTGATTTTGTTTTTCATGAAGAGAAAGTCAGAGGTAGAATTGAGGATAGGGAAAATGTGGAGGCTCGGAGTACACAGTTGTTTTTAACTTTTGGTCTGTCCTGTGGAAAATGGGATTTGAGCTCACTGTTTAATATACTTTTGGGAGATGGGGATCAACTAGGTATAGTCACACGCACCTTCAAAATGAGTGTAAATTTTGTGTGGTTCACATTTGCTTTCATTACTGATTATCTGAAATGACTGAATGGAAAGGAAAATACACATCGCTCTTATTGCTTCTTCCCTAAAAATGTCAGCTTTAATGATATGACTCTCCTAATATGTAATTAACCAAAATAAAGTCAGAAAGATATATAATTATAGACTTGTTTACAATGGTTTTGTACAGAAAATGAACATAATTTCATAAGGCAACTTCTATGTTTGACCTTAAATACTGTGTAATGCTTTTCCAAGAAATTATTACTTAACTTAGACAGATTACTTGTGCGTTAGGGTTGAGTGCTGGAAATAACCACTAGTTAAGTAGGAGATTCTTGCACAAACTCAATTTTAAATTTCAGTTGCTATTTTCTACCATCACATTGGGGATATTTGCAACTGAGTCTTCTAGATTAAATTTTATCAGTTTTATGTAAAAGTTTAATGTGGTTCTTTAGTGTCACACAAAGATATGGATCTGCCTTACCATACAGAAAAGATAGAAAATGAATTTTTACCTTCTAATACGTAAGAGGCATGGTGATAAAATAAGTAGGACAAAACCATTCATATAATTTCAACTTCCTTTATTTAAACGTGCAAAATATTGCCACTAAATTTCTTTTAGACTGAAGAACATTTACAGAGCTCGTAGGTTCAATGTAAGTTTTGAAAATTAGAAGAAAATACACATTTAGCTTCCTTTTATCATTCATTATGTCACCAATTTCATGCTTTCCTATTCAACAACAAATTTTTACTGAAGAATATTTTATAGCAACAATGAACTCAGATCACTTGTTTGTCATTTAAAAAGTAGAAGTACAAAAGACTCAGAAATCTTAACGTTTTCATCAAAAGTATACTATACTTTTGTCCTTGTTAGCTGTTTGTCTAATAAAGCAAATATTCCATGTATCTGCCATTTTTCTGCCAGTAGGACAAAATACTGTGTGTACACATTTCAAGAGGAAGAAACTTTCGCTTTGGCTTAGAGGTGTCAACCTGTGGTGGTCTGACCCTGCTGCCTCTGGGCTTGTGGTGAGGCTGATCCTTAGGACAGAGTGTGTGGAGCAGAGCTCTTACAGCATGGGAGACAGAAAGCAAAAGAGAAAGGTGGAGAAGAGGGCCTGTTGTCTTTCGAGTGCACGCACTCAGCAAAACAATCTCTTTCCACAGGGCCCCAGATTATAAAGCTTCCACCAGTTATCAACAGCATAACACCTGGTGACCAGCACATGGAGTCCTGGTGAACATGGGATACCCAAATCATTACACTCTGTGTATCATGGCTGGGCCAGGGCAAAGCAGTCTGGTTCCTGTCATACATTTAAGTCTTTCTTGAAGCTAAAGTAACAAATGTCTGTATGGATTTTACTTACTCATTACTGAGAAGCTAACATATTTCCTAATCACTATTTTTTTTTTTGCTTTATTATGGGTATATTTTTTTCACCAAAGAAAAGCAAAATATGAAAATCAAGCAATTAAACAGAAAATTTCTAAAACTAAATATATTATAACTTTAATTTTATAAAGGAAACGTTCACTTGAAACATTTTGAAAGTGCCTATCATATTTCCAAGAAAAATAAAAAACAATGGTAACATTAGTCAGCCTCTAAAATGACATTAATGATTTCTATTTCTCATGTCTTTATTTTGAGTACTAGAGATAGAGTGTGCTTTCCAGCAAATAGAACAGAACTCCCCGCTTGTTTTGTTATCTGCCTCTTTAAATGTCTCTGTCTTTCTATACTCCACTTCCAAACGTAGAAAAACAGATTTCCATTTTATGCTCAGTCCTTGTACACATTACTTCTTCAAGGAACTGATGTTTAGCACTAGACTGTGAAGAACTGATATATGCCAATATTCACATAAATGAGCTAGAAGGTAGATACTGAGCCAACAGTAATCTAATTAATAGGAAAAAGAAATGAAATGTATTAATTTGATATTAAAGAAGGACATCAAGGAATATTTTTCTTCAAAGACTTTTCTAGGAATCAAGTAATGAATTCACCTTGATCACAGCAATAAGTGAAACATTATCATGACTTAATCATTGCACAATTCAAATATTCATTAAAACATCACAGTACACTCAGTGAATATGTACAATGACTATATGTTGACTAAATATTTAAGCTAATTATACGAAGAATTTTTGTTTACACAGGTAGGTTTGGGTTTAATTCTCAGTTGTCCAAAATAAGAGGCAAAATGCAAATGAAATCAAGTTGACAAATTATAAAAAGAGGAGAGATGATTTTTTTGGTCAAACTAGAAAAATTTGATGATTCATGGGACATTGATGCATATGAAGCCTCAACAGTATGAAATTATTTCCATGTAACTTAACACTATCCAATACAAAGGAATACTTACAAAAATATCTTGCATTGTTTAACGTAAAATTCACAAGTACTATCATTCAATCAAAGATAACTAGACCCATAGAGAAGCAGGAAAATGCCAGCTGCAACCAAGAGAGCAGTGGGTCAACGCAAAGCTCTTCAGAAGAGAGGTCAGTGTTAGGATTTTAGGAGAGGACATTCAAGTGGTTATTATAACAACATTTCATGGTCTAAAAAGTTAAGGAGAAACATAAAAGGTATCTAAAGAGCTATACAATTAAACCTCCAAACAAGACAACTACAATGCGTAAGAAAGAAATACATTAGATAAGATTAAGAACATATTAGATATTGTAGGATGAAAAACTAATAGATTAGAAAACGTAGAATAAGATATTCCAAAATAAAGTACAAACAATAGAAGTAAAATAAATGAATGACCAATAATCTGTAAAATATCTTCCAGTATTCTAATGTAAGTATTATTTGGACCCTACAGAAGAAGAACAAAACATTTTAAACAAATAACATCCAAAATTCTTCCTCTTTTATGAAAACTGTAAAGCCATTATAAAAGATAAATGAACCCTCAAGAACAGGAAAAATGAAGAATTTTCACATTAAGGTATTTATAAAACATGGTCAAAAGCAATAGCAAATAGGAATTAATAAAGCAACAGTAAACATTAAAACTATACTGAGAAGGTAATTTCAATATGAAATAACAAAGAATGATAGCATATTTCTAATTAAAACAATGCTAGTGAGAAGACAGAAATAACTAAGGTAGCAAATTATTAACCTAGGAATATATAACAGTAAAAGATGTCATCCAAAAATGAAGGCAAAATATTGTGTTTTTCAGACTTAAAAAGTTAAAAGAACCTATCACTGAACTATAGGAAATGTAAAAGAGAGTCCTGTAAAAAAGGAACACGATTTCCGCAGAAATACAGATCTACACAAGGAATAAAAACATCAAGCATGGTGACAATATAAAACTAGGGACTTATTTGAAACTCTTTACAAGATAACCATGTAAATGGAAGTAACAATAACATATGGGTATTTTTACACATGTAAAAGTAAAATTTACAACACAAAGTTTCAGATGGGAGTAATACAAATAAATTATTGTAAATGTCTAATAATATAAGTAAAATGACATCACATGAATTAAATATTATTAAAAAGTTGAAGATGTTTATAAAGAATTTTAAATAAACACTAGAATAATAAAGTAATTATTATTTAATAAAACTACTACGCCAAGAAAGAACATAAAACAGTATCTTTGTTGTTTAATTTTTTGTGTAAACTAGGATATAATATCAGATAACCACAGTCTCCTTATTTCTATAAAGTCTTGGTGGAGTCACATTTAAGTCAGTAGGCTGACTAGAACTGGTTGCCCTCCACCATGTTAGCTGGTCTTGTCTAATCAGTTGGCGGTCTTAATCAGAAAAACAAAACAAAACAGCAGACTTCTACTAGCTGATTTCCATATTTGAATTGGGACCTGAACTCTGTGTCACCAGCCTGCCCGGACCATGTGGATGTTGGATGTATTGGCCTCTATGATTACATGAGCTAATTCTCATTCTTATTCTCTCTGTATCTCTCTATCTGTGTCTCTCTCTGCCTCTCTGTCTCTACCTCTCTCTGTCTCTGTGTCTCTGTCTTTCTCCATGCATGCTTACATATGCACTAACACATCTTATTAGCTTTATTTCTCTAAAGGACCTTAATATAGGATCATGAAACACCCAATTCCATCAAAAGAATTCTATAAAAGAGTGAACTAAAGAAAAAATTCTAGTGGGTAATAAAGAATGGATGGTAAAGATAAAAAAGAAGATCTTACTAATAATCATGCTAAATACAAATGATTTAAGTGTACTCTTTTAAAACAGAATGTCCAAATCAGATTCTGTTATAGATTAAAAACTGGTGGTCAATTTAACACCAGCAGAATTAAATAAACATGGTGCTGAGGATAGATGCTCTACCTGAAGAAAGTTGCCAGAATAAGTAGAGACGTGGAGAAGCAGAAGAGGGGGCATTGAGGCACTGTGGCATTGTGGGTTCTACGAGTTGCTGACATTGGTTCTTCTGGAGAAGCTCTGGTCTTCACATTGAGCATTGCTTCCTGGATCTGGAGGGGAAGATTTGTGCCGCTTGGTCTCCAGGATGAACTCGTCATGCTGGCTTCCTGCATGTACTCGACTGTGCTTATCATTGGAGGAGCTTGGGTCCTTCATGTCTTTGAGGATGGGTGTGGTGCCTTTTAGGAGAGCCCTGGTCTTTGCTGTGAGTGTGACTTCTCGGCTCCAGCGTAGAACCCTCGACCTACCAGTACAGATCCTTCACCCTAACTGCCATGGTCTTTCTGGCTTCCACTACTGACCTTTGGGCCTTCTCATCACAGATCTGTAAAAGAGACTAATGTGAGTCCTTTTTGTGGGCTCTAGACCTCCAGTTGGACTCATGGGAGGCATTGTCATGAGCTCTGGGTCTTCATCTGGACTCATGTGGGACATTGCTGTAGAATTCAGGCCTTTGGCTAAATATTCTGTCTTTAGTGTTGCAGATAGATTTCCTGCATTTTCATGTGTTAACTCTGGGTGAACATCATAAATAATATGAACTCCATGTCCTGATTCTAATTGTTCTCCTTACAACCTCTGACTACAATAGATTCTAAAACATAAGATCTGATGCTCTCTCTACAAAAAGTACACATTAATAAGGAAGACCCAAGTTAGAAGTAAAGCACATAGACACAAAAATCCTTAATAATATTTTGAAATCAGAATCCAAAAACTCACTGGAAAGATCATGACTAAGTCAGTTGTACCCCAGTGATGCAAGAATGGTTGAACATATTCAAATCAATGAATGTAGTCAGCCACGCAAATAGAATCAAGGACAAAAAAATCTCAGGGTCATCTCAATAGATGCAGAAAAAGCTTTTAACAGGGCTCTTTTATGATAAACGCTAACTGAATAGCTATAAAGAGATTTTATTTCTGATAAAAGCCAAATATTGTAAATCCCTACCTAACTAAATGGGAAAAAACTGTTAGCATTTCCTTTAAAATTTGGAATGAGTCCAGAGTGTTCACTCTCACCTGTACTGCCAAATATAGCTCTCAAAGTTTTAGACAGATCAACCAGGCAAGAGAAATAAACAAACAAGATATAATTAAAAATAGAGTCACAGTATCCTTATTTGGAGATGCACGATGCTTGCACAAGAGATCACCAATACCTCTGCTGATTGAGTTTTAGATCTAATAAAGGTGGCAGGATAAAAAGCAATCCAAAGAAGTTAATATTATTCCTGTACATCAATAATGAGTTCATGGGAAAGAAATCAGGACAATTCTACTCACAATAGCTTCAAAAAATCAAATACCGAGGGATCAACCAAACCAAGAAAGTGAAAGGACTCGATATTAAACATTACAGACCTCCGCAGAAAGAAACTGAAGGTGTTAAAAATGGAAAGACATCCCTTGTTTTTGAATTAGAAAAACTAATATTGTGAAAAAAGTCATGTTACCAAAAGTGGTCTATACATTTAATGTAACCCCTACTAAGACCAATACATGTTCTTCAGAGAACTAAAACAAATGATCCTGAAATTCAGATGCAATTGGAAAAGACCTAGCAATGCAGTATTCAACAAGAAGGGCAAATCTGGAAGCATCACAATGCCACATTCCAAGCTACACCACACAGCTATGATTTAGGCAGGAAAGGTGACCTGTAGGCCAATGAAGTAGAACAGGAGATGCAGAGAGCAGCTCCCACCCCTGTAGTCATCTGATATTGACAAAGGGGCCAACATCTCATCTTAACAAGGCCAGAAGCAAGCTGTAAGACTGTTACCTTAACTTTACAAATGCAGAAACTGAAATTAAAAGGGAGAAATTTCCGTTTTTGCAGATTACAAGATAGTAGGTGCAGGCTGGACTTGGCTTTGGGTTTGACAGTTTTTAGATTTCTATGATTCTGCACTACTTTACAAAATATTTTGTTCCATAACTTGTCTCTCGTTGAAACGAATAGTTCATTCAAGCTAATTTATAGAAAATGATGGACTGCTTTTAAAGCAAAGATGTAAACTTACTATTGTAGTCAGGGGTTGTGAGGAGAACAACTAGAATCGGGACATGGAGTTTATGATATTATTTTTATAATGGTCACCAGGAGTTAACACAGGAAAATGCAGGAAATCTATTCATGATACTAAAGACATAGAATCAAGGGCCTAAATCCCACAGCAATGTCCCACATGAGTCCAGATGAAGACCCAGAGCTCATGACAATGCCTCTCTGGAGTCCAACTGGAGGTCCAGAGCCCACAAAAAGGACTCACATCAGTCTCTTTTATGGATCCATGCTGCAAGGCCCAAAGCTCAGCAGTGGAAACCAGAAAATCCCTGCCAGCGGGTGAAGGAGCTGTGCAGGTGGGATGAGGGTTCTATGCTGGAGCCGAGAAGTCACACTCACAAAAAGACCAGGGCTGTCCTGAAAAGCACCACAGCCATCATCAGTGACACGGAGGCCCTGAGCTCCTCTGATGACAAGCACAATCAGGTACATGCCAGGAAGCCAGCTCGACGAGTTCATCCTGGAGACCAAGCAGCACAAGTCTTCCCCTCCAGAGCCAGGAAGCAATGCTCAATATGAGGACTAGAACTTCTCCAGGAGAACCAACAGCTCAAACAGAAACGTGGAGAAGAACCCACAATGCCTCAACGCAATAACGCATTAACACTTCAGTGCCCACCTTCTCCTCCCCTATTTATGCTGGCAACTTTCCTCAGGTGGAGCATCTTTGCTCAGTGCCATGCTGATGTAATCCAGCTGACATTAAGTTGACCACCAGTTCTTAATCCATAACAGTTATTATAGTCGCAGGACTTTGCAGTTCTTAATCATGATCAAAGCACCATACAAACAATTTGAGTATTGGGGTGCTTACCCAGAAAACTCTGACAGATTTGTTTGAACCACTTGAGCCAAAATTATACAGATCAAAAAGGAAGCACAAGTATAACACATTGAATGTTTTTTAATATTTGATTTGTAGCTGTTGTTGTTTGAGTTATTTACGCTTAATAAATTCTTAAATGAAAAAATAACATGAATACAAAGGACATTTATTAATTTCTGGAGATATATCCTAAGTCACGTGTAAAAAGCCAGGTGATCACAAGTTTTGGGGATTTTTAACCTTAATTTTGCCACACTTGGACATACCCAGGTATTAAAGTTAGAAAAAGATCTGATTCCAAGATCTAGGAAAGTGGAAAAACCTAAAATCTGAAGGAATGTGCTAAGTGTTTGGGGACTTGTAATCTTCTAACAGAGATGCAAATGTCACTGTGATCATTTGGTAGAAATGCAAGTGCTATTAAGAATGGATCAAGATAAAAATGAGATGTCCTCAGGATTCATTGTTTTGGACAAACAAATCCTCTTCAAATATCTCTTTGCTGATACACTGGTTACTATTTCCGGAGGTCCTTCACATCTTTACCTAAGCAGGAAATTCAAACTGACCTGTTTCCCTTCATCATAAAAATAGTAATGTTTCTTATGCATGTTTTCGGTTAAAATAGCAGGAGTATATCCATTTGATGGTAAATAAATAGGTTTTTATGAAGGAATTTTGCCTGCATTTCCAATAGCAGTAACTGAGAGCACAGTCTTAGGGTGAATGAAAAAGAAATCACGCAAAGAGGCTTTTTTCTTTTCTGTTTTTGGTGGACATTTAAAATCACTTTATCCTCTTCAACAGTTAAAACTGCAAGATAGATTAAGGAAATATTATACTATAATACATCCAATCACAAAGATATCTTCAAAGATATTAAAAAAGAATTACTAAATTGAGAAAAACAAATGTTAATTATAGTAAATAATTTTAGTCTTGATGAGTGTGAGCATTCAAACTAAAAATAGTGTTTGCATAATTTAAGAAGGTATTTAAACAGATTCTAAAGTATTCTAATATTTTTAGAAGATCTATGTATTTGTGCTCAATTTTAAGATAGTTTTAAGATGACATTCTAAACTTAGAATAGATAATCACTGTTGCTTTATGGAATGGTAGCTGCTAGCTGGAGTTGTTTTTCCTCTGAGCATTCTTCAAAGAAACTTTAATATATGTATCATTACATTTTTTTACATTTTACTTTAGAAAGCTTCACTGAGTGTTACATTTTCTTGGTGACTTCCAACACTATTTTCTCAAGTGATTCTATAACTTTAGAAAGGACACAATCCAATCTCTTATGAAATGGCCTTTGTTATAAAAAATGTTCTCATTTCTTTCTTAGAAAAGACACACTAAAAATAAACCTGGCTGTTTTGTTCCTTTCCTATCCTCCTTACCAATTCTTTTCTTTCTTTAGGTGATTGGAAACCATATTGGAGAGTTCCTTTCATGGCTTGAAAATTGTTTTTATTATATATAGTACTATGTCTACTGATGACTTTTTCCCAAATTAAACATTTGATTTTCAATTTTGCAAATTTTTTCCAAACCTAGCCATTTTCTCAGATTCTCAGTCAAAAGATTAAAAAATAATTGATGACACTACACAGAACAGTTCACATTTTCACATTAGGTTATAGTGCTTCCTGCTAGATGTGGTAAGTACTGTGTTTGGTGGTTCATCTGACACCCACTACAGCTGCCTTTCTCTCTCTCCTGTCTCAGTGGTAAGGGCTGAGAAATTAAACCCTAAAATCGTAGTCTCTTTATGTGACACTGCAGAGGCAAGATGAATAAACAATTTAGACGAGGGGTAAATTTGTGAAATGGCCACTAAAGGAGTAATAAACGTGACAGACATGTGAGCATGAGGGCAAGACAGAGCACACACAAATGTCAATTGCACATCATGGGTTTAGAGATCGTAGCCTCCAAAGATACTGTTGATAAGTACAACGCATCAGCTGG
The DNA here is from genome assembly GCF_034190915.1 of Cavia porcellus. Taxonomy (NCBI): domain Eukaryota; kingdom Metazoa; phylum Chordata; class Mammalia; order Rodentia; family Caviidae; genus Cavia; species Cavia porcellus. Next base: position 70,702,738 of record NW_026947494.1, on the reverse strand, counting down.
CTTTCTGTGGCTGGGATGAATACTGACATGTGTAACAGAGGGGAAACCTTGATTTTGGTTCACAGTTATGGAGGTTGCATTCCTTACCATGGTGGAAGGGTCTGGTGGAAGAAAGCTTCTCATTTCATGGCAGGCAGGAAACAGAAATGGGGAAAATGAGAGAGAAAGGATCAAGGGACTGGATACAATCTTCGTGATCAGACTTCAGTGATCCACTCAGATACATCCAACAGTGATTTTGCTAGTCTTTCAGGGATCTCGCAAACCAACAGAAATTACAATCAAAATTAACAGTCCCACACAATAAATTAATGGCCTGGGCCAAGTGCAGACCATGTCATGACAGTTTGGAATTTCCCCTAAAAAGAAAATAGGTGTCTAATTCTAAAATAACGTCAGAACTTATTAAAGAACAGAAAACCGAACTCAGCATCTCTCCTCCATTTTTATTTCTCTTAAATATTCCGTCAACAGGCCTTTGGTAATACCTTGAGTTCACTTTTTCTTTCCTTGCATCTAAGCTATCACTGAGTTCTGATTTTTAGTTAGTACTGGGTTGCATTTTTTTCTTTTCAGTTCTTCCTTTATACCACTGAAACTGAAGCATTAGACAGAGATGGTCACCCGTATCACTACTGCTAAAACGAGTTCTTGTTGCTCTTTTGGATTCTAGTCTTTCCTGCCAGATCAGCTGTGATCCTGACTGTTAATTGTCAACTTATTTGAATAAGAATGGCCTGGAGGATTAGCAAGTTTTGAGTGTCTGTGGATGATCCACAAACAGAAAGGCAAACTGAAGGGAGAAATAGTCACCCCAGATGTGGGTGGTAAAAAGCCATCGATTTGTAACTTGGACACAATATAAAGGGAAGAAGAAGGTGTTCCAGTGTTTGCCATTGCCTTAGGATTCTGGTCTCCAGTTTTTCAGCCTTCTAGCACAGACTCCAACTTTCCAACAGCGACTCTTCCTGTGATAACAGCAGGCTTCCAGACCTCCACCCACTGACTGTCACTGGACCCGCTGGCTCTCTAGCTCTCAGATGGTCACTTTGGACTCTTCCATCTCCGATTTCACAGACAATCATTAGGACTATTCTTCTGTAAGTCTACCCAATAAGTACACACACATTTTATATTGATTCTGTACCTCTAGTGATCTCTAACTAATATAACAACTTTGTCTTATTTTGTGAATACCTTTTCTAATAAAACATTAAACCTTAACATGTCCTGTGTTATGCTGGATCATTATTTCCAATTCACCACTTCTTTCCCATTTGCTGCAGAAATCTGCAGTGACTGAGATTATGGGGTGCGGCTTATTTTTTTAACATAATTCAGAAAAAGTGAGGGTTTCCCAGCCAGTCTGAGCTGATATCTTCTGTCCTGCTATCCTGAGATCCGTCAAGAGAATAGCATGCTTCTCTAACAATTACACCTTTGGGCTGACTCCCCAAATGATGACACACCTGGATTTAGGCTAAAAACCTGTGGTAAAACCTGCAGTCAAGCCAAGCTCACTCAAGCTCCACGGGAACAACCTACCAGCAGAACCACGAACATTAAAATCAATGTTCACTCCCGCAAGCCACTAAGATTTAAAGGTCATTTGTTACAGAACTGCTGGTTCCTATTGCCTGCTTAACAATATTTAAGTCCTTGGCTTGTCCATGAAGTTGTGATCTCTGCTCTCGTACTTTCCTGGTTTCAACCTTGCTACTGCATGTGGAGTGGGCAGTGGGGTCACTCTCTTTCTCACCAAAGCCATTCACAGTCCTACCTGTGGCACAGTGTTTGTATTGGACTGTATTTCCTTCAAAGTCAAACTTGGAAACCCCTTCCACACAGTCTGTTCACTGACCATAAATCGATGCGTTGAATGCCAGACTGTCATTCACCCAATCTCTGTTCAAATCTTGTTTTATTTCTGCCTCACACTTCTGCTGTTGACCTCTATGGTCAAAGGCTCAAGTATGGGATGGAGAAGCTTCTCTGTTGTGGTAACAACTTGGGCCTGACGGGTGCAATTCCTTGCATATATAGGGGCTTTTAGCAAGTTAGTTGTTCATTATGAGCCTCCATTCTTCAGTATTAGTTAGAGATAAAAGTCTCTACCTTCAGGAAACCTACATGTGGTAGTTTATGTTAAGTTCTAAGCATACACCCAACCCAGTATGTTGAATACTAGTAGCTAGATGATAAAATAAAGAAGTCTTGATTACTTCAAAAACCTACATCATTCACTACAAAATATTTTCCTCCTCACTGTCCTAAGTTACTATATGTAGTAGGTATTAAAACGCTTTTGATGATGGTGGTATAATAAAAATCCTTCTCTACCCAATCTATCAACAGTCAAAACATTGTATCACATTTTACTGCAATAAAGATCTGTTGTTCAGGCAGGTTTAGTGGCACACACCTGTAATTCCAGCATTTAGGAGGCTGAGGCAAAAGGATTATTGCAGCTTCAAGGCCAGCTTGGGCTACATGGTGAGTTCAAAGCTAGCCTGAACTACATAGATATCTTGTCTTAAAAAATCATTGTTTAGAGTAACAACATTAACTCAATTATTCAACAAGATTCATAAGATGTTTTTAGAGTTGAGAAAACAAAATGCGCTCATGAATTTTACCACTTAGTCAAGGAGAAACAGTGTATTTAGAAGTATATGATGTAATGTCATGGTTTAATGGTTGTTACTAAGAAAAATTGAAAACAATAGAGTGGAGATTACAGAATAATAGAAACAAGTACTTGCTTTAGATTAGGTCGATAGAGAAGGGTTGTGAGAATAAGCACCAGAGTGAGGGATGGGTTACAAAACGTGACAGGAGGGTCTTAAGATAGAGAACAGATAAAGGAAAAGGCCAACAAGGCATCTGGGGTTTGGCCCCCTGAAACCATCTGAGTGATAATAAGGAAGCAACAGAAAGAAAGTAATCTTTGGAGGACTGAGATAAAAATATTTATTTTTTGGCAGCATTAAATGTCTACGAGTAAAATAAACAGAGGTTTGTGTCAAATATGAATATGGAGCTTCAGGAAAAGCCATAAGCATAATTTTGAAGTCATCAATATATAGGCCATGGATGAAGAAAAATATCCTTAACTGAGCATTGAGCAGTCCAAAATTTAGAAGGCATAGATAAAAAGAATAGCCAGAAAATTAGACCAAGAACAAAGAGACGTAAATGTAAGAAGAAAATCAGTAGAATATGGTGTTCTGGAAGATAAGTGGATAAAACACTACAAGAAGAAAACACTGATTAACTGTATCAAATGTTGTTGACAAATTAAGAGACAAGAATTTATCACTGGGATTGGAAAAATATGATTTTTTTATAATCTTAATGATGGTTTCAGTGCTCTCATAGGGAGGAAAACAAAGAACTGTTAAAAGAAGGAATGTGAAAATTGCAGAGAACACAGCAATATAGAGAGAGAACTTTCACAGAGTGGTCCCCACAGTGGAGGCAGCCAAAAGGACCTTTCCTGAATGGGAGTGTGTGAGTTTCAATTAGTTTTGTTTTAACTTTATTTTAAAATAAAGTTGGAGATATCTGTGCAGTTGAAAATGATTCAACAAGAATCAACATATGCAGAGGTAAACTGCAACGGACCACAGATGAAAGGCGAGGGTGCCTGGTAGAGGTGGATGGGTTACATTCATTCTTGGAAAACAGAGAAGAACTATCGCCAGGAGCACCGAGCACAGTTCTTACTCAGATCAGAGAGATCCTATGCACAAGTGGAGAGAGAGGTTCTCCTAGATGAGCTCAAGACAGAGTGCTGATGGAGAGCCAATGGAGGGCTGATGCAGAGACCCTGGAAATTTTGGTGTCAGTTAGGCCTCTTTTAATCATATCTTTCCTCAATAAAAAAGGAAAGGAAAGGAAAAGAAAAATGAATAAGGAAAACATGGTACCAGGGGCGTGAAGAGAAAGGGCACACTAAAAAAGGGGCGTTTGACAAAAGAAAGAATGAATCAGCTGGTCAGAGAACAACAGTTCACTGCTGGAGAGCACTGAGGATTCACTTGACTCCCGTGGTCACAAACATGACTCAGTGTATAATTGTGTGTTTTTACCTAATGCACTATAACGGCAGGAAATTTAAAGGTGGTTACAGAGTTAGACTGTGCTGTTTACACTGAAGAAGGAAGTGCGGAATTAGGAAATGGCAGTGGAAAGGTAGATGGAGCAAAAAGCTGTGGAGGTGGGATAGTGAGCTGGAAACACAGAATCTGGCAATCCGAGAATGAAATGAACGCTTTAACAATTCGAGAGTGATAACACTAATAGGAATAATAGTGTCTACATTTGTGAGTAGGCAGCTGTGGCAGTGAAGAGTAGCATTATCATGAGGCACGATGACACCCCGAAACTCTACAGCTGAAATATCAGGTGTGTTGTCTAGGACTGGAGGTGGACCTGACAGGGGACTCGGGCGAGATGCACTGCGGAGGTTTGCTGTATTGCTTTCCTTAGGCAATGGTGTTCCACTGACATCTTCTTTCCTCCCCCACCCTCTCCCTTCAATTCTTTCTTTGCTTCCTTTTTTTCTTATTCTCCTTCCTCCCTTCCCCTCCTACCCTTTATTCTTTCCAACCTTCTTCTTCTTCCTCCTCCTCTTCTTCTCCTCTTTCTCCCTTCTCTTGCCTTTTTTCAGATTTTAAGGACATATTAGTTTTACTCCCGCTCTAGAATTATAGTTCAACAGCCATATGCGACATTAATCATTGTAAGAATTTAACATTTTGCTATTTAAATACCTAGGCAAGGGTTCAGTAATTTTTAAAAAGCCAGAGGCCTGGGCTGGAACTCTAACTCAGTAGGATAACACTTCCGTAGCATGTACTAGACAAAAATGAAATAACAGCAATCATACTTCAAGAGTGGGACAGGTCAGAAATCAAGAACAAGGCTCTGGAAGCTGGTGGCCTCCTCAGGTCCAGCTCTAGCAGTTATAGCTGTGGGACTTCAGGAAATCGCTTGGTTTCTATGGGCCTCAGAGAGCACAGATGATGAGAGTGATGGCATATTTCCAAGTAGATTTTGTTGTTGTTGTTCTAATGTTACATATTAATATTTTATTATGTATTTTATATTGTGCGTAGTCTACTGAATTACACTTATAGTGTAATGTATATGTATATATACATATATGTGTATATGTGTATAAATATGTATATTACATATATACACAAACTTAGGTAAAGACCAAGCTAAGTATGTATCTATAAACTGTGCATGTGTGAAGGTTGTGATATATATAGTGCATGTTTATATATGTGTATCTATGTTTTCTATATATTTGTACATACATGTATGTATACAGGCCTAGAGATAGTTAAACATGATTGACAGATAGTAAACAGAGAGATAAACAGATGGATTCTAATTTTAATACTAGATGAAATCCAGCATAACCTAGAGTCATAGAAAAAAACAAATACAGCTTGAAAATTCTTTCCTAAGTATTCTACCAATTTTGCCAATTAAAACTCCTTAAAAGAAGAAGTCCTTTTAAGAAGTTTAATAGATATTTAGGTCTGTTTTTTTGTGTAAGTGTACGTTTATTAACTTTGTAGTAAAGTTTCGTTTGATTACAATGAAACTGACTCAGTTAAATCAGAAGACAGTTACTGATCAAATATCTTTTTTTCTTTCCTTTTTTGGTATCAGGGATTGAACTCATGACGTCGCACTTGCAAGTCAGATGCTAATGTAGCTGAGTTAAATCCCCAGCCCCTGATGGAATATCTTGATGGCAAGACAAGCACACTTTATGGGTGACAGGAATATTTTCATAATTGTATGATTGAAATGAAGTTGCTTTAACACATGCCTTACTGAAGGTTCAAAATTGCCCAAAATAGCACCTGGTTGGCTTAGATTAGGGTGCAATTTGTAGCTAATTATAAGAAATGAGAGTGAAGAACCACCCAGAAAGAAGTCACTACCACTTCTGAAACCTTCCCCCTGGAATGGATTTAAAAATTTCACCCAGACTACAGGATATAACAGATAAGTATTTGCTCTATGGAAATCAGGGTTCTGTGGAAGGAAGAATATTGGGACAACACAAATGGGCATCAAATAGATGCCAAGATACACAAGCTGTGTGAGGGGGAAAGACAGCATCGTCAGGACAGGACAAGAGTGTGGGGAACCTCATGCACACTGTTTGCTCTGGCATCTCTCAGCTCAGCAAACTGTGCGCCACCATACCACACTCTAAAGCAGAAGGAAGCCTTTTCCAAAACACAAGTGGGTTTGTTATAATCTGCAGATTGCCAGATATCTTGGTTCCTTGTACACCATAAGTATTTCAAGTCCAAGACCGTAGATTGTAGAATTACGCGCTGTTTTTAGCTTGCTCCTCATTGCTGAGCAGACGGTGCACTATCGTATATATGTTTTCACTGCACTTCCCGTGGCCTGTGATTCATTACTGTCATCTTCCACATGTGTACTAATGCCAGTTCATGTTTCCATGGTAACATGGAATTCTTCAGAAATAAAATACTGCTGCTGAGTGAGTATTAAGTTTGCCTATGCAGAGTAATTCATAGGTAAATTTCTGCTGTTTGTAATCTTCCCTCTTTCAGGTTTTGTGGGCTCTGTTGAAAATAGATTTTAATTCTTTACATTTATGATTTTAGGTAAATTATTAAAAATAAAATACACACTATGAACACTGAATGCCATCAGTAAGAAGAGAACATTTGTCTTTTTCTGTTTTTCAGTGCATTGTAAACATAAAGATACATCAAATTAATTGTATAACCATTGAATGTAACCTACTGGCAATCGCTACCACTATTTTATTTTCAACCTTAGAGCACTGAAAGTCTATTCAAAAAGGCAAATTATTTTGTCATTTTATGATGACACTTAACATTATTGTTTTACACACATTGGCTCCCTCATCACTGATTAAATCTATCTCTGAGGTGGCACCATTACATATTATGCATCTATAACCTTAAAGATCTAGCAGCAAATATTTCTAATTTTTTTATTTTAAAGTAATTTTATGCTTATATAAAATTGCCTAAAAATCTATCAATAGGACAAAAAAAATGCCCATTTATTTTTTACCTAAATTTGACATTCACCCAGGATGCTGTTAATAATTTGCATGATTTGCCTCATTACGTGTGTGCTTACCTTTTATTTTCAAATCACTTGAAAGTAAATTTCATACACGGCCCTTTACCCTTAAAAACCTCAATGTATATCTCTTGAAAATAAAGATTTTCTGTTCCATAATCATAGCAGCATTACCCTTTTGATAGAATACTTTTAAATGATCCATGGTTTGTAACTATTGTTTTACCTATTGACCCAATCCTGTGTTAAAAGTATTTTCTCCTTACAGAGTTAGTTATTATAATTAAATATGAGTTCTTTTAGTTCCCCTGAATAGTACCCATTTCTATTATATTTTGACATTAACGTTTTCTGAAGAATGATCTCTTTCAGATACAGCATTCTCATTTTACGTTTTTTGCTGTTTCTCGTGATCATGGCTAGCATAACATATTCATGGTGCTGTACCTTTCCCAGGTCCTCCTGGCTACAGGCACATTATATCTGTCTCCCTCTTCTGATGCTTGTTTTGCTCTTTCGGTCAATATGTCATACAATTTTTGTACTGTGTATTTACCAATCAGAAATCAGTAACAGGTGCTTCATGATCATGCAAATATCCTGCGCTGTATGTTAATTTCCTACTAGATTTCTCATTCATTTATAATTCTTGCTTGATCTGAATTTTTCACTGTAGTGGTTGAAAAATCATGAGATTCCAACTGCAAGTTACCTCCTTATTCAACATTTGAGCCTCTGTGTTCCCCATCATTTATTATTGCTGTGGTCTAACAGGCTTATTTTTCCATTGGTTTAAAATTCTTTACTGTTCTGCTTTACTGTGATTTCAAATTGTCCTGTACTTGGCCAACGAGAGTCCGTTCTGGCTGGCCCCCACGTCCTTGTGATATGCCTCATATTATTTTTAAGAACTTTTATACTTTCTGACATCACAAGGTGTTTCTTGCCCCAAACATGGAATCATATATTTGTCTGTATATCCTGGGATCATTTTAGCAGGCCTAGTATTAGAAATCAAGGCCTGTATGTTAGAGGTCGTCAACGTTTCTGCATACATAAGTCATCAGTGATGTTTTGATCATCATGATGTTAATTATGGTTAGTGTATGTATATTAAGCCACTTGCTTACATTATGATTGTACTTGAAGATGTTCTTTACACACTAATTTTGGTATGAGCTTGAACACCAATTTTCACCCAGTTAAACTTTTAAAAAAATGTGTTGAACAAACCATGATTCTATGGTCCTATTTTGTCCCAAATCATAAAGTATCTAGCCACAAGCAGGCTTATTGATAATCTCTTCATAAATGCGCCTTTTGTGGTCACATTTGCTGTCTCCTGTGGGTTTCTTTCAAAGCAAGCTCTGTGCTTGGTTTGGCTGATGTGGACATTGAAGCCTGAAGTGGAGGAAAATGGGCTAATTTTAAGGCTGATCCTTGTTTGAGGGCAGTGAGTCATTCTGGGCCTGCGTTACACAGGACCATAGAAATACACAGCCTTGCCTTCTCGTTACTGCATTTCAACTCTCATCTTAGACTCCTTTCTTCCCCATTTCTTGGCATAGTCAAAAAGCATGAGGAGTCTAGCTGGAATAAAATCCTGTGGGTAGATGTTCTAGAGAAAGTCCCAGCATAGGTCAGCTTTCTTTTCTTAAGCAGCTGAGAAAAAAGACAAGACTGAAATGTTTTACCTACTGTCCTGTCTGAAAAACATCACAGGTACAGACAGATCAATTTGTCCAATTCTGTCTTGAATTAGAGATTGCTTACTTTTTATTTTAAGTTGGTATTTCTCAACAGCACTATAAATTATCTGGAGCATAAGGACAATTCTTAGTTTTATTATTAGTTGTATTCATTGTATAAATTTTGTCTAGTTTTTCATAGAAACTATTATCTTTCTTTATGAATTTAAAAAATTACATCTTCATTTTCTATAAAAGTTTCAAGGCAATGATAAAGTAGTAAGGGATTTGTGAAAGCTCCTTGTAGCATATAATTCTGGAAATAATAAGGTTTATATTTTCAATTACCACTTTAATAATTGCCTTTTTAGCACTATCCTTTCTAGCAACAACCTGGTATGTTCTTTGCTATATTTTTGGTATCATTAATAGTTTTTAAGCAAGTTTCATTCATTTTACTTTGCACCATGTATGTAGTTAAGATTAAAATATATTTAAATTTTTTGTATGGATATACACGAATTTCCTACCTATCCGTCTATCTCTCTACACACTTACCTATAATTATTTTAGCACTAAATGACCATAATATAACATCTTCAAAGTTTATTGAGACTGTAAAATGACAAAAGAAAAAGAAAAATTAAGCTTAGCTTAAGCAATTACAGAATCTAAAAATTACTGGGAAACAAAGTCTTCTCATATTTACTAATGCTCAGCTTTAAATGTTTATGGAAATTGAGGTCACTCAGCTCCATTTGCTGCCGTTAGTCTTTAAATAGGCAGACATTTGAAAGTCTATCCTCTGTGTCATTTTACTTTTTTGAAGAGCTACTGACTTAAGGAGCCATCATTTCTAGGCATAGTAAATTCTAATAAAAATCTCAAAATTAGTAAACCAAGTTATGATTATTATCACCACAGCTTACTATTACTGAATCAAAACTGTTCAAGTTATATTATTTATGTACTAATATTTTCAACCGATTGCTTTACAAAGACTCAGATATTAACTTTTATAGACACTTAAACCTGAGAATAGGAATATGATTATTGTATATTCATTCCATGCATAACCGTCCTTACAGACCAAGATTCCTCTATTGACTCACAGTGACCTGAAAGTCTCATGTATTTTATTTAAATAAAAGTTTTTCCGTGCTGTTGTTTTCCAATCAATTTTATGCATTTAATAATATTTAAATTCTCCTCATGGTAATTTCCTCTGTCACCACTCCTGTTCAACATAGTACTTAAAATATTATCAAAAAATGTTAAGAAAAAGAAATAAAAGACATATGTTTAAGAGAGGAAGAGGTCAAATTATTATTATTTGCAGCTAACATTCCCTACATAAAAGATCTCAAAAATTCCACCAAAATATTCTTAATAACTAAATTCAGTAGTGTTGATATAAAAATTAACACAGAAAATTCAATTACATGCCTGTACCCTAATATGACCCGATGAACAAGAAATTAGGAAAATAATAACATTCACAATAGCACCAAAAAAAAAAAATCAGAAACTTGGGAATTAACCTAACTAAGAAAGTAAAAGACCTCTAAAATGAAAATCCCAACTCTGAAAAAGGAAATAGAAGAGGGCACCAGAAAATACAAAACTATCTCATTTTTCTAGATAGGCAGAACCAGTATAGTCAAAATGACCATAGGTCCCAAATTGGTATACAGATTTAACAAAATTTCAATCAAAGTTCCAATATGATTTTTCACAGAAATAGAAAAATCAACCAAAAAATTCACATGGAGCCACAAGAGGCTCAGAATAGCAAAAACAATGTTAGGTTAAAAAAAAAAACAACAACAACAACAAAAACAAAACAAAAAAAACAAAAACGTAACAGTAGGCATCACAGTGCTGGACTTGGACTTACATTACAAAGTTACTGGGACAGAAGCAGGATGGCACTGGCACAGGAGGACTGAAGGGACAGAATAGAGGATGCAGAAACAGCTCCATGTATATTCAGATATATGACCTCTCTAAAAGAGCCAAAGCACACTGGAGCAAATATAGCTTCTTTTTGTAAATGGTGTTGGAAAACTGGTTACCCACACACATAAGATTTAATCTAGACCCATATCTCCTACCACATACTAAACCAAATAAAGTGCATCAAAGAATTACACGTTAAACCTGAAACATGTAACTTGCTGGAGGACAACGTAAGTAAAACCCTTGAACTCATTGGCATTAACAAGGACAACCTGAACAGAACCATATTTACAAAGAAAATAGTTTCAAAAATCAAGAAATGTGGTTATATTAAATTAAAAGGCTTCTGCACAGCAAAAGAAGTAGCCAGCAAAGTGAAAGAGCAACCTAAAGAAAACAGAAAATTGGGGATGACTCATCAGACAAAAGACACATCTAGACTACTAAAGAATAAGAAAGCCTCCCTCTGTTTTGATCTACGTGCACTCCAGACTTGATTCTATCAATTTCCCTATAGAGAATCCATAAAGGGTTTTCCTAAACTTTGTTGTGTTAGTGTTTATCGTTTCTACCACATCTATGAGATGTTTTTTTATCACGTGGGACTTTCTGTATAGTTCAAACTAACCTTGACCTGACTACATAGCTCAGGTGGCCTTCAACATGTGAGCTTCCTGCCTTGGCTCCTGAGTGTCCCATCACATACATCAAGTTTTTAAAAGGAAACATTATAAAAGAGACTGATCTAGACACTACATCATTGTAGTCTCTTTCCTTATTATCACCTGTAACTCTGAAACCCTCATATATTTTTCAAAATCCAAATTTGCTATTTTTCCAATGTGTCAGCTCAGTGAGTAGCATGAATATGATGTTGGAAACCTAAAACTTCAGCATAATTTCTCTGCTTTTTCATTCTTCCTGTGCAATAGAGCCCTAATTTCTATCAACACTACTGTGTAAACGTTGCATAGATCCTCCTCCGCCACCAATATCTTCTGCCATTGTGACAGCTTGGCATGAGGTGGACTTTCTCCCTCCAATCTGTTGTCCAGCCCAAGAAATCATGCCTCAAATAAAATTGATGATTCTGGACTCTGGCACTAAAATTCTATGCAGAGCATAAAATGCAGACCATGTCTTTGCAATTATGCAACACTTTCATGTCCTTCTCCTTGGGCTCATCATGTTGCTCTCCCACATTCTCAATCTGTGTTCCACTCAGAGAATATTTCTAGATCTTCATAAAGACTGTGACCTTGCCTCCAGAAACTTGGCAGGTACTTTCCCGGTCACATTTGCTTTTTTTCTTCCTTACTTATTTCTTTATTTCCATTAGTTAGGCAAGACATCAACTCCTCTAGTTAAATTATTTGCTGACGATATAGACCAGGTAAAAACCCACAGCCATGAATCCCTGCGTTCTCTGCACTTTCTGTGTAATAACAGCCCTTGTCCGAAATCTACAAATCAATGATTGTTGCCATAATCTTTCAGCACATCCCTCACTCCAAGTAAGCATACAGTTATGTAAGATCATTCTGTTTGCTGTGCAGTTTCAAGGAAAATGTTATAGTCACACCTTTCACCAGATTACTGACAGAAGGAAATGTTGGAGCACTCACTGATATTTCCTCTGATTCATTTAAAATGATTTATCTTCTGCTTCTGGCAGGATACACATGTCCTAGTAGTCAGCACTGAGCCTCTCTTGTCCACTGTTTTATCCCTAACAGAAGCTTGTCACACACTCAATCAATATCTGACGCATAAATTTTCTGAGTGTACCGATGGCCACTACAATTTCAAGTAAGAGTGGGTTAATAAGAGTTTATAGTGAGGAAACAGAGGCTGGCCTTGAGTTAATGCCCATTAACCAATCTCCTAGGGGAATGCAATTGAGCAAGCCACAAACCCTGACTGCCAATCTCTTTCCGATTGACTCATCTAGCATTAAAATTGGGGTCAGATGCCACATACGCTCCTGTTCTACAGCCACCATCCCTTCTGCACATTCAACTTCTCTGTCTTTTTGGACAGGTACAAAATTATAGTTACACATAGAGATAAATTGTGATATTTTCTTGCATAGCATGGTGACTGCAGCAGCAATGCTGTACTATATATTTTAAAATAACTAGAAAAGTGGGTCTTATATGTTTTTACCATAAACAGAGGATAAATGTTGGAGGTGACAGATGGGCAAAATACCCTAAGTCATCATCACACGCTGTATGCATGCCTTGAATTGTCACATTTTATGCCGTAAATACATGTAATTGTTATTTCCCAACAAAGTTTAAACTAAGAAATGAAAATTTAAAAATTTAAAAGTAAAGTAGCATATCATTGGTTTCATGAGAAGTTCATATACTGTTTAAGGAAACATGTACCTAAAGAAGATCTTCCCTTGACACAAAGACCAGATAGAGATGCCGTGGAAAGTCATCTGCAAAACCAATAGAGTAACACCAGCTCTGGAGTTGGTCTAGAAAGTCTACTGCGAGACTCTAATCTGGTTTCCACTAATTATTAATGTGTTAGTCACAAGCTCATATCTGCACCGATTAACCATTGGCATTACAGTGTTTTCTTAACTCTGCAACACACAAGTCTGAAACAGAAGAATAGAAGGTTTGTAGAAGGAAACTTCTGAAACTTTTCAAAACCAGGATAACATTTATTCTTCTCTAACATCCCCTTAATGATTACTGATGGTAGGCGAGGGCTCTCAACCACAAGTTCTCTCAGCATCTTAGAACAATTCATCCAGGGCCAGAAAATTGGATTCATTTTGAGTAGCTGGGTGCTCTTTTACAATCTCTTCACTTATCTTTCAGTTTCAATTCCCCATACCCAATATATTTTCCACTCTTTCCATTCTGAAGATCATTCTCTTTGACAGGGAAGACAGAAATAAAATAGGAAATTCCTATTTCCTCTCCTGTTTGCTAACTTTATACCATCTGCTCATAATCAATAGGATTGCTGCTTAGCTTTTTACCCTTGCTCAAGACACAACTAAAAATATGTTCTTACCCTCAATTTCTTTTGAACTTTAGTGGTTATGACACAATCCTTGTACTTTGGTTAGATAATGAAGGTTCTCATATTTACATTTTCTTGGTTGTTACTGTGGTGTTGAGCAGATAAAATCATCCCAAATAATATAATGTGCACTGCATTGATTTGGAGATACCAGGAAGTCATTTTGTAGTTGTATTGTACCCTAGCTGTTTAGCTGAGGAGTTGTACAGACAACGTTCCCTCCAGGTTACGTGCTAATAAGGGATACTAGTCAAACTCTTCCTCTGGTTTGAAGGACATTCCTTGTTTCAGAAATCTTTCACTTTTTGATAATCACACAGTTGTTTTCTCCAGAAAAGCCACTATGACTGGTATATCTATCCTGCAATCATTTTTCCTGTACACATACAGACAAATATATACATACATACCTACATTATTTTTATGCAAATGGTATATATTAGTCTCCTAGGGCTGTCATAATAAAACATCACAGACTAGATGGCTTAAACTGTAGATATTTATTTTCCAACAGTTCTTGAAGTTCAGAAGCCCAAGACAAGCATACTTGCTGTTTCTGTGGACTCTCTCCTTGGCTTTCTGATGACCACTTTTCCAACATATTCTCATATACTTGCCCTTAGTTTACAGTATTGTCTGTTCTAACTTCCTTTTTCCTAAGCACAGGAGTCATATTGGATCAGGGTGTATCTCAATGACCTCATTTTTCTTTACTTTCCTCTTTAATGGTCCTATCTCATAATACACTTATGTTCTGAAGGACTGAAGTTAAGACTTCAAAATACGAAGTTTTGCGGAGACACCATTTACCACATACCACGTAGTTTTTCAAGAAACACAATTCCCACTGTATTTTTTTCTTTTAAAAATAGAGCCAGCTGTGGTGGTTTATACCTATAATACCAGCACGCTGGGAGGCTGAAGCAGGATGATCACATGTTTGAGCCCAGCCAGGGAAATTTAAAGAATGAGTAAGACTGTGTATTAAAAATTGAAAAAAGAAACAAGATTTTAGATGTAGTTCAGTATGAAGATCCTCAGTTCAATCCCCAGCACCACAGATCAATCTTTCTTGTGTGCCTTCCCTCAAAACCTCTCTCTCAATTTTTATCTCTTCAAATGCATAAAGTTCTTCCACTTGTAGTTCTGAAAGACTTCTTCTGTAACTATGAGTGATTTCATGTGGCTTAAAAAAAATACTGTGGATGCTGCTGCCCAGGGTCATCAAAGGAAGGACAGACTCATAAAACAGTGATCCACCCTATTCACAGGATCTGACATGCATATCATCCTCAAAATGACTATCAAAGGTGAATAAATGGTCTGAATCCAGTCATGACATCGAGGCAGCCAGACATAAAGATATTCATGAAATAACGACTTCGAAAACTGTTCATAAAGTAGCCAAACGGACAAGATAAATATGCTGTAACAAACGGGGAGAATGTTGAGGTGGGCCAATGGCACTGCATCTGTCAATGCAGTAAAACTATGAAGAAAATTTAACCTTCACCATGCTGTGATCACACAGTACGCATTTTATGTGAACTGTCTTTTCATTTACTGACCAAATTTTATAATTATTGAAGAGTTCCTCAATAGTCAGTGTAAATTTTAACAGGCTACAGAAATTAACACTTTATGGTATAAGTTGTAAATATTTTTAGTTTGGTCCCTGTCTTTTGGATTTATTTTTTCTTTAAGCAGAAATATTAAACTTTAGTATAGTTCAACTAATCAGTATATTATTATAGACTTCTGGAATTTTGCAGCACATTTAGCTAGCTTTCATTCTTGTGACATTATCAAAGAACTCTGCATGGGATATTTGTTTTGGTTTGCATTAGCATTTCTTATTTGTCTGAAACTATTGTGTGTGTTTTCCAAGTAGCTAACATATTGATGTAGTTTAATTAATTAATCCATATTTTCTTACTTAAATTGAAATGCTGAATCAGATTAAAAAATATGGATTTAGATAAATTTTTAGATGTTCTGTTTTGGTGTTTTTATAAGCATGCACACTTTTTTCATACTTGTTAGTTTTATAATGCTGTTTAATAATTTGGAAATACAGTCCTATGCGTTCCTATGCAATATCTTTTTTTTAGAATTATTATGTGTATTTTGCCGACAAGGTAATTGAATATTCTTCAATATTGGAAGAACTGTGCGCATTATGTTGTTGGGTGTTTCTGTTTAAGAAAATGCCAGAACGTGGGTGGGGACAGAGCTCAATGGAGAACACAGGCTTTGGCTCAATCCTCAGAACCTGAAAAAAAAAAAAAAAGAAAGAAAGAAAGAATATCTCTTCATTTGTTTAAATCTCCTTTTATGTCTTTCAGTCTTTTAAAGTCTTCTTCTGCATAGTTATCATTTCTTATTAAGATTACCTTCAAGATTTCAGCTATTTTGTTGCTACTATCAGTGTTTTTTTCTCTCATTATATTTTATAATTTATTGTTATTTGCACCATGTAGACATTAAGGAGCACTGGATATATTTTACTATAGTTCTTAGAGTACTGTGGTATTATCTGTAATGTGTGAACATAGATATTCATATGCAGGGAGATTTCTTCTTACTTTTATGCTGTAAAATTTAGCATAATGATATATCCAATGGAGAGATTTTAAAATGATACTTACAGTGCTTTTCTACCTAGTTATACTTTAGAATAGACAGATTTCATAGTTAATATGCTTTTACCACAAAATGTGTTATTTTTGATAATACATCTACTGTTTTAGCCCCACAAATTGTTATTTTAAAATAAAACAATTCATCAATATATTGTTATTATTGCTAGTTTGCTTCATAGTAAGATCATAAATAAATATGTAAAAAGAAAGCATGAAATCTTGAAAATGACTTAGGGTAATTGAATCCATTTAGTACCTTTGGCTAAAATAAGAAAACTAGAATTTCAGCAGGAGAAATGGTCATCTCCTTGTAAATTTATCATGAAAAAAGAAAAGGTGATTTTATCTTATATATCCATAAAAGTTTAAATATTTTGAACAGTGTTCTCAAATTATTATTTGTTTGATAATGATAATCTCATGGAGAATTTCCTTCCAGAGCTAATTCATTGACTGGAATATTGTCATTGTGGACATGTGTGTACAGTTTCTCATTCTGGGACTTGTAAGGTGATTATGACATATTAGAAGAATAAACAAGTTGAATAAATGAGGACTTCCCCCTAAGGAAATCATAAAATCTATGAGACTAAGTAATCTTAGTAGAAGTTTTGGTGGCAAAACAATCAAGTATCTACGTATCACATTAATAGCTTTTATCACATCATTAGATAATATCTCTTACTGTATTAATATTTATATTATTGCTTTTTCACTTAAAAGTAGGGTGGCACAGTTCACACTGATTTGTTGTCCAATTTCTTACACTTATTATGCCTTTCTGAGCAGCACACTGTCAGTCCATCAATAGAACTATTCATTGTACTGCATCTCTGTTGTTTTTGTTTGTTTGATCGTTACTATACCCCCATCCATCAGCTCCCACCACTTAGAATAGTTACAGACACACAGAAATAAATTCATATTTATTTAAATACTTTAGCTTTAATTATATTAATTAAAAGAAATAGTCACCTGTGATGCTTTTGTGTAGAGTTCCGGGAAAACAAAAACCTGAATAATAAAACAATAATATCTTGAGGCATATAAATATTTTCTTTCTGTTATTTCTACTTTGATAAAATGTATGACATCTGTATTTTGAGTATCTATGATTATGAGGAAACAAAAATCTCCAGAGACTCACAAAGATAAATATCTTTACATTTCCTGCTGGTATCATTCACTGTAACCGTAAAATCAATTAGTATTTCTATCTAAAACAATTGCTGTTTTATAAGCTGAAGAATTATTTTATTTTATTTATTTATTTTACTAGTTCATTGTTCAATTTATCTCTTTGATCTTTTTCAGTGTTTTGCACCCATAGAAGAAGGATCAGTCAGAAACTAGGCAGAATCTACTCAGGAATCTCTCTTGCCACAACCCCGCACCCTGCCTGGCATCCACTCGTGTTCCACATTCTGGCATTGGTACTAAGGCCAGAGCCTGACTGGTTTCCTGTGACCTTGATCATCTGTGTGAATGAAGTTGCAGAAATGGGCATCTGCAGAACTGTGATTTGTATTTTCATTCCCTTTTTAAAACTCTTTCACTCCTGGCCTGGGGATTTAGCTCAGTGGCACAGTGCATGTCTGCCAAGCACAAGGTCCCAAGCTTGATTCCCAGAAGCAAAATAAATTAAAATATTTAAGAACACAAAAAGTCTTCCTAACCTCCAGACTCTTCAGGTGGTTTTTTTTTTTTTTCTTTCATTCAGAGTTTCTGAATGTTCTTTGTTGAAGAACAGATTCATTAGACTCTTGTTTCTCTATAACCAAGGCAATACGTTTAGTTGATTCACCTTTTAAACCTTAACTTATTTTAAGAAGCGATGTCATTTCAGATTTCGTGGAGTAAGGAGTGTCGCTCACTGAAGTGTGGAGAGCTAAATAGTAAACTTTACAGGCAGCTCTACACAGGGCTTGGACCTGTGCACAGGAGACAACTGTGGCCAGAGATATTCTCTGAAAGCCAGTTTTAGACACCAAAGTTTCAAGGGGCCAAACTTCCAGAACAGCGTGTTAGCTTTAAAGTTCACCTTACGCCTCTGCTTCTTTTCCCCTCAAGATGAGTTCCAATTTCTCTGCTTTCCCCTTAAGACAAGCTTCAAGTGAAAAGTTGAAAGACAAGCAGATAGCTACAGATTTAAAATTTTCAGCAGTCAGTGGTTTTCAGCAGTCAGACAAAGAGAAAAAAATCCCTGGAAATTCAAGGACCAATGAATAGGTAAGCACCCAGAATTCTAGTTGATTCTGTGAAACGTGACCAGCAGAGTGAGAGCAGAGATCTCTGCAGTTCTCATAGACACTAACGTCTTATTTTTACCACTTACCAGATGAACAGCAAGGTCTTTTGGAGAAGGATGGCCGTTTGAGTTTCCCACAGTCCAGAGCCAAAGAACTGAAAATAAAGCGGAAAAATAAATAAGAGCTCTGGACTGATTCACACTTGATCCAGATACCGGAAATGCAGAAATAGATGTAAATGTAACAGCTTTGTAGATGATAGTCCGCTAGTAAAATGCTATACCATATCACCTGAATTTTACCAAAAACTAAGATTAATTTTGGAAAGACCAAATGTGCATTTTAGAAATGAAAAATAGAATAACTCAATTTAACAGTGCAGTAAAGGATTTAAGCAGCAGAATGGACAAGGGCTCTGTGCTTTAGAAGATAAATGAATGCAGAATGCCAAGAAAAAAACAGATAAATGGACAAAGGAAAATGTAGAAAAAAATCAAAACCACATAGAATAAAATCTAATGAACATATAATTGGAATTCTAAATGTTCAGGAAAAATAATGGTATATTTGCAATAAGTAAAAAAATAATGGCTGAGAATTTTATAGGACTAAAAAAGGCACAAATTCAAAAATTTCTGTGAAACCCAAGCAGCACAAAGAAAAAACAAAAAAAGCCTGGAAATGTGGCTTAGAAGCATGGTGCCTGGCGAACACACACACACACACACACACACACTATATATATATATATATATATATATATATATATATATATATATGTTTTTGGAAATATAAAATCACCCACAAGAGCCAATACAAGCACATTCAGAGGAAGTCATTCCATAA
Source organism: Cavia porcellus (assembly GCF_034190915.1). Classification (NCBI taxonomy): domain Eukaryota; kingdom Metazoa; phylum Chordata; class Mammalia; order Rodentia; family Caviidae; genus Cavia; species Cavia porcellus. The sequence continues at coordinate 70,683,187 of NW_026947494.1, read as the reverse complement.
AAGTGGCAAAAACAAGATTGTCACCTAACATTTCAAACAAAGAATGAAAGCCAGAAGGACATAAAATGTCATCTGAAACTGTAAATGAAAATAATATCCAGTCTAAAAATCTATAGACACCAGAATTTTGTTCAAAAAACATAAAATAAATGCATTATTATGAAAATTAACTGAGAAAAATTTTTTCTCCTGAGTGGTTCTTACATACACAAAAGGAAAATTTTTAAAAGATTAATGAAATGCAACACATAATACAAATCCAGAAAAATAAATTGAATATGTTGATAAATTTAAATAACTACTACTTGTATGAAATAATAATACCAAAGCCTTAAGGAAGATAAGTGCTTGTGGTAGACACTGTTCACACCCCCTTTGAGAGGCCCTAACCCAGTCTAAATTTCCATGCAGGTGCTGATAGTTTCCCCACCTTGACAGCCTTCCCATCTCCAGTGCCTTCATCTCTTCTTTGCCTGAAGTTTACCTCTGGAATCTGTGAGGAAAAGCTTGGCTGTACAAGAGTCTGCCAGAAGCTCAGGGAGGCGATGTCCTGGCCAATCTTGTGGGCAGCAAATGGAAACTGGTAGATGAATCTCCTGGCTTCCCGACCACCAGTGGAAACATTCAGTGATGTGTCTTGTAGAGCTGGCCTGTGTTGGTCTCCTAGAATTGCTGTAGCAAATCACCCTAAATTTGGTGGTTAATTTAAGAAAACAGAAGTTAGTTCTTTCTGTAGGGTAAGTGCTAGCTTGCGCATGTTCCCTGAAATGTTCTTGGGAAGAAGAATCCTTCCTGAATCCAGTTTCTGGTTCCTGTAGATGCTCTGGTGTGGGGCTCTGGAGTCGCAGTCTCTGCCTCCATATTCACACAGTCTCCTCCTCCTCCTCAGGATCCTTTTTTCCTCCCTTAAATATCTTTTAAAATACTTGCCATTGAACTGAAGGCCCACTGTGTACTCCAGGATGAGGTTTTCGTCTCAAAATGCTTACACTAATTCTAGCTATCAATGTCTTTTTCAAATATTGTCACAGTAGGGGGCCCTGGGACACTTAGGCATCTTTTTGAGTATCATTATTTCATCCACTGCAGCCTCAAGTCTGCTCCTCGATCATTAAGACGCATGACTGGATTTTCTGCTTTTTTCTCTTGATCATCATCTATCATGAATTACTTTCAAAACAAGCTCTCAGAGCTCTAATTCTGATCTTAGAATCTATTTTAAGGAAAGAAAAAAATAAAGTATTTATATGAAACAAATTTCATAAAACAGCACAAGGTCTGAGAAACTAATTGTATTATTCATATATTTTACATTATCTGGTATGGAATAAAGATATCAGTTTAGAGTAATTATAAGACATATAGAGTGAAGACTGGAGATAAAATTCCAGATTATAATATATAGTGCTTACAATATATAGTCTTGGGTTCAATTCATTTAAAAAAAAATCAATCATGAATGTTCTGATTTCAAAAGTAATCACTAAAGTGTGTAATAAAAAAGTGCATAACCACGGCTTTATATAGAAGAAATATAGAATAAAGTATTCTTGACTTTTCTAAAATAAGACACAAGAAACAACTGATAAGGAAAATTAGAAATCATATTTTACCAACTATAAATATGATTAACACTCTACTTAAAAATACATACTGTTAAAGGGGCTATAAAGATAAATATATGCTGCTTGCTAAAGACACAACTTAAAAACTTACCAAGTTAACACTTAAGTAAGCTAACTGTCCTAAGAATACAAATAGGTGGTTGACTAACATTGTTGTTAGATATGAAGAGAGGCACTCCATAATGATATCAGTCCAACAAGAAGAGTGATTCCTGATTGTTACACAGCTAATGAAACAATACTGCAATAGTTAAGCCCCAAACCGACTGAACTAAAGGAAAACATAGAAATCCATATTATAGAAAGACTCTAGCTTGTCTCCCTCAATGACTTAGCAAGCAATCCTTATGGAAAACGTCACCTATGATATGGAAAAGCCGCGTATGCCTCATAACTCACACCCGGCTGACACACACAAAAATAGCAGAGGAATATCCTTTTGTTCAGAAACCAATGGGGAGACTGTCAAAATTGCTTCCATGGTAGACCACAGACTCCAAAATTTCTAGAAAGAACATTAATTTTTTGTAACTTACAAGTAATAAAAGATATCAGAGCAGAATACAGAGTATATTTTGAAATAAAAGACTACAAAATATAAAATATTATATGGGAGGCAGCTAAAGCCTTTCTCAAAGGCATGAAATAAGCTTTTGGAATAATGGCTAAAAATCAAGAAGTTAAACATTTATTGCAAGAAGTGAGGAAAAGAAAAACCAACAATGACAAGAAGAGAGAAAATTTAAAAATAATACTAGCAGAGACTGATACAACCAAAAACAAATCTATAGAGTAATACAAAATAAAGGCAAAATTGATATGGAAAAATAATGACATTTCTGCTTTATATTCTATAAGACATTTCTCATTTCTGGAATGAAATAACTGGTAACACTTCAAAAATAAATATACCACACATACGTAATAAGAAATGATATAGTTTCTATTTTGTCAGGCAAGAACATTAGGATAAAAGTTGATTTCCATGATTAATCATCATATATTTCATAAAAGAAATATTTCATATAGCACACCCAAAATTGGAAGGGTATATTCTGAAAGTAAAGAACAGCTATTAAAAATTTTTCTTCATTTCCCACTTGTTCTGATTTTACTACAGATAAAAAAAAATAAACTTTGTTACAAACCATCAATATTCTGCAAATACTATAAACACTACTGACTCCCTTTCCATTAAAATCTACTGGCTGTACTGAGAAGGTATCTCAGTGAAGATCCTGGTTCTGTACAAGCCCTAAACTCAGTCCTCAGAAACACACATACACACACACACACACACACACACACACACACACGCACGCACGCACACATGCACGCACACACACACAGGAGTTTATTAGACTTCTAATGTTTTGCAATAATGTGATTGTAATATTCTAAATGAATAGTAGACACACGATACAGTACTGATTCTATTTTGCTCAGTTTCTAAAATGAATTCTTAACAAATCCTCTGCCTAGAATTTTGGAGATTTGGGATCCAGATTGTTAGTCTGTGACCTAGAATTCAGAGCCAGCCATTGTACTGCTCCTTGCCTTCAGTTATGAGCCCCTCCTTCATCACAGTTGACTCCAGGTATTCTTTCCCCTTACTTCCTCTCTTTGCTTCTGCCAATATCAAAATTGTAGTGCTTTCCAAAGATACAGGAGTTTTATATATTTCTCCTAAAATCCTTAGTTCATTAGCATTCATATGCTTATTTATGCATAGAGTCTAAACATTTTTAACATGGGTTTTTACACAAATAGACTAATTGGATCACACCATGATGGTTCAATATAAACTAATTGAACTAGTTTCCTCTTGAGACATTTCTAAGTAGGAACAAACCTGACCATTATATATGCTATGAATTGCATGCTTTTCCTACAACGCACACGTGATATTTACTATCTAATTCATGCTGAGCAATTATACCTTCCGTAGAGATCCTCATGAGTGGATCAATTCCTTCCCACATTCATGGGTTCCTGCTAAAGGAGAGAGTGTGTTAGTTATCCTACGAGTAGATCAGCTGCTGAAACTTACCAACCTTTCTCTTATGAGCTTGTAGCTGTCTCATACCCTGTCCTATTTGAAAACTGTCAGAACCCTCATCCACAAAGAGGCCTTCACCAACTCAGCCCTTTGGCCTCTGGAATCATAAAATATAAATTTCTTTTATTTTTAAGTTACTTAGGCTCTAGTACTGTCTTGTGGTAACAGAAAATGGACTGAGATAAAATATTTCTGTGTATCCTTTTAAGAAATTACCTTATAAAGCAGTTACCTTAGCCATTTCTTTTGATATGTCTAAATGTTTGTTTATAACTACCAAAATACAAAATGAGATATACTTAAAGGCTCTATCCAAATCAGGAATAAGAGGATTACTTGAAGATGGAGGAGCATTCCAGAGATGACTTCTCTTTAGAAAGTATAAACTGCCTTTCTAACCGCAGTAGTTAAGCAGGAGCACCGTCATCCATCTCAATCAGGAGAAAATGTTTTCATGATTACTCTGGTTACTTGTCATTCAACTGCCGAGGTTTAATAAACTTGCCTGAAAAATAAAGTGCTCCATTCTGTGATTTGTGATGTGGTTTAAAGTCCCTGTTGTCTCATGAGTGGTGTTTAAACAGTGCAAATTAAAATGTAAGCACTTGAGAACTAGATTAAATTATGTATCACCAGTTTCTCCTCTTCAAAGTTTCAAACTCATGTTGTCTTTGAAATTGGGTATTAAATTGCCCCTGGTGGTGCTAAGCTTTTCTTATCTTTTATCAATTTATATGGGTATCCAGTGAGTTTTTAAAAAAAAATCACACTTTTCAAATTCATTTTCTGAAGAAGTGACAGCCTTGCTCTGAATTGAAAGCAAGCTTTTCTCTTTTCTTTTCCTAAATGAATGTTCTGCTTGGGAATGAGAAAAAGAAGCAAGCTATATTTATTAGCCATTGCACTGATTTTTCATAGCGACAGGGTATTTGCGTAACTTTACCTCATTAAATTATTTAACTATCCACGTGAGACAGACATTTTCTCAAATTTTATAGATCATAAAATACCATAATTTCCTTCTGATGTCTCAAAGCCGATTGGACCCCATGTGTTCTGTGAATGTTGTAGGATGTCCTTGTTGTAGGATTCTGTGAATGTTGTAGGAGGTGGAGGGCGGGTTGGATCACCTTTTATTGGGCTTTTCGCATTCTCATCGGCCACATTTCTGGGTGCTCTAATTGCCCTCCCTAATGTGTATGTGAATGTTACTTGTACTAATACACTGAGGAGAATCAAATATTGCAGGGCCCATGAATGAAAGCTGATTTAGTTTTAGATTCCTAGACCTCTCTTGGCTGACCTCGGAAGTGAGTTCAGGCTTCACCTGAAATAGAGACTGATAACCCAAGCCTCCACTGCTTCTGTATCCAAATGTCCACCAGTTTGTTTATTCCTACATAGCTGGCTCTCAGTTTAGTAAGCATTTTACATCAAATTAATTAACATATTTTAATATCCTCAGCCATGTACTCTTTCAAACCAAATGATGCCTTAAAACATTAGAATAAGTGTTAAAATGAGATGTCAAATAAAAATTTATTTAAAAAATATTAAAGATTTAAAAATCTCATTTCATGACTTGTTTCTTTTTTTCTTTCTTTACTTTTTCCTTTCATTCTTTCTTTATCTTTGTTTACTTCTTTCAGCACTGAGGTTTGAACCCAGAGCCTTTTCACTGAGATAATCAACTTACAAAGAAAAGGTTTATTTTGGCTTATGGGTTTGGAGGTTTTAATCCATTCTCATTTGTTCCTGTTCTTTCAGATCTGCTACAAGGCAGCAGCACACTCTCACTGGACCATGTGTCAGAGAACAGTCCCCATGTCATGGACAAGGAGTGGAAAAGAGAAAGACTAACGCCTTTAAACACGTGAGCCAACACTAAAAGCCTCTCACCAGGCCCCACCTCTAAGGTATCCCACCAGCTCCCAACAGGCTCCCCTTAGAGCCAAGAGTTTAACACACGGCCTTAGAAATAGTCAAGATCTAAACTGTGGCCTCTAAGCCAAAGTGAAGGCCTCAGAAACAAAGCTGCTCTGTGAAATTCTTCTACCTTCCTGTCTCATCCCTCATTGACCTCACAGACACTTTTATCCCTCTTTTGCAAGACAGATCACAGAAATAAGAACCCTTTTTTTTAAAGTGAGTCATAAAATCAGGAAGTATTACTCCCAATTTCTCCCATCCTTCGGTAGAAGGGTTAGCTATCAAAAGTCTTTGACTCACCTTGTTGGACTGTAGATCATAAGCTGCCAGTTTCAGGAGAGGTCCATCTCATACACAGAAGTTAACAAAGACTAGAAGAATTAAAGTAGATTGTCCTTTCCTAACTTCCCCTAGGACCCAGAGATTGTGTACAGTCACATTTCTACAGTGCCACCAATGCTTCGTTGAGCTGAAGCATAAAGATGGACATTCACACTGGGTCTTCGGCTCTTCAATCCAGAGATTCTAATGTTACACAAGACATGATCAAATACACGTTAGCTCTGTTTGTTTGCTTGTCCTTAGCCTGTTTTGGGTCAGAGGCGTTTCAGTGATGACCTTTACAATGGGCAAGAAGGGATCATCCCTTTTCTCTGCTTCTATCATTTTTTTTTAACCTTTTTATTTTTGCGCCTAAGGATTGTGCTTTCCGGGTGATCATGAGAACCCTTGGGCCAACCTTCCCCAGAGTGGTTTTTCCCTTCCTTTCTGCAGTGTTCAGTCCTGAGCTTCCTGACATGGGCTGTCTGCCCTAGACTGTACCTGGTGCTACGAAGTTGGGGCTGAGTTGCTTGGATATCAGTCTGTGCATGTACAGATAAGGACGGAGGCAGCTCAGGAGTTGTACAGAGTGAAAGGATATAGCTGAAGGTCTGCTTGTTCCTACTCTGTTTACCGTGACGTGAGGGAATCATGCCTTTCACAGAAATTGCGTTAGAGGAGTGTGAACTTGTGAGATGAGAGCGGAGTATTTTTTGGCCTCCTGATGCACAAAGATGACTCACACACAGGAATGAGCACCCTCCTGGGAGCACAGTCCTGCACCGAGGAAAAGTGGCTTCAGTCCTGAGCTAAACAGGACTCTTCACTTCTTATGCCTAGTGTGATTTCTACTGTGTCCCTTGTGGTGTCAGTAAATGGAGTGTTTGACCATACTGGGAAGATTGAATTACAGGACTGGGATTTTCTCCTAACTCAGCCATTCAGTGATTAAATTTTTTATTTAACCACAAATATATTTGAGAAGTCTTAGAGATCTCTCTTTCTTTCTTAAAATGTCAAGACACTAGTATTTAGAAAGATTGTTATGTGTTATGTTTTAGGGTCATTCTTCCTTTCACTTAAAAAAAAAAATAGAGGGTATTAAATTTATAGCATTGGTTTTTCTCAGCCAGCGTGGACAGCACCGCAAGATGGTGTTTCACAAAAGATCCTGCTAATGTTGCAGAATGCTAAGGGTTTTCCTTTAAGAAGAATTGATGAATTAAAAACTGGAGTTTTGCAAATATTTGAAAAACATAGAGGGTATTGATTTCTAAAGGACTCTGTTGAAAGCGCTTGATGATATCCAACCTTTCTTCTGTTCTGGCACCCCTCCCTCCCTTCCCCTCTTCCTAGCTGTGTGCCGCCCCATCTCTCCTCAACTGCACACGCGGCTTTCTTTAGACGCTGGGACCTTCGGTTTTTCTGAACTGTTATTTTTTAGTTATTTGTTTGGTCTCTGTACTTTTCCGTGTCCGAGGCACGTTCACTTTTTGGAATTTGAAGGAGGCTGAAATGTTGTGGGTATGGATACATCTGCATCCCAGGAGAGTGGCTTCCTGCAGGGTTTCAGGAGTGCTGCGCGCTCCCCGTGCGCTGGCCCTGCTCATCCGCGCTGAGGTCTCCATGCACCAGCGCAGCGCTCAGTGCCAGCTTCCAAACCAGCTCTGTGCGGCCTCCGTTTTCGGAGTGAGCGGCTGGCTTATTTATTCCAACGGTATGAAGTCCTGTTCTTCAGCTGAGACCAGTGCAAGCCAGAGTGGTTTGAACAAGGTGAGAGGAGGCTGGGCAGGAAGAGGGCTGGATTCCATGGGAAACTCGAGAGCGGTTTTATTTCGTGCTATAAATTAAGTAGCCTAGTTTGACCCTCGCCAGTAACACGATAACCAATTAATACATTGGTGGTCAGGAATTATGCAGCCTGGTATGAGAAAATGGAAAGTAGAGTTTAATTCCATTTAACAATTCTTCTGGTTTTATTTTTTCTTCTTGTGTGGCCAAAACCAAGTATTTGTATAGCAATGAGTATTACTCAAAGAGACTGGGAGTCAAACTTGGTAAATGCTATAATGTTCCCTTAACTCAGACAAAAAGTGCTAAAATATTAATCGCCCGAAATAAGCGTTATGTGAAGTAATAGAAAGTAGTGATTATCCCACTTTTTAAAAATTTTATTTTTCCCAGTTGAAAGCTTAATAACATTTATCTTTTATTCTTAAAAGTCCATCTATACTTTGTGGCTGACTCTATGTATACAAGGTAGTCATTCATTCAAACAGCAGATGACACATTTTACACTCCTTCAGGCTTTCAAAGATTATTTTTAGCCCAACTCACATAAATTATTATTATTTAATAATATATAATTTTCTAAATCCCAGCTTTTAGGACACTTTAAAGTCAAAGCAAAAGCTACACATAGTACACAAAAGCTACACAAATGTATATATACCAAAGCAATAATAAAAATATTACTGCTTAATAATGATTATTGAACTGGAATTTATCTTCAGTGGTCACACCACAAGTGGTTTGGAATGATTCAAAGTGTAATAAGAATTGCACTTGGGCCAAGTAGGAATGAAATAAAATTACTCGTATTTATATACACCCATCTACCTATCTATCTTATTCTAAATATTTGGGAGATGAAAGTAAAGCTGATATTCTTGAGGCGATGGGTATGGTTAAATATGATTGAGCGTGATTCTTTTAATTCTTACAAATGTGGAGCTTGATGAAGACTGGTTTCTATGGAGTCGCACTGATTTAATTTGGGCTTACTGTAATTTATTGGGTTGGAGGAGAAACAGTAATTTGGTGAGGCCATCATAAGCTCATTAGAATCACACTGGGAACACTTAATGGTGTACAACCCACAGCTTTCTGCATCCGTTTTACAGAGATCCCCTCTTGCCTCGCCTGCTGCTTACCATTCCTTGTTGTTGATAGCAGAGTCATTTTCAAGCACGCCCCAGAAAATGAGAGATATTTTTTAAAACAAGATTTAAGTCACCAAGAAACACATAAAACCAACATTTCAGGAGTGTGTGGCATGCTGCTAGAATAAAAAAAAATCTCATGTATTGTTAATCATTGTAAGATCGGTTAGCTGTTAAGTAGTGTATAGTGAGACTAATCAAAAGCTCAAATGTCCTACACAATAGAACAGAAATAATTACTCTCCCTGGGCTGCTATTGTTTCCTGTCTCAGCCTTTCCAGGGCTAATAAAAGGTTTAATTTTAAATTGTGCAAAGGAGATATCAGCATTACAAAGAAATACAGTGTTCAGCTGCTTTGCTCACCATCAGGTAAAGCACATAAGAAATTAGACCCTAATAGACAACAGGTACGTGAAGCCTAAACAAACGGAATGACTCCTCCTCGCTCTGCTCCCCCATTCTTCTCTTTCTGGCCTCTTGATAGGACCAAAAGAAACAGCCCTGGGTTCCAGCATCCTCTCTTTCCAGATGAGAGCTCTCTGATAATGTGTGAGCGCTCTGGCTATGAGGTGTGTGTTTCGGTGTGCGTGATATCAGTTATGCACAATGGGTTATTTAGCTCCAGTGAGGAGGGACATTTATTCTGAGGGTTCACAGGAAGAATGGGGCGAGGGGAAGCAAAGACCAGAAAAGCCTTACAGGCTTCCTCTGTTCAAATGCGTTCATCAGCTTTCATTTTTATTATCTTCAAAATACTAAGATAAAATGTCAATCCAAAATTTATTTCTGCAGTTACAGTTTGCTAAAAGGCAAATTCTGCTGTGTGAATATATGTAAAGGATAAATTCTGAAAAAAAAAAAAAAAACAATCTTCTGAGTTGTGACTTTTGCAATGTAATGTGACAGATTTCACACAATTGGTAAAAAAAAAAAAGAAAAAATAATAATTAGTAACATAAATTTATGAATAAGTTGATGGCATGTATCACATGGTGTATCCTAAATGATAAAACCAAGATGGGAGTTTCGGTACGTTTGATCACTTTTTGTTTATTCTTTCATCTGTTCATCTACCAAAGTCTATGGCAATTACCAGCTGCTTCCTTTTATCATCTGCTATGGTAGCTTCCAATGTCACTAAAAACACATCTCTTTTCCTGAAAGAATTGCAATCTATTTTCAAAGTCAGTCACAGAACTGTAAAATTAAGGTTAAACAAAATCATGCTGTGCCACGTGAAGAGTCTGTAACTGAGACTCCGCTCCAGGAACTTGGACCTTGCTTTCATTTTGGTGAAGTCACTGGCTACCTCAGACTCATTCTCACATCTTGGCTGGCTGGTTCTAACAAGGACAGAAAATAGATACTACACACCTTAATGGCTGATACCTTTTGTCAACTTGAGAAGTTTAGAAATGTAGCTTAATGAAGTAACTTGACCAGGAGCCAGGGTCTTTACTTTGTAAGTATCCTCATCCTGCGCAAGAAGAGAACACAGAGATGGTGTGAGTGCTACACCCCACCACCAAGCTGGGGAAGCCTGCTTATAATATAAAAAAGGAAAAGAGGGTTGCCTCACCCTCTGCTCTTGCTGCTTGTGCTGTCTTCTTCCCCCTTGAAGTGTTGCCCTGTACCAGGCTCTCTTGTCTTAAAGCCAGCGGATTATGGGCTGAAACCTTCACAGACTGTGAGCTAAACAAACCTTTACCTCTTTAATTTTGGATGCCAGATATTTTGTCTCAGCAGCAAGAGAAAAGTAACCAACATATCTAGTAATTAGTTTTTCTAAACTATAACTTTGTTAGCGTGACTTCCCTACTAAAAGTCATTGGTCAGTAGACATGGTTTTCAAATGCCTCAATAACTCTTCAAAAGCTCCTTATATAAAGTGAGTTAAAAAGCAGCATTTTGGTATTACAAACTTAATTGAAAAGTTTAAATTTGCAAAATACACTCATTAAGAAGCAAGAACAGTAAAACTTTTTAATGAATGTAGTCATTTTAATGTTTTCTATGTCAAAAAGTTGCATTGGCAGGAATTACAGAGAACTGTCTGTCTCAGCAAGAAAGTAATTTTGAACTTCTAGTTGTACAGAATAAAGAAAATATTGATTTACGAAGATAAATGCATATGAAGAGTGTTAGGTCATTTTTACCTCCCCATTTCTAATCTCATGATATAAGCAATTTAATAGGCCTGGAAATACGAAAGGAATACTGGTACATTTTGTTAACTTTTCAGCAGTTTACCTTTTTCTGTATTTTGGTAGGAATCACCAACTAGTCCCTCGAACAATTTCCAACCTTCTGTGTAGTAGGTAAAACTTGTTATAGTTTATAAAATATCAGAATTTATTCTGATTTAAATAGTCACAGGGCCCTTTACCCATTTCTGTTTCTCATGTGTTATTTTTTTTTTTTTTTTACTTGCTAGAATAATTCAATTTCTCCCTCTGCCCTTAACTCTTACGCTTCCCCTCAGAACACTCCAGCTGTGGTAGGTGATGTGCTTGTTGGTTTTGAAACACTGGATCGGAGTTGTGTGTCTGTGAGCTGGTAAGTGAAGCAGGTACTTTTAGAGACAAACTCCAATACTCCGGGTGGTGCAGATCCGAGAATACGTGTTCAGGGTTGTTCTTCCTTTTGGTTTCAGCAAGGATCCCCTGAAGACAGTTAGAGGAACTAGGCGAGGTCAGTGAGCCACTCCGAGTCATTCTTTCAGATGACCTAGTGACGTCTGCTCACTGTAGTACCGAGTTCTGTGTCCACGAGTGTTTGTGTCTGCCATCTTTCCTTCTAGAACGTGAGATGGTCATTCTCAGGTCTGTGCCTGCCCACACAGGTGCTTTCCTAGATGAGTCTCTGGGGGTTTTGCAATAAAATCCCTGACTGTTTTGTTTGGGGAGAAAACTGCTTTGCCAACTCACTCCTACGCTCCTCTCGTCTGCTGCAACTAATACACCTCTTACCGCCCTTTATCTCTAGGAACTTAAGGGGTTTGCACTCACACCTAGTAAACGCATTGATTGAATTTTGTCATATTCGTTCTCCACATATTAAAAATTGTCTCATCAGGCACAAAATTCTAGGGACATTGTCCCTTTCTTCAGACTGTGTCTTCCAAATTCCAGTGTTGAGATGAGAAATCTGGATAACAGTCTAACATACTCCCTTTGTTGGTCTTCTCTTTCTTGCTTCAGAAATGTTTAAGATTTTCCCTTTACTTAGGAGCTCAGTATTCTGCCGGACTAGGTCTACATCAGCTCATTCTGCCAAAATGTGCCCTGACACGAGGGAGCCTCTTCCACTTGAAAGTTCAGGCTTGTAACCAGGTCTTTAAGATGGGTTTCGGACACACCGAAGATGGGTTTGTTGAGCACCTCCTTATTATTTGGTGTGTCAAGATGCTTCAGGCTAATCTTTTAGGTTTGTAACCCTGCCCTAGACTTAGGTGTTATTCCAGTGGGTCTTTGAATAGGACAATAATATTCAAAGCCAGAATTTAGGCACAAGTTGTACTTGTGACTATAAAAGTGGGATAGCTTTTAGACCCTTACAGTAAACAGATGTGTGAGGAATGCACTGGCTTTGTGCACACATTATTTGTAATCATTTCTACATTCTTTCATTGTATTTATGTTCTGCTAAATATGAGTGTATATGGCTATTTCTGATTCTCATGCAGAACCACGATAACCACTGCATTATTTCCCCCTCCATTCCCTCTGCAGTAAGGGCAAATATAGCTACCTCTGTCCACCACCCATTGTAAATTTGTCCAATCCATTGCACTTGTTCAAAAATTTTATAATTTTAACTCATATCACAGAAAATTATTTTTCAATTATCATTATAATTTTTCAAAAGACTATTTAAAATCCCTTTAAAACAATTTTATTGTTTGAATGCTTTAGTATGTATGTTAGCTTAAGATAACAATAACCTGCTTTATCTAATGAAAGAATATTTTGCTGCTAGAAAATAGTGCCTAGATTTTATTTCTTTTGAAATATTAATGTGTTTTATGTAAGCAACCAATAATATTTAGACTTGTTGAAATTCTGTATGTCATTGTAATAACCAGACATAATTTAAGAGCTGTAATTTAAAGACAATGCTTTAATAGAATGAACTGGTTATGTGTAACCAGTGGTGTTTTGGGAGATAGCTTCTAATTCTTATTTTCAGCTAAAAGTAAAACCTACTTGTGTGAATTTAGAAAATAATGGGATTTTTAAAAAATCCATTTTCCCATTGTATCACCTGAGATATAGACAGTAAATTAATTTGATGACCATGGAATGACAAGGTGTTTTCTTGGTAATTCTCTAATTCTAACTCACACAGTTACTTGTAAATTTTGGAATTAAAGAGCTACTTTATATTATCAGATTGCAGTTATAAATCCAAATACTTCATGTTTACTAAATCATCATTATGTTTGCAAATGGTGGCAGCACACCATACTCTTGGAACTAGGGAAGCTGAGGCAGGAGGATCACTGTGAGTTCAAGGTCAGCTGGAACTACATCGTGAACTCCAGTGAGAGGCTGAATTGCACAGTGAGATCCTGTCTCAAATAATGGTTATGTATCAATTTATTTTATTAGTCTATGTAAATAAGCATCATCAATGTTTAACAAGCATGATCTCATGTTTCTTTTTTTAAATTTTATTTAAGTAGAAAAAGGAAAAAAAAGCAGAAAAAGGGTACAAGTTATACAGAATTTCAGAAAAAAAATAAACAGTAGGAAATCACTAGTTAGTGGATTACATATTGTTATCTTAGAAATATTTGTTCAAGTTACAAAATTAAAGCATATAAAGTGGACATTCAAACAGTGAGACTGCAAACAGTTCTGTTCAATGATCCAACAAAACTCAGTAATATCGTTGTCTATCTTATACACTTAAATATACATGCAGTTATACCGTTTAGAGCACTTTCTTTTCCTCTCTTTTGTACAATGACTATTACACATTTTGGGTTTTATTGCTCCCACAGTTCTTATTACTTTTTTTGGAAGAGAGTAAAACCAAATGTGACATAACAGAACAGAATCGGTTAAATCAAAAAGGTGGACATAATAGATAATGTAAAAACATAATACAAGGTGATCCACAATGGTTACCATAATGCTTCCCACTATCTCAAATAGAATTGCCTATATCATCAGTTATAATAAAATTGAACAAAACAGTAAAGAACAAAACCAACAAAACCAAAACATTGGAGATATTACAGGTCTTCAAAAGTAGATAATAATCAACCAGAATGGGCGTCATAATGAATCCCACTATCTTCACAGCTGTTGCCTAAACTTTTGAACCTGGTACTATCAAGCAAAACAGAATAGAGGAACATCAATCAAAACAAGATGGTGAGAGCAATACAGGGCTTCAAATCAAGTTAACAGAAAAATCAAAGTGGGTTACTATAATATATTCTGCTATTCTTTTATTTATTTTTCCCTTAATTAAAAGGATAGAAATAAAAAAGTAAATAAAATGGAGATTGAGATAAAAGAGGGCATAACAAACCAGCACAGATCAAAACGTAACCATTTAAGCAAAATAGTGTTTCACCACAAGATAATCCCGACATAAAGGTAGTTACCATATTGTATCTTTCCTTGAAATCTTTGAGTATAACTTCGTATACTGTAGCATCAAATATATCAAAACAATGTAAAACCATTCAAGAGAATGACAGTGTTACAGAGTATTTAGAATCAACTAACAGAAAATGAACAATGGTTTCTGTATAATCTCCTTGTCTATAAAAGTTTTTGTTTATACTATCACATATAATAAAATCCAATAAGATACAGCATGTTAAGACCTATGGAGACAGAAGAACAAGAGCTTGATGGGACTTCAACACAAGATAATACCAAATCAGCACTGCCTATTATGACATCGTTTTCTCCAAAATAGCTGTTCCTATCATCCAATCTTCTCTGCCTCATTTCTGTTGAGCTCTTTTTCTGTCATTAGTTGTCAGTTTGTCTTCTTCATTTTGTTTTCTGCTGCATTCATTGTGGCCTCTCTGCCACTATTTCTAGATTCTTCGTATTTTTCTTTTTTAGAATATCTTGAAGTATTCTCTGTAGAGTTGAACTGGTGGTTGCAAATTCACCTAGTTCCTCTTTATCCTGGAAGCACCTTGTTTTTCCATCATTTTATAGAGACAGTTGTGCAGGATATCTCAATCTTGGCTGGAGGTTATTATCTTTCAAAGCTTGAATTATTTCCCCCCACGCTCTTCATGATTTGATGGTTTGTGCTGAGAAGTCTGCTGTAATTCTGATGGGTGTTCCCTTGTAAGTGATCTGTTTCTTGTTCTCTGATGGCTTTAATATTCTGTTCTTATATTGGATTTCTGGAATTTTGATTATTATATTCTTGGGTGTAGCTCTGTTTGGGTTGTAGGTGACTGGGGTCCTGTATGCCTCATACATCTGAGTATATTTACCTTTTGCTAAATTAGGGAAATTCTCCTGGATTGTTTCTGTGAATAGCCTTTATAGTTCATTTGTTTGTGTCCCTACTTCTTCTTTTATGTTCTTAATTCTTAAGTTATAGATCCTCTTATCATCTTCTAGTCTTTGTATTGTTGCTGTTTGCTTCTTTGTTGTTTTTAAGAAGTTTTTCATTTCATGCTCCCACATTACAAATCTGCCCTCCAATTCAGATAATCTATCCTTAGTTTCTTTCAAGCTGTTATGCCAGTATTTCGATAGAGTTTTTAGTTTCCTGGTAATGTCTTGGAACCTGCTTCACGTATTCTATGTTTTCTCTATTTTCTCCATCAAACAATTCTCCCCTCTTTTCTGTTCTTCCATTTCACCATCTGCTTTTTCTTGGGTGGTGCTTAGCATTTCTCTAACTGTTCTGCTTATGTCTTGCTTCAGGTCATTAATAACTTCATTCCTGAACTCATCTATGAGGCTCTGGAGATAGCGCTTTATGTCTATTGGTGCCATGTCTGCTATTGCCTGTTTCTCAGGATTGGGGGCCGAAGAGCCTTTCTTGTTGCTCACTCTTCCCATATTCTTTGTTCCTTATATATGCAAGCATATATAGGAGGCCCAGCTTCCTTCCCTGTTGGCCACAGTCTGATTGAATTGTGCCGGCTAGGTGTTCCCGCCCCCTGCAGCACACCAAGGAGTTACGGACTGGGCAGCCTATGTGGGGCCTGCCCCTCCAGGTCAACCGACTGAAGGCTTCACCGCTAGGGTGCACCTCCAGGGGCTGGGACCTGGGTTGTGCTAGCCTACTGGGTCTCAGCCAGCTGCGTCACATAGGCTAGGCACTGTTCACCAATCCCATTTGAGAGGGGGATATGTGACTAAAGTCACTACAGCGCCCTGCTCAGGCAAGTCTGCCCGGTCCCAGAATGTCTTGTGTTGGAACCTCCTAGACCGTGGAAGAGTTCCAGTTTCCCTCACTCACCACAGGTTGATGCACGGCTATCCGCCCTTCCAGCTCTCAACTCTGTTCACCAATTCCCGTTCTCAGAGCTTTCGCATGTCTCTCTCCCTGCCGAGCTAATTCAGACGCATCAGCAGCAGCAGGAAATCCAAATCACGGCTTCCATTGGTGTGGCTCCAGCTTTCACACTGAGGCTTTATCTGTTCCTGTTATAGCACCAGGATTGCATTCCCAGTTGGTATCTCTCAGCCCAGTTCGTTCTTGGGTCATCAGGGTATATCTCCTCTTGCTTAGGATTCCTCACTCCACACCATTCCTGGATTCTAAGCTGGGTCTTTCAGAGAGCCTCTGTAGCTGCTGCTATCTGTCCGCCATGTTCTTGCCTCACTCTGACCTCATGTTTCTAAGACAAATCGCGTATTATGGTTCTTTCTTAATTAAATGTGTGTCAAGCATCTCCCAGAATAATAAGCCAACAGCAATGAATGTTTCTATTTTAAGTGAAATAGACTACACTTTCTAGGAGCTGACTCCTATAACATTTTTGAAATTTAAGTAGCCGAAAGTTTAACAAGATATTTCCTGATAGTGTAACTTGTATAACGTGTAATCCTCTAAATTACTTGAGTATCATAAAATTTAAAACTAAATCGCTTTTTAATAAAGTCAACCTTTTCAGTCAGAAGTTAAAAGGTCTATCTTTGAACCTACTGTATATGTTAGAAATGATGCTATCACTTAACAAGAGCCTTAGAAGGTCGTTTTCAGAATTTATAGCATAATATTTGGTGGAGCTGCCTTCATTTTATTGCAATTAAATATAATTATGAAGAGCAAGTAAATAAGACTATTATTTGGTTTGGTTTTTTTTTTACAGTTTGTAGAATAGTAGAGCAAACTGATTTTATTTGTATTGCCATGACGTCAGACATTTGTTGAATTACCAGGTGATAGAAAATCTTGATTTATCTTTTCTTTTTGAAAATAGTCCAATTTGCAACACAGCTCAATTTTCTAATTTAAGGCATAAATGTAATTTAGCATTAAGAATAGCTATTTTGTGTCACAAAAAAATAAAACTGTGTAATTTATTAATATAAAATATATACAAAAGAAAGTCATGTAATACCATAGTTTCTAAAAAGAGCTTTCATGTGCTTTAGAATTTTCTGATATTCAATAGACCTGCAAAGGATAGTATGCTTAAAAAATGACCAGTCCTACACTATAGACTTCCCAGTTGTTTTTTTTTTTTTCAGTAGAAAATTCAGTAATTACAGTCAAATCTATTCCTCATAATACAATAATCTCTTTTTAACTACTACATTGATGATCCCATGAAGTTAAAATTTAGTAGATTTATGTTTAATAATATTTTGTCACAAATTTTAAAAACTTTAGGGGCTGGGGATTTAGCTCAATGGCATATGCACCTGCCTTGCAAGTATGTGGTCGTGAGTTCGATCCCTGATTCCGATAAAAAAGAAAAAGACAAATTTTAAAAACTTTAAAAGTGCAATCCAAATGTATCTTAATAAAACATATGTCTTGTTTTGTGCAGGTCTCAGGACCGAACCCAAGGCTTTGGGTGTGCTAAGCAAGTGCTCTGCACTGAGATGTACACTGAAGCTCACAATGTGAATATTTTAAAAGCCATTTACAAAACTAAATCCAAGCTTCTCATCCACTCATTCTTTAAGCTCATTTTTATTTTGGCTCTTGCTGGAGTCAGTTTCATCTGCAATGTCAGAGGCCTTAGGGTGTGGAATTTTCTGGGATTCTCCACTTTATTTCCACTTGTATAATGTAGAGGAAAACAAATCTGTCCTTCTTGTGTTAGTTTCATAGTTGAAGCTCCTGTAACAAGATAGATTAATGCAACATAGGACAAAGGGATCTAATGGCAGCAAACCAGTGTGGAATTATCGAGCCCTCTCTGTTCGTAACCTTCTCTGATTCTCTGTATCTTCAGAGCGAAGGATACTTCTTTCTTTTGCTTCAGGAGGTACCACTCATGTCTGAGTCTCATGACCAGGTTAAGGAAAAGACCAGAAAATTCTCATGGGATTCTTTTCCTGCTTCAGGGGCCAGAAGGAGGGAAGGTAAAGCTGGATTTCCTAATTGTGCTGTTTTTGAAGCTGCCAAGATTCCATGTACTGGCGCGGCACTTCCTGAACCTCATCAGTAGCTTTGTCCTCCTGTTCTTCATAACTTTGTGTGCAGTGTATTGTTCCCTGTCTATCTCTGTCTGTCTGTCTGTCTCTCTCAGTCATCTTGGTAAACATCTGATAAGCAGTCAGATGGTTTCACACTCAGTTCTCCCTGTCTGCTTCATTTTCTTCCTCCCATATTCTCCCTCCTCCTGTCCCCAGAAAAAAGTGAATCTTGGCTTCTTGCAACACTCAGGGAATGCAAGGGACGTGCCTGGCTCTCCAGACCTTCCCCAGCTGCCTTGTGGCAAGGTATGGCTAAGACAGACAGTGCTACTGTAGAGTGTGCTGCTTTTAGTAGGGGGTGCAATAGAAACCCGTGCCTGTCTTCACCTCCTTACTTTTCCCCTTCTTCTTTCTTCTCCTTTTCTTTTTCATTTCCTCTTGCTCTTTTTCTCCTCCTCTTGTTTCTGCATCTTCTCTTTCTTTTCCTCCCCACATTTTTTTGAGACAAGTTCTCACTATGTAGTTCAAATTGACCTTGAACTTGTTATGTAGCCTAGACTGGCCTTGAATTCCCATCTTGCTGCTTTAGCCTCCAAATGCTAGGACTGCACACATCCACCACCATCTCCGGCTTTTCCACTCTTCTTAATGGTGTTGCTCCAGGTCAGTAAAATGGCCCGAGGAGCAGGCCATGTGCGGTCAAAGTCAATAATGAGGGTGCCTTAGGCTGTGGTTG
Organism: Cavia porcellus; assembly: GCF_034190915.1. Classification (NCBI taxonomy): domain Eukaryota; kingdom Metazoa; phylum Chordata; class Mammalia; order Rodentia; family Caviidae; genus Cavia; species Cavia porcellus. The sequence continues at coordinate 70,663,984 of NW_026947494.1, read as the reverse complement.
CTTATTGTAACATACTTTATGGAGGTCCCTACATCTTTGGAGGTAGGACTTGTCCAAATTAATAAAATAATATTTTAATATATGTGCTATGAACCAAAAGTCTTAAGGAAGATAGAATAATAGGATTGTGGCACATCAAAAGCTACCATTTATCAAGATGTAAGCCTCCCATATCCACTGATTTCATTTCTGGAAGGCGAGTATCTGGTATAATTTGGATTTTAAACATCCTCAAAAAACTCATACACTAAAGGTTTGTTACCAGGCTGGTGGTACTCGGAACTGTGGCAACTGTAGGAGGCAGCAGGAAGTTAAGTGTTGGGAGCAGTGCTTTGTATGGGATTTGGGGACTTGGTCCTTTCTTCCTTCTTTTCCTTCCTGTCAACCATGAGGTTAGCAGCTTCACGCTAGCACAAGCTCCTTGGTAGAATGAATTCCTCACCACACCCACAGTAGGCCCCAGCCAAGGATGGCCTGGCATCACATTTTATTTGTTTATCTCAACTATTTTGTCACAGTGACAGAAAGCAGACTAACACAGTATCTTGGAACCACTGGTAACTGGCACAGGGCAGAGAGATAAGGTTTGTTTTATGAGTGGGTTTTGTAAGAATGCTGTTCAAAATGGTCCTTGTGAAGTCTAAGGTGGTGTCCTATAGGAAGGGAAGAAAGAGCAGGAGAAAGTGGGGAGAGAGAGAGAGAGAGAGAGAGAGAGAACTGAGAACAACAGAGACCAAGACGCAGAAAAGAGAGACAGAGGTAGGACTTAATGTTGGTAACCCGAACCCGAACCCTGGACCTAGGCTAACCTGTTTGAATACCACTGTTGATCCTTTACTATTTTAACTACCTCAAGAAAGTTATTGTCTTTGTTTCTTTTTCAATAAAATGGGAAAGTTATGAAATTTATTAGAGTTTTAATGAGATTACATGAGTTGATATTTATTATGCCAATCAGTCAGGCAACAGCTCCTAACAAGAAACATAAATGTGTATTCAACCCATCACTTAAGAGGGCAGTTAGAGAGAGAGAGCAGTGGAACTCATGCTTTAAACTTGAATGACATTAGAATGGAAGATTGGAAAAATGTTGTTGAATGGGGAAGGAAGTTTTTGTTGTTTTTTGGACTTGTTTGATTAATGAATTCTGACTTTGAACTCATGAAGTTTGCAAAGTTATATTAGACTCAGGTATGTTGTCTTTACAAATATCAGTTCAGAGGTTTATTTAAAATTTAGGATGCTCTAGGAAGATCAACATAGGACGCTTGTCCATCTGGGTTCCTTCTGCCCTCTTTTTTCTGTAAAAAATTATTATAGAAAAATGTGATCTTTATGTCACATTTTTTACAAAGAGACTTCCTAAGCAATAACATTGTAAGATTTCAAAAAATAATATAAAATTTCATGCCTAAAAGTATAGTTACAATTAACAGATATAAAATTGTATGTTTCTCAAATTTCTGTGTGGTTAATAGGTAAATCTACTATGATTTCAGCTAAATAAGGTTAGAAATTCAATGGAATTTTTGTTGCCCTTCAGACAGGGTGTATTTGATGCTGCTATTTCTTCCATGAATTTTGAATCAGGTTCTGAGAAGGTGAATTACAGAAAGACACTGATTCTTCCTGACCCTGGACTGAGCAGCACCTTCTCTTCCCCATCATGAAGGACACACGTAGGGTGACAGATGCCAGCCATATGCAGATACCCTGCCAGCCTATACCAGTAGGATGAGGACTTGTGTCTGACTCACACTGCACGGGTAGGAGATCACTTCCAACATACTTTGCATCTGCTATTGGATAATAGGTGTTGATTTATTATGAAAAAATATGCAACTTATAAAATGAAGACAGGTTAAAACCTTTTGGGGTGTTCTCATTGTATCTAACATTGCAATGAAGTCTTGAATTTAAAATCAAATAGATAGTAAATCAGCTCAAATGCTTATTTCCTACTTATATTTTTTTAAACAAACTATTTCCCATCTTAACAACCGTGATGACCAAGTAAAGCAACGCAGGCAAAAGCAGGTAAACTCTGAAGTGCTTTTAAAACTGTTAGTTTTTAAACTTTAAGTATGTGGTGTTAAAAACTTATGGCCTATTGTTTTGAATCAATAAATAATAGCAATAGTGACAATGTAAGTGTAATATATTCTACTTATCAAGAGAATATATGATAATGTATAATTTTTGCATTTTTAAAGTGATATTATAAGCCTAATTACTTATTAACTTTCAAGAGCCATGGTGCAGTAGATCAAATTGGGAGCTCTATTTTAAAAAACTATGATTTTTAAAAATATAATTTCAGTAAGTATCAAGTTGACTTATGACCTGACTTCTCAATATTTCCATTTACCTGAAAGGAGAAAATGACTTTCTAATTTATTATTTGTGTCCATCTCATCAAAACAATAATGGTCAGTGTTTTGTGTTTTAATTTTGAAAGTTACATGACACGTTTTCAAGGTGAATTTTAACAGAGGTTACTCTGTGCACATGCAGTTACGTTGAGAGAATTTTCCCCAGCTCTTTTATAGTATAGGCTTGTATAATTTTTACCTAAGTTATGAAAAAGGGGTGCTCAATTCACCTTAAGTTTTCTAACTTTGGGCTACTATATAAATTCAGTACCTGCTGGATGCTGAATTCTAAACAAAGTCAAATACTCTCTACTTATCTGAGAATAAATATTAACGTAAATCATTTGCACATTTCAAATGATTCAGTGAGTGGTATTCAGTCTTTCATTTTTGTTTCACATTAATGTGTACCTATTCATATTCAGCCTGATATAATATTTCCAGGCTGTGTCCATAAATCATGGTGTGAACTTTGTATGCAACATAGTTCAACAAATATTTCACACCAGAAGTGAATTGTAAGCATATAAAATTTTTGTGAGCTGGACTGTAAAATATCAGAAGGAATACTTTCTCTCCAAGTTGACAGCTGATATCTGATCTGAAAATAATGCATTTTCCTTCAAATGTTGGTCTCCTGTCACTTTGCATTGCATTGATACAAACAGCTTCACAAGAGGAAAATTACTATGTAAAATAAATTTCTTTTATAAATACACTAACTAGAAAGAAAAACTAAACAAAGAAAAAATCAAAGCTGTGCCCTTGATTCTAATATCTAGAAATTCTGCTGCCCTCTAAGGGTGTGATAATCTGTGTGCAAAATATTATGTTAGTTTCCTACAATTTTCCAAAATTTAATGCCTTAAAGCAACAACATGGGTGTACCTTACAGGTCTGGAGGTCCAAAGTCACACAAGGGTGTACTGGACTAAAATGAGCATGATACTAGAGTTGCATTCTTTTTCTAGAAGTTCTAGGGTGGTTTTTATTTTAAAAATGGTGTTGTCACTGGTTTCTGGCACAGAGTTTCTATTTATTTATTTATTTATTTATTTATTATTTAAGGAGAAAAGAAAAAAAAACAGTGAAAGGGTACAAGTTATACAGATTTACAGAAGAAAAAAATGAACAGTAGGAAATCACTAGTTAATGGATTACATATTGCCATCTTAGAAATAATTTTTCAAGTCACAAAATTAAAGCTTGTAGAGTGGACATTCCAACAATGATACTGCAAACAGTTCTGTTCAATGATCCAATAAAACTCTGTGATATAATTTTCTATCTTATACACTTAAATATACATGCAGTTATATAGTTTAGAGCACTTTCTTTTCCTCTCTTTTGTACAATGACTATTACACATTTTGGGTTTCATTGCTCCCATGGTTCTTATTGCTTTTTTGGAAGAGAGTAAAACCAAATGAGACATAACAGAACAGAATCGGTCAAGTCAAAAGGGTGGATATAATAGATAATATAAAAACATAATACAAGGTGATCAACAATGGTTACCATAATGCCTCCCGCTATCTCTAATAGAATTGCCTATATCATTAGTTATAATACAATTGAACAAAACAGTAAAGAACAAAACCGACAAAACCAAAACATTAGAGACATTGTAGGTCTTCAAAAGTAGATAAAAGTCAACAGAGTTTCTAAAATGCTTGAAGACATCTTCACTGAAGAGAGTGTCATTAGTGAATAAGACACTCTCAGCCAAGGTGTCATAGCTTCAACATGGAACTGGTCACTAGAAAGACCAAGCTGTGATTAGAAATGTGAAGACTTTTAGCACCAACTTATCTGGGAAGAGGACCTAGGAACTGTGTTCAGTCATCAGTGTTCAGTGAATTGCTCAATCACAGGCATGAAGTGAATCTTCCATAAAAGCTCCAAGAGATAGGGTTGAGTTTGCTTCTGGATTGGTGAAAATGGAGATGAGGCAAGAGTGGCAAATTCAAAATGACGCGCAAGTGCCACTTGGTACCCTCCCTCACCTTTTCCTGGCCATCACTATCATTTGGCTGTTTTGAGTAGCATCCTTAATATTAATAGTATTTAAAGCAATCACCTGAGTTTTACAAGTCCTTCCTTTATGTCACTGAGTAAGAGAGAAGGGTATTTGTACTTTTAAAAATACTAATGCCTATCTTGTGCTATTGTATTTGGAAGTGTTGAACTTTCTTTTCATTTGTACAGGGCCTCAGAGCTAAGAGTTTGTCTTAAATCTCAGAGGACACTTCTGGTTTGGACTTTTCAGCAATGCTGAAACTGTTAGGATTTTGGCAACATTTAGAGATGGATTCAATGCCTTTTGCATAAAGGAATGCAGAGGAGTCTTTCTAGGCCAGGGGTCAAATATTATGCTTTGTCTCTGGGTGTCCCTCCAAAGCGTCATGTGGTCATAGGTGGGGCTTTTCAGAGGTGGGCAGATCTAGAGTATGTGACACTGAGATCAAGGATGTGATGCTGGAATCGACCGACGGTGTGACCCTAGGATTCAGCGAGCCCCACACTGAGTGTGAGTGCTGCCCACCGTTACAACGGAGGCCTGATAGAATATAAAGGACAGAAAGAGAGCTGCTGCGACTGCTCTCTGCTTTCAGAACCTGCTGCCTTCTGCCTGCCATAAGCTGTTTCTCCTCTTGGATGCCCCTCTACCGCGCCACCCTGTCCCAGAGCCAACTGATTACGGTCTGAAACCACTATAAACTGTAAGCCAAATGAACCTTTCTTCCCTTATTTTGGGTGTCAAATATTGTGATTGTGTATAAGCAATGAGAAAAGTAACAAAGATGCAAGGTAATCCAGACTAATCTTTAAGGGTCAGTTGATCAATAACCATAATTTCATTTGTAACTGTAATTCCATCTTGTCACAGAAGATACCAGCTATGTATTTAGGGTAATTAGAATGTGAATATGTGGGAGAATTCACTATTCTGGCTTTCACAAATAGAGAATATACTCTATTATAGAAGAGATAATGTGTTTACATGGGCATCTAGCATTTTTGTGCATTATATAAATGCAAGATTCTAAAAATTATATTGCAGTACTAGAGTTTTGATATATCAAAGGAATACTCTAGCAAGTGTAAAAACGACCAGCTAAGCCTTCAGAAGACATGACGTATAGTGCTTGTCTGTGTGCCTGTGCTGAACTTTGATCATTTCAGAACTTTAAATTTCTTCATAAATGGAAGGAATTACATCACTAATAATTCAAAAAGTTGTAGACAGGATAAAGTACAATAATGTAGGTGAAAATATACTGGAAACTGGATAGTGTGTTCCAACATTGTGTTATATAAAAACTATTGAGTTAAACTCAGAAAGAATTGTAAAACAACATTAATAGTTATTATAACTCTTGTCAGTGCTGTTTAAACTACAGGACTATAACACTGAGCCCACTCCTCAACAAATAATTCCTCTGTACTTATTCTATATTTCCCATGCCCCACTCTCCTGCCATGCTTGTGCCCCATCCAAGTTTGAAACATAAAGAATGAAAATTTTGGAAAAGAGTAGAGGCATAAATATCAGGAGAAGTTTATGGAGCTGTTTTATAGAGTTTTTCCCCATTAGTAGGAATCATGTTCAAGAAGGTTCAATCTTACAGCAAAGAATGGAAAAAAACGAGAGAAAAGATCAAGAATAAGAGATTGAGTTTGGACCTCAGAAATAACTTCCAAAAATGAAAGTCACTAGAAGTTAAAATGGGATGCTAAAAGAAGTTCAATATCTTCCTGATTTAGAAGTCTTTGAAAAAATGAGAATAGAAGTAGGCTTTCTTGCTGTAAAGGAAACTTAAGTATCTCTGACTTCATTTTAAAAGCAGCAAAAGTCAGTCCATACTGATGTAAACACATTCAATACCAAAGAACTCTGAATTATTTTCTAGAATGGTTTTGGTTTTTTCAGGTTTTCAAATAAAATTTAAACTATAGGTTTTCAAATAAAATTTAAAACCTATTGTCAGACAGACAGACAGACAGAGAGAGAGACTGAAACCCTATTGGTTCTTCCCTGCAGAAACCTGACGAATATGCTTCAGTCTCATGAAGAAATAATGAAGCTATGGACTTTTTCATGGTTGTGCTGTAGCGCACATGTGCGTGCCTCTGTAAAATGCATATCCAGCATGGGTTTTCTGAAGGCATGTTTTTAAATTTCTACACCACTTTCAAAAGTGGTTGTTTTATGAAAAGATAGTTTCTTTGCTCAATAAATAGTGAGTTTAATCTACATTGTGGGAATAAATCACACTTTAATTACATCCAGTAATGTTAGTCCCTATTGTGCCTTGAATTAGAATTATTCTGATTTAAAATATTTATATAGGACAAGTAAATCTCTTCTATGTTGAGTATTACAAATCTATAATATGGCCTTGTGAGAGTACTTAATTCCTTTAAGATTTTACTCCATAAAGTTCTTGTATACCTTTAGAATTATTCCTCAATGATACATAGATTTTATTGATACTATGATATTTTGCCTTTTTTCATTTATCACAAATACTATATTCACAATAAAAGATATATGTATTGAAAGTTCAACACATATATAAAGTAAAAATGAAAGTCAAGGAGGAAAAAACCTAGCAATACTCTCTCCCTCCTGCAAAATTACTTTTACTATGCTTACAGTAGCCCCCTGTGGGTTTAGAAAGGAGGAATCGAGAAAAGACAGCTAACAAGTACAGAAGTGTAGCTAGATATGACTTTCGATGTTCCATAGTATAGGAAAATATCCATGTTTCACAGCTAATAATTGAGTGTTTCAAAATATCCTTGAGAGCATTTTGAACATTCCCAACTCTGAGAAATGATAAATGCCTGAAGTGATCATATACCATTTATCTTGGTCGAACCATTACACATTATACATATATATTGAAATATCACACTGACCTCATAAATATGTGCAATCACATGGGTTCATTAAACTGAAAAGCATAATCCCTGCATATACAAGGTTATTATTATCCTAAATTCTACCATAATAACTTCTATACTTTTATTATTTTACCATAGAATTAGATGCATGCAAATGTAGACTATAGAGTTGTTTGCTTTTGAACTTTATGTTAATGTAACCTACTTTGGTGTCTTGTTTCTTCATTCATAATTATGTTTCTGAGATTAAACAATGATGTGTGAATATATCACAATTTATTACATATTTCATTGGACTCATGTCAAAACTAGTTCTATGGGTCAACTTGGATAAGCAACTTAATTTTAAATTAATTTTTCACAAAATATGTTACACTGCTGACATTTTGTAAATGTGGTTGACATCTACATTTATTTGACTTAATGTAAAGGATATTATTTTTTATTTATAATGTGAGCAGGCTTGTTCTAATCAGAGAGATGAATGAAAAATAGATAGAAAGGAAGAAAGAAGAAAAGAAAGAAAGAAAGAAAGAAAGAAAGAAAGAAAGAAAGATGATACAGAGAGAGAGATAGAAAACAGACTCTATTGGTTTTACTAATTTACAGAATTCTGAGGAGTGATACAATGAAGCCATGGCCTTTCCTACCTGTGGGTTTGGAACACATGTTCATATCTACTGAGGATAAATACATAAGGTATTTTTCTGAAAGCATAAACTTGCAAATGTATTAGCAGACAAGCAGCAATTTAAAAAACATTATACAATGCCATCAGCAGTGTACAAGATTTTCATCAGTACTTTGTTTTGCAAGGTTTTTCCACTCTAACTTGATATATGTGCAATATCTTATTGTGTTTTTCACTTATAGTCCCCTGAATAATATTCATCCTCTTTTCTTATCTTTATTGGCCATTTAGATATTCACTTTTGTGATACATAATTTACATTTTTATTAGATTACCTATTTTATGAGATTTATGTATTGATTTTAAACCTTTATTTAAAATGTTTTTCTTTCTACTACTGTTTTTACACTGCTTTGCTATCTTTAATTAAAAGAAAATTTTCTTGTATGTACATTTATTAGCATTGTCTTTTGTTGCTATTACTATATATGTCTTTTTAGTAAATTAATTTATTGCTTAAGATCTCAATTATAAATTCTATAATAATTTCTGTTGTAGTCAGGTTTTACAAGGGAAAAGATTTAATACAGGACACATAGTTTATAGGATTATTCTATAATATTCATCCAAAGAGTCAAATGTAAAAGAGTTCAGGAGATCTGTCCACACAGTAGAGACCCATAGAATCCAGCTGAGATCCTGGATCCAATATCAGTGTCCTCAGAAGTTCAGTTGGAGGTCTAGAGCCATGACAATGTTCCATACACGTCTGTATCAAGGGTCTGTAAAAGCTCAAACTTCAATAGGGAAGCTAGAAAGTCTCTGCCATCAGGACGAAGGGTCTGCGCCATCAGGCTGAGGGATCTGCACTGGCGCTGGAAAGCAAAGCTCAACGTCAGAACCAGAGCTCCCCTGAAAAGAAACACAGCCATCCTCAGTGACAGTGAGGACCTGATATCCTCCAACAGTGGGAACAGCCAAGTTCATATTAGAAAGCCACAGTGACAAGCTTCTCCAGGAGAATCAACAGCACACATCTTCCTCTCGAGTTATCCTTTTATGCTGCTGGTGACAATTCTCAGGTGGGCCATCCCAGCACCATGCTGATTCCTTTCATCCGGGAGCTACAAGTTGACAATTAATTAATGTATCACAATTCTAAAATCTTCATAATTTTTATATCACAACTAGATCTTAATTCACCAATAATTATTTTATATGTAATGAACTATACAACCCATTTCATTTTTTCCTAAATGCCACTTGACTGTCCTGTACCATTTATTGAATTGACCACATTCTCCATTTCTGTACTACACTTCTGTCATATGTCAGCATCACACAAGTGTGTGCATCTGTTTCTTGATGCATACTATTTTCACATAGCATATTATCCTTGCTTCAATTCCATAAGTCAGGTAACTATACTTTGTATGTCAGTATATCATGAGATTAAGTCCTAATTTGATTTTCTTTAAGAGAGGTTTGTATAATATTTTTAGCATGTTGATATAAAAAATGAACTTTACTAAGTTCTACCATGAAAAAATAAATGGTTGCACTGAGTATAAAAATAAATCTGGAGAAGTGATGTCTTCCCAATATTTTATTCTTATATTTATGAATTTGACATGTCTCTCCATATACTTTTAAAATGTTACAGTGAACTTTTTTATTTTCCCAATAGAATACATTTTTCCAGATTTATTCATATATAATTTTTGATGTTACCATTAAAGGATATTTTGTCAGTTTGATTTTGCCTATTTACCATATAAAGAAATAAAATTGAGTTATTCTTGTCTCATGAGTTCTGATACTATTTTTGTTTAAGTTTTTGCTTCCTTTCTAAATTTTGAGACAATAATGCAAACACCCATGAATGTAAGTGTAATATTTTATGTCTTCATATTTTGTCTAAAGTTGTGAGGTTCAAATAAAAATTTAATATACAAAAATTTAATAATACAATATTAAAATATACAAGGAACTCATGTAGATCAGCAGCAAACCAAACAAACAAAATAATGATCTAATTTAAAAGAGTGCAAAGGATCTGAGTCGACACTTCTCAAAGGGAGGCCTAACCTGTTAACAAATATATGAAAAAATGCTCAATATCCTTGGTCATGAGGGGAACACAAATGGAAATAATAGATTTCGCCTCATGACTGCTAGGATGGATGTTACAAGAAGATAAGAGATAATTTTTGCTTCCATATTTATGTCAGTAAATATTATCAGTATATGCAGTTATCTTATAGGGAATTATATTTTGCATGTCATTCTACAAATACTGTTTCTTATGAATACTGTGTTTCCTTTTTATTTAATTGATAGATAAAAGTATATATCTTTTCAACATACAGTATAATGTGAAACATGTATGCTGAAATAATTAAATCAAGATAATTCATATAATAAACATTCTAAAGCAATTTCAGGGACAGAATACAGGTATACAAGCTCAATCGCTGGAAGAAGTAAGGTCTAGCAAAACTCTAAATGATAAAATAAGCAAAAAGGCTGAAAAATCTGTGCAAGACAAGGTTAGAAGCAAGTGAAAAGACAACATCTTTAATCTCAGAACTCAGAACAGATGTGAAATTACGGACTCCAGGAAACACTTCCTTACAGCCCATTCTAATCTGTTACATGAGGAAGGGACATGGATAGATGGGACCTAAAACTCAACTACATTTTCTGGAAGCACCAACTTTCATTACATGTGGTGTGATAGTTGATTGACTGTGTCAATTTAAGTAAGAAATGCTTAACTAAATTGGCTCAGCACAGTGAAAGACCCCACTTTAGGGAAGATGATCACCAGAAACAATGTAAAAGGGAAATGAAGGATTGCTTCCACTTCTTCTGAAGAGCTCCAGTTTGTACCTTCATCCTGAGCATCATCTCCCGGCTTCCAGCACAGCGATTTGAACCTCCAGTGCTGTAGGTTTGGGCTCCTGATATGGACTCAGGCAGGATGGTATGGAGAGCTCCAAACCTCTGACTGGACCCTCTGGGTCTTCGGTCCACAGGTGGGCTTTGCACTCTTCCACACTGGACTCTGTGGGCGGCCACTATAAGCCAAGCTTGTAAATTCTTAAGTATTTGTGCATCTTTTATTGAATGTGTTTCTCTAGTAGGCAATGACTGATACATGAGGGTAAAGGAAAATTTGGCATGTGCCCAGTTCTACATTTTTTGTCTCTGATGGACGGGAAAAACGAAGAGTGTAAATAATTCACAGCTCTTACATTATACAGAAAATTGCCAATAACCTGGAATTCAGGCATAGACCTTTTTGCAGATATGCTTATAAATAGGTGTTTGGAAACAACTGTTCTCCCAAGGAAAGAAGTCAACAACACAGGTCATACTGAATTGAGAAGGCAAGCTAGAGCATAACCAGAGAAGTGTTGTCACAAAGATAATAAAATTATGAAACTGACATTTACAAAACATTTCAAAACAAAGAAAATTTAAAAGCTTGATGAATTATCTGCTTCAATGAGGTAAAAAAGATAAATAAAACTGACAAGAAAACTTCAAAAAAATAGTGAGAATAAGAACTGGAAAAAAATGGAATAAGAACTCCCAATATAAGATGTGACAACTCAAGACATATGATAAGAAATACAGCACTAGATGAAACCAGAAGTAATAAATGAGGTATATATTTCATCCTTAAACAAAATTATTATAATTTGATATGTGATCAAATTTATGTGTCATATAGATAAATATGTAATGATGATCTAAATATATGTGTTAAGTGCTTTTAGATTGGTTTCTACAACTATATGATAGGATATAAAAACAAAATAATTCAAAAATAACAAAATTAAAGAGGTAATGATAACTTGAAAATTTGATTAAAAAAGCAAAAGTTAGAATATTGATTTCATATATTGAGTTGAATAGAAAAATCATAAGAATGGATTATGACAGCAATAAAAAGTAGAAATCTCATGAATATATAAAAATTAAATGTTTTCCCACCAAATACTTTAATAACAATATTAATAAAGTGGAAATTCAGGTACGAATACATAGATGCACTCTAAAGTGGAACATTTTAAAATATTCATTATTTCATGTTATGATACATAATGTAGACAAAAATATAAAAACAAAATAATTTAATAGCATAATTAAGGAGACAAAGATAGACCTGTTGAAAATGTCTCTCTCAGCTGACAACTGTCAAAAAATTATGTGAAATCCTTGTAGCTTATAAATTATATTCTATTTAGAAAAGGAGTCTTTTTGATGCAATTAAGGATTTTGAATTGAAGAATTCATCCTGAATTATTCACAGGGGCCATAAATTCAATACTGAATGTCCTTATAACAGACAGATAGAGAGATCTGAGGCAGACAGAGAGGACGGAAATTCCACAAGGGAGGATGAGGCCCAGTAAAGGGGAGCACAGAGACTGGAGTGCTGTTCCTGCAAGCCAAAGAACAACAGAGATTGACGGTACTTGTGAGCATATAAATCTCCTTTGCTGTAATCCATTATATCTGTGGTCATTTGTTACAGCAATGAGTTTAGGAAACTTTAAAATTAGAACATCATGTATAGAAAATTTTACACACACTTCTTTTTATGAAAATAGAATATTGTTTCAACTAACAAGAACATTTGGGCAAATAAGAATATCAAAAAGTAAAGCAGGTTCTTAACTAAGGCAGAATATCAACCGTCTTCTAATAAAACTAATGAATTATACTGTGACATAATGTTTTGCATCTTTGATTAATACAAACGTTATTTTTGTGTTTTCTACTTACTGTCCTCCTCAATATCTCTCCACACTCTTGGAGATTTATCTTAACATACATCACCTGACTTCATCACCAGCTGCTTTCACTGTGATTCAGCCACTCTAAGTATGAACAAGAAACTAGAATTTGAGTGTGTGAGGGGCATTTGACTCTTCCTCACATTTTTACTGCATTAATTCTATAGCAGATGTTATAAGATTTAAAATGAACTGGTTGAGCCTAGTCTACGTCTTTCTTTCAAGGTGTTCGCAGAAGCATGTTCCATCTGAATAAAAACCATATCTATTGAAGCACAAGAAGATAAAAGATTAAAAAACTAGAACAACCACACAAGAGCTGTGAAAAAATATAAAGCTATACAATATACAGTATGTATAGTTGAAATTTCACAAAAATAAAAAGAATAGACAAAGGATATAATTGAAAAGAAGGTGGTTAAGAAATCTGCAAGTTAATGACAGACCAAAACCACCAATTCAAGAATTTAAGAAAGGACCTGGTATTGTAGCTTAGTGGTAAAGCACTTGCTTAGCATTTCACAGCCCTGGATTCAATCCCCAGTACTGCCAAATGCATACATAATACATACACAAGTGCATACAAACATACACAAATGCATACACACATACATGCATGCATATATACATACAGATATGCATATATACATAGAATATTAGGGAAAAAACTCTAGATACAAAAACAAAACAATACTAAAAAATTCCTTCACTCTCCCAGAGATATAAAATTAAATTGCTAAAACAAATATAAAAAGGCTACTCTTGAATGAAACTGACAAATCATGTTGAATGATAACATATTGATCAATTTCAGTTTGGGATTAGAATTCACTCCACATTAGTTTCTAGACAATAGTGTTTAGAATGAATTCATGAACTATTTAAATACTTAGAAAGTTCATGTTGCAAGTACAGTAGTTAGCCCTGCTTTTTCTCTGGGTTCCTGTTGCATACAATACTATTTTCCATCCTTTGACTTTTAGTCTATGGGTTTCTTTTTGAGTCAGGTGTGTTTCTTGTGTACAGCATATTGTGGGGTCCTGACTCTTGATCTATTATGTCAACCTGTTTCTTTTGATAGGTGAACTAAGCCCATTTATATTTATGAATATCACTGATATGTTCTAGCTTGACTTACCATATTATGTTCCTGTTGTTAGTTTCCCAGTTTCCTCTCTTCTTTAATTTCTTGTCCAGCCTGGTGGCTTCTTTCTATAATCTCCAGTAGCATGGAGATTATAGTCATTTTTATCTCTTTCTAGCATGACTTTCAGTACTCTTTCTAGGGTTGGTTTGGTAGATGTGAAATTCTTCAGTTATTCTTTGTCATGGAAGTATCTTGTTTCTCCATTAATCAAAGACAGTTTTTCTGGGTACATCAGTCTGGGTTGGAAGTTGTTTTGTTTTAGGGCTTGAAACACTTCACTCCAAGCTTGTCTTAACCTGAAGTTTTGTGCTGAGAAGTCTGCCATGAATCGAATAGGCTTTTCTTGATAGGTGAGTTGTATCTTTTCTCTAACAGCTTTTAGTATTCTGTTTTTATGCTGTATGCCTGGGAAATTAATAATTATAGGTCTAGGTGTAGATTTATGTTGGTTATGACTGTTTGGTGTTCTATATGCCTCACTTTCCCCATATTTGGGAAATTTTCTGCTATTACTTCTGTGAATAGTTTAGTTATGTCATTTGCACTGACTCCTGCATCTTCACTGATGCCTATCAGTCTTACATTGTTTCTCTTGGAACCATCTTGCAGCTGCTAGATTGTCATTTTATACTGATTTGTTGTTTTTTATAAGTGCTATCTTTTCATGGTCGTTATCTGTGATCCAGTCCTCAATGTCTGAAATTCTACCCTCAGCTTCATTTAAACAGTTTTTCCAGCTTTCGGTAGAATTTTTTGTTTTTTGAGTATCTGTTTGAATTTGTTTCATGGATTCTGCTTGTTTTCTACATTGTTCATTCAAAGTTTCAATCAATTTCCCATGCTCCTGTATTTTTTAACATACAGTTCTCAGATGAAGATACACAAATAGCAAATAAATACATGAAGAAATGTTCACCATCATTGGCCATTCGAGAAATGCATATTAAAACAGCACTGAGATTTCATCTCACCCCAGAAAGAATAGCTGCCATCAAGAAAACAATTGATAACAAATGTTGGTGAGGATGTAGGGTGAAAGAAGTATTTCTCCACTGTTGATGGGAGTGAAGACTAGTGCAACAATTGTGGAAATCAGTAGGGAGATTCCTCAGAAAACTATGATTGGAGATTCCATTCAGTCCAGCTATTCCCCTCCTGGATATTTTCCCCAAAAAACTGAAAAGGTCATGTCATAGTGATATGTATATGCACTCATGTTCATAGAAGCACAATTTGTGATAGCTAAATCTTGGAAACAACCAAAATGTCCATCAACCACAGAGCGGATTAAAAAAAAGTGGTATTTCTATATGATGGAATACTACTCAGCTATAAAAAGGATGGCTTTGAGGCCTTTATAAGTAAATGGAAGCAACTTGAGAATATCATTAGTGAAATAAACAAGACACATATTAGTAAATATCACATTATCTCTCTAGTGTAATAACTAATAAAACTGATAGAATAATGAGATCCTAAAAGAGTAATAGATATTGTGAAAGTGAAAGGGAAGGAAAGTGCTGTAAAGGGTGTAACAGTATGTATAGATGACCATATTATTGAATTTCTGTTGTAACACTGAACAGAAGGACTTGCACTGTTTTGATTGTTTGAGTGTCTATCTACTTTTTATGCTTTGATTTTGTGACTTTGGCAACTATTTTTAAGATGACAATGAGTAATGTATCAACTAGCGATTTTATGATGTTAATTTTTTAAATTTGGTATTGCTATACCTGTTTTCTATTTTTTAAATTTTCTATTCTTTCTTTAAAAAAAAGAACAATATCCAATATAACAACCATTGTTAAATTTTTTTCATTCTGTTTTGAAAACCTATATTGTTGTTGTTTGGAAGTTGTTGTTTATCTCTTTTGCTTTATGTTTTTCTTTTTAAAATAAAAAATACTTAGCAAGTAAAAATGGCAGAAATGTTATGGGAAAGAAGAACAGAACTTGAAAGCTATTTTTATTTTCATAAATTACAAATCTTATAAACACATTAAACCAGGATAAAAGATTTCCAGGAGGAATGTGGACCCAGTAGCATGGAACAAATCTGCGTTCCCCAATTTTTTTTTCCTTCTGCCTTCCCATGTTTGGCACAGGATGTGGAGGGTAGGGAGACAGGCATTAAACCATGCAGCAGAGAAGAATAGAATTTGTAGAGGATGACAAATGAGCAGGGAGTTGAGGAATACTACACAAAGGGAAAGTTCACATAAAATGAGGAACTGGGGACAGTCATCTCTTAATTTTGTGAACTTTAGCCTGCTCTCTAAATGACCAGTATTTGGATCTTACTCTAAAAGGCAAGGTAGAGACTTAACAAGAATAAGGGATAAATCACCACCCAATAGTCACACCAACCAGTGAAGGGTATATAGTCTGAAAAGATCCAAATAAAAATTCATTTTGAGCACGGAGCTGACCTAGAAACAACTACCCATGGGTGGTTATTACAAACTTGTGGACAGAACTCAACCAGGTTAATCGCCTGCTGAAACCAAAATACACATATCAACAACTTCCATGTAGCATTTAAGCAAGAATCCAACTTTCACCATTGTATTAAAAATGCTCAGGACAGGACATCAGCAAAGTTGAGTAGATAGAGCCAAGGGTCTGTCTCTCTACAGGAACAGTGAAAAGAAGGAGAAACTGTCAAAAGCCACTTTACCAGAAATCAAGTAATCATGAAGGTTCATAACAACCAAGTAAATGATAAATCAAAATAGGAGAAAATTTTAAAATGACAGAAAAGCAATATGTTATTTTCACTTGCTCTCCCCTTGCTTGGAGGTGATTATGCCATGGTGGTTGAGTTCCTTTCTCCAGGCCCTCTACAGACAACACTGAGAAGTTATTGCATGTCTGTCTTTTTCTGTGTGAGAATTACCTGAAGAAGTGACATAAGGTATTTATCTCTATTCTACCTAACTTGGCACTCAACACTGCAGAAAAGCAAAGGCCCTTGTTTAGAAACATTGTTTGATGAACACAAACACTCGAGCTAAGGCTGAGCAAAATGCTGCAATTAAGAAACACAGAAGCACAGCTAAGAATTAGAGGTGATGCTGGGGAGAAAGTTTCCTTGGGAAATTCAGGCAACCAAAGGTTCAGTGTGTACAGGAAAATTTTCCATTTTTTGATTTTTGTTTTTTACCTTCTAACATTCATGGAAATTTCTGTCAAAACAATAGCTGACAACCAGCAAGGGGGAAAAAATAATTCAGTCCCCATAATGCAACTAGGAAATGCACCTTTGAAAAACACTTTGGAAGTGTAACTAAACAGACAACTGCACAATTGCTTTGCAACTGAGGTCATCAAACACTGGGCAGTGGAGAGAATCTGATTTATAGTCACTAGATTATAAACTTCGCATTTCTACATTTCAACAGGAAAGGTGCATTCATAGCAAGATACAGTTATTAAAAGTGTAGTTTTGAATGGGATTATATGAACAATGCCACAGAATAAAGAGTTCTTAAATGGAGCTAAAACTTAACATTTGACATTTGACAAGGATGTAGTTTGTATAGTATTGTCAAGAAAAGGGATTGAAACAATTGGATATACCTATACAAAAAAGTTAATCCTAACCTAAATGTCACAGATGAATCCTAACCTAAACTCAAAAGCTGATTTATCTGAACATGATGGTCTATGTTTTTAATCTTGGCACTCCAAAACTGAAGCTGGAGGATTGCTAATTATCTGAGGCCAGCCGGGGCTACCTAGTGAGCTCAAGGCCAGCCTGCACTACAAAGTGAGAGCTTGTTGGAAAAAAACAAAACAAAACAATGAAAAGCAAAGCAAAGCAAACCACCACCACCAACAACAACAACAAACCCACAAAGATTAACTTAAACTGGAAAATTGATATTTAGAGAAGAATGAAAGGAGAAACTACTTGGTTCTAACGAATGTTTTAATTTAATAAAAATTAAGCATTCATTCTGAGAATGATACAAATAAATGAAAAAAAAGACACAAAGGGAAGAAATATTTGACAATTTCTTATCAGGAAAAGGATCCTTTTATCCAGAATATATCAGTTCTCAAAACTCAATAGGAAAACAAACATTCTCAAAACTGTAAAGATTCTTGAATATTCATTTGATTGAAAGAAATTCAAGTGAAGGCAAACAAGCTCATTAAATGATAGTTTAACTATAAGCCCTTATGACATTACAAATTAAAACTACCATAGGGCATGATCAAATAAAGCATTCAAAAATATCAATTTTTTTTTTTTTAGTAAGGATATGGAACAACTGGACCTCTCCTACATTTCTGATGGAAATGTAAGTATACAGATACTCTTTGAAGCTTTCTAGAACTTTCTTTTAAAAATAAATGTCCAGTTATATAGGACTCAGCAACTGTACTCAATCATTTAGTCTAGAGAGATAAATACTTAATAACACAAACAGTCTTTTAAAAAAGTTTTTTGGATACCAGGAATCAAACTCATGATCTCACACTTGCCAGCCAGGCACTTAAGCTAATTCCACAGCCATAAACAGCTTTATATAGCTATATGTGTCACATCCATTCACAGTCACCAATAACTGGACACCTCACATGTTTTCCAGTGAACCAATGAGTGCATAAATAGTGATAAATGTCAGTATAAAGTATGAATATCCATATAGACAAAAGAAGAGTTGAAAACTATCAAGGTGTGGAACAATTGGTTAAAACTAAGTCACTTTTCTAATTGACAGAAGCCCATGTCAGAAAATCACATAATAAACAGTTCCGTTTATGTTATGTTCTTGAAAAACTAAAATGGAAAGATGAAAACTTAATGTTGGTTTCCAGGAGTACAAGAGGAGGGCACAGCCACAAAGGACTACTATGAGAAACTATTTGGTATTAACGACACTGTTTTAATTATTTTCCTGGTACATACATCTATAGTGCATGTATTTATTTTCATGAAATTTATATCGATAATGCTTTTATTACTTTAATAAAGAAATAAAATAGATTATAGTAATTGAGTGTCCCAAAGCAAAAAAAAAAAAAAAAAAAAAAAAAAAGATTAACTGTATATTGTGGGAATTAACACACATGTAGAAGTCAAATATGTGACAGTGATACAAATTGAATGGGTTCTTTGCAGGACATTGATACTGGAGAGATTTTATTTGGGAGCAAGAGTATGTGGGAAAATCTCTTTACTTTCTGTTCACTTTTATTATGAACCTAAAACCTCTCTAAATGTATTTTGCTCTTTAAAACTCTGAATATTAATTTAAGAAAAATGAATGGGTAAAATGAAATGGAATTTCACTCTTCACACTGTATTTCAAGTGCTAAAATGCTGTTTGAAGTTAGACATCAAGATAAACAATATAACGATTTATAAAATAAATATCAAAACAATGAAATTTACATAAAATGCATTTTCTGACTCATAAACATAATTTTGTCTCCCTGATGTGAAAAACTGAAAGAGTAAATAAGATCCAAAAATATGCAATACATATTGTGGAATGGGAAGAAATTGTTCAAAAGGCAAAAGGACCTTGTATGGGAGAAAAGGGAAAAGATGGAAGGGAAAAGGGGAAATAATGCTAGTCAGGTGTACCGTTAGTCTCAGTTCACTGAAAATGAAGATTTGTTCTAGTATCAACTAGAGAAATTTTAATGCCCATACTGTGTAGTCTGAATAACTACTTTTAAGATAATAATACGCACCATGTGAACTATTGTGATTCTCCTGTTACTTTGTAATAAAATTTTTCTTCAACTTTTTTCCATAAAATAAAAATTTTTTTTAGAAAAAGCCCAAAAACCTCCCAGAAAAGAAGGCAAATAATGAATCAAGTTTGAAATTGAAAACAGATAAAATTAAAAAACCTAAAAATTCATCCTTTGAAAAGACAATATAATTGATCATTACATATATAATTAGAGAAAAAGATGTGATTTGAGAGCCTCAAATCATAAAATTCAAAATAATACTGGAAAGCTATGAATATGCAATAAAGGAATAAAAAATTATTTTTAAAACCTTAATAATACTTAGGTAAAAATCAGAATGTAAAATATACATACAGAAATATGCTCAGTATCAGTTTGTATAGCTGCAGTATTTTAATGGTATATTCATTGCTGCTCCATGATATGACAAGAGACCTTTAGAGAGACACTCCTGACACTATTAGAGACAGTGACAGACTATTTTTGTTTGTTTCCTGCTTTTAGTACCTATGAATTGTAATGATATATCTGTCAAACAGATGATAAGATAGACCTTTATCCAGCATACCTTTTCAAAGTATATAATTTTTCCTTACATGTGATCTTAGGCTGTGCATCTCTTTGACTTACAGTAGTAAGTTAGATGGCGAGCTGAATCAAAGCAAGATTACTCAATCTGTTCAGACTGGAAATACATCAAGAAGAGAGCCTTTGGTGGGTTATTGACCATTTGATAAATTTGCTCCAACTTGACAAGTAATGCCCAACTTGAACGGTTGTGTTAGAGCTGCTCCAGGTTTCATACAGATACACTCAGAAACTCTCAGGTGTTTGGGTGTAAGACTCATTCATGCATTTAGCTTCTGACAGTATGCTTGTGAAATCAGTGGTTACTAATGTGTGATTATGAAGGGGAGGATGCAGAGGATGTCACAATTTTTCCCTAAGAGTTCTAAATATGTACATGCTCAGGAATCATTGTTTAATGACTTGCTTCAATATGTTTGACTAAAAACATGACAAATAACTAAAAATAAACTATTACTAGGACACAACAATTTTTATCATAGTAATAATTATCAAAATTTCAATTTCATTCCTGTAAGTATGAAGAAGATATTTACAAAGAGTTAATCTTATGTAAGTTCAGAACCACAATGAAGGCAATATAAATCATGATAGTCATAATTATATTATTCCAACTAGTTGTTGTTTTATAGCATAATAAGAAGTGTATAACATCTTCAAAGACCATTATTGCT
The DNA here is from genome assembly GCF_034190915.1 of Cavia porcellus. Lineage (NCBI taxonomy): Eukaryota > Metazoa > Chordata > Mammalia > Rodentia > Caviidae > Cavia > Cavia porcellus. The sequence goes on along the minus strand of NW_026947494.1, from coordinate 70,643,135 downwards.
GGTGTTAGTATATATTCAAACTCTTTCAAAAGATATACATTGAAATTTTATTGGATTTCACTTTAAATTACTATTAAACAATGAATAGAACAAATAATATAATTAGCTCTAAAAACATCAGAAGCCAGTAAGCATAAAATATTGTTATTCTTCTCTGTTCTTACAGAGTACCACACCAAAGTGCTCCTCTCACCATCACCCCTTGAGTTTTTTTTTAATTTAAAGAAAGACTAAACAAAACAGTAAATAGGTAGATATAATACATACTTTCAAAGAAAAAGTAAAAAAAAAACAGTGATAAATTACTAGTTGATATTTACATATTGTCCTCTTACAAATAATTGTTCAAGATATAAAAGTGGAACATATAAGTGGGAATTCAAACAGTGAGATTGCAAATAGTTCTATTCAACTATCTAACAAAAACTTAGTAATCGGGTTATCAATCCTATACACTTAATCATATATGTGGTTATCCATATCTTCATTTATGTTGAGATTAAACAAACCAAAGCAGACTAAAATCACTCTGAAAAAAGAATACTAGTATTGCTGGATTTCACATCATGACACTCCAAGATCAGCACTGGGTACTGTAGTGTCTTTTTTCCTTCAAAGTATGTGTTCATTTTATCGTGTGTCACAAGATCAGTTCTCATAAACTGTTTATAGGTTCTACGAATGCATGAGTCTTAACATGTATTTTTATCCTTTCTGTATTAGAAGGGGAAACAACAAAGTAGGACACAACAAAACATATTCCTATAGATACACTAAATGAAAGACATAAAACTGCTGTACAAGGAGTTCTACCATGGTTAATGTGTTGTCTCTTGTTATCTTCAATAGAATTGGCTATATCATCAGACGTAGTATAATTGATATATATATATATATATATATATATATATATATATATATATATCAGTACATAACAGTATTGATAGAAACACAACTTTGTAGATAGTGTAAAACTTCAAAAACAGGTAGTAATCAACCCAGAAAGGGTATTGTAGTGAATCTTATCATTTTCAATATAGTTGTCTATTCTCTCAGACTTGATACTATTAGTTATAACAGTTTTGAATAAAATATGTCAATAAAAAACAGCAATCAAACAAACTAGATTTAACTAAGATCCATCATGATATAACAGTATAAGTTATACAGGGCTCCAGATTAAGTTAATAGGAAATTAAAGATGATTACTGCGCTACCTCCTGATATTTTGGGGATGGTTTTCTGTGCCCTCAGATCCAGTGCTCATAGACAAACTGGGACAGAATAAGTTCTATCTAAGCAGAGTGGTGCAAGTAATGTGGGTTTTGATTCCTGATATACTACTAACATCTTCTGCTGTCTTTTTAAAGACTATTCTTCCCTTTTCACTCCCCAAGGAATACTGTGCATTTTTGGGTCTCACTAAGACCCTCGGCTTTAAATTGGGGGAGGGGGCAACCTGCTATTTACCTAAGTGGTTCCGAACCTTCTCCCTCCTGGACTTGATCTCTAGTTGTATTCCTTCATTTGTTAAAGCCTGTCTTCCTCTTATCCTCAAATGCTGGTCTAGTTGCCCCTCTCTGGTTCCCTGTCACATAGAGCATTGTTTTCTCATATTTGGGTTTTGGTCCATAAACCCTTTTTCAGGTTAATTATATTTCCTATAAAGAGCATCTTGGTGGACCTTACCTCCTGATCCACTCTGCCTATGATTCTCTCTCTTTTTTTAGTTAGTATATCAAGGCCATCTATATTAGAGATTATAGCCAACCTTCTCTGACTCATTTCTGTTGTGCTATTTTTTTCCATTATCAGTTGTCTGTTTATCATCTTCATTTCGCTTTCTGCTCCATTCATTGAGGCCTCTCTGCCACTGTTCCTAGAATCCTGGTAATTTTCTCTTTCTTTAGAATGTCCTGCAGTATTCTCTGTAGAGTTGGATTGGTGATTGTGAATTCCTCCAGCTGCTCTTTGTCTTGGAAGCATCTTGTTTCTCCATTAATTTCTAGAGATGGTTTTGCAGGGTATACCAATCTGGGATGAAACTTATTTTCTTTCAGTGTTTGGAATACTTCACTTCAGGTACGTCTTGATATGATGGTTTGTGTCGAGAAGTCTGCCATAATTCTTATGGGCTTTCCCTTGTAAGTAATCTTTTTCTTGTCTCTGGCAGGTTTTAATATTGGATTTCTGGGATCTTGATTATTATATGCCTAGGTGTAGTTCTGTTTTGGTTGTAGGTGGCTGGAGTTCTGTATGCCTCATACATCTGAATATCACTTCCTTTTCCTATGTTTGGGAAGTTTTCCTTAATTATTTCTGTGAATAGCCTTTGCAGTTCCTTTATTTGTACCCCTTCTTTTTCATTCACATTCTTTATTCTTAAGTTATAGATCCTCTTGTCGTCTTCTAGCCTTTGTATTGTTACTGCTTGTTTTCTTGTTATTTTTAAGAAATTTTTCCTTTCATGATCCCACATTGCAAACCTGTCCTCCAGTTTGGATAATCTATCCTTAGTTTCTTTCAAGCAGTTTTGCCGGCTTTCAATGGAGTTTTTAATTTCTTGATAATCTCTTTGAACCTGCTTCATGTATTCTATGTTTTCTTTATATTCTCCATCAAATGATTCTCCCCCTTTTTTGTTCTTCCATTCTTTCATCTGTTTTTTTCTTGAGAGGTGCTTAGCATTTCTTTTATTAATCTACTTATATCTTGCTTTACTTGGTTAAATATTTCACTTTTGAACTCATCTATGAGATCCCAAATGTTTCTCTTTATGTCCACTGGTGCCATGCCTGATATTTTATGCTTCCTGTCCTCAGTCTCCTTTGTATTTACCTTTCCTGTATTAATGTTCTCAGGGTTGGGAGCTGGGGTCTTTCTCTTGTTGTTTCGTCTTCTCATATTGTTTGTTTCTTCCACACAGGGATATATAGAAGGCCCTGGTTTCTTTCTTTGTTGGCTATAATTCTCCTTCTGAAGCACACTGGCTAGATGGTCCTGCCCACTGTAGGGTGCTATTGAGATGCAAACAGGGGCAGCATATGCTGATCCCTCCCCTCTGGGTCAGTCAACATTTTGAGGCCCTCACTGCATTTGAGTATGCAGGGCATAGGGAATTGGTTTGGGCTAACCTATTGGATCTTGGCCAGGGGCATTACCTAGGCCAAGCCTATACCACCAATCCCATTTGAGAAGGGAGCAAATGAGTGAAGTCACTGCTGCTCCTTGTCCTTGCCAGTCTGCCCAGTCTCAGAATGTCTTCTGTTGGAGCCCCTTTTTTGGTGGAATGATTTTATTTCTGGCACTCACCATAGGTCAGTGCAGGTTCCCCGCCAGCTTAGCTCCCTGTTCCAATCACTGACCCCCAACCTCAGTGTGATTGCATTTCCAGTGGTTCCAAATGGTGGGATTTTGGGCAGCTCCATATGTCGCGGCCAGGTTGTGTGAGTAACAGCGCTGTAGTGGAGGCACCGAGCCTTTAGCTGTTCCAATCGTGGCACTGGGACTGTATGTTTAATTGCTTCTTCTCATCTTAGTTTCTTTCTGGATCGAGAATATTCATCTTCCTCTGTTCAGGACTCCCTACCCTGTGTTATTTTGAAATCTAAGTTGACTGTCTCTGTAGCATGCTGTTATCTATCCACCATTTTTACTGGAATCCCCATCCCTAGGTTTTTTCACTCTTGTTTCACTGTCTCTCCCTTTGTATTTCATTTAATTACTGAACCTCAAATGTAAACTCAATTTATGTGAGGAAACTTATTCACTTTTCAAGAGTGTTTTTCATAGTTTGCTGGAATACCTGTGATTCATTTAGAACCTCCTAGAGAATATTGTCTGAAAAATACTTCCTGATAAGATGAACACTACAGATTTTTTTAAAAAATTACTCTACTTGAATGCAAACAATTGATCACATTATCTTCAAGCTGACTTGTCAGACTGATGTCTTCTGTTTAGTCTTCCTGATGATACCTCATAACCACCCTGACAGACAGTGCTTTTCCTCTGTTGGATGTGTTGCTCACTGTGTTGTCCCAAGTAATGTTTTCCTTGCTCTACTTCATTGGCATAAAGTCAATGGCTGAGATGATGGAATATCACCACAACAAAAGAATCTTCTCTCACCTGGGAACTGAATGTTGTGCCTGAGTTGAATCCCAATGCATGCAGAAGCTTTGAAATGCCTCTCCCCACCAGTAAGACCACACCAAGGGTCCCAAAGCATTGGAGAGAGCACATCAGAGATCCCTGTGGGCCTAACTAGACCATACCAAGTGACCTCCAATCAGTTAACAGGGGCCTACATTCAGTCCTGGGAGCCAAAAATGCGCAAGTTGATTCCCAGCACATGGGGGAAGATTTGGAACCTTGCTTCCATCCAGTAAGACCATGTCCAGCATTTCAAATCACCAGAGGATTCAAAGGAGGTTCTTTTGGGGCCAACTGGGCCATGTCCAGCAACCTGCAAGCAGCTCGCAGTTGCGTGCAGTCGACTCCTGGAGGCAAAAGTGGAACAGGTGATTCCCAGCACATGGAGGAAGCTTTGGAACATCATTTGAAACCAGGAAATACAGGAAAATGAAAAACCAAAAGAGCAAAATGCAATCTCCAACTTCCAGCTCAACCAAAGCAAGCATAGGAGACAAAGACATAGAAGAAAATGTAAGCCATACACCTGAAATTCCTGAAATAACAACTGAAGTAAAGAAACAATACTAGGAAGCTATAAATGAACTTCAAACAGAAATAATCTCCCTGGTTAAAAAAAAAAAAAGAAATGATAAATGTAATGGAAAAATGCTGAACGCATCCAAAGAAGACATATAAAAAATTAGAGGAACAATGCAAAAAGATGGAAACCTTGAATGAACTATATAAGAAACAAACACAGTGCATGAAGCACATTCAAAAAGATATATAGGAAATCAAAAATTTCATCAAAAGTTTGCAAAACAACCTCAGTGAAAGTGAAAATAGAATTTCAGACCTTGAAGACAAGATTGCAGCTGATGAAGAGGAAAGGAAATATCTTTTAAAAGTAACAAGGAATCAGAAAATGACAATATAACAGCTGAAAGACAATGCAAAGGAAAACAACATAAGATTGATAGGTATAAAAGAAAAAGAAGATGACAACACAAATGATATGAAGAGGCTATTTACAGAACTAATAGCTGAAAATTTCACAAACATGAGAATGGAAACTGACATACAGATCAGTGAAGCATATAAAACTCAAAATATCCATAGCCAAAATAAAACTACATCCAGACATATGATAATCAACATCCCATAATCCAACATAAGAACAGAATCTTGAAAGCTTCTAGAGAGAAGAGACAGATCACCTATAAAGGAAAGCCTATCAGAATCACAGCAGACTTCTCAACACAAACAGTCAAATAAAAAAGAGCATGAAGTGAAGTATTTCAGATCGTAAATGAAAACAATATCCAACCTAGACTGAAGTACCCTGAAAAACTGCCCTTCAAAATGGATGGAGAAATAAGATACTTCCACAACAAAGAACAGCTGAAAAATTTCATGACCACCAAACCAACCTTGCAAAGAATACTGAAAAACATTATAGATATACATAGGAAAAAACCACTAAACAAGGCGAACAATTAAACAGAGAGGAAAGGTAAAAAATCAACAGCAGAAAGATTATATGTCAAAAGTAAACCAATATATATCAGTTATAACCATTAAAGTAAATGGCCTCAAGTCACCAATTAAAAGAAACAGACTGGCAGAATGGATCAAGAAATAATATCCAACCATATGCTGTATACAAGAAACCCATCTAACCCAAAGGGAAACTCATAGACTGAAAGTTAAAGGATGGAAAACAATACTCCATGCAATGGGATCCCCCCAAAAAGCAAGGGTAGCTATTCTGTTTGCAGACAATGTGAACTTTGTAAATCGTCTCAATTCACCAATTAAAAACAACACTGGCAGAATGGATGAAAAAACAACATCCAACCGTATGCTGCATACAAGAAACAAATCTTACCCAAAAGGAAATTCATAGACTGAAAGTCAAAGAATGGAAAACAATACTCATCCAAATCCCTCATAAGCAGGATAGCTGTTCTGTTTACAGGCAATGTGAACTTCAAACCAAGAAATATCAAAAGAGATAAAGAAGGTAACTACATACTAGTTAGGGGTAAGCTTCAAGGGGAAGAGATAACAATCTTAAATATACATGCACAAAATTCAAGAGCACCCAGCGATACAAAACAAATATTAACAGAAATTAAAAATCAAATAAGCAATAGCATAATAAGAACAAGAGATTTTAACATGCCATTGACACAAAGGGACAGACTAACTAGATGCAAATTCAGCAAGCAAATAACAGAACTGAATCACACCAGTGAACAAATGGACTTGGTGGGCATATACAGAGTGTTCCACCCAACAACATCAGAATATACATTCTTCTCAGAAGCACATGGAATGTTCTCTAGTATAGGCCATATACTAGCCCACGGAACATGCTTAAGTAAATGCAAAAGAATTGAAATTATTCCATGCATGTTATCAGATCATAGTGCCACAAAATTAGAAGTCAATGACAAAAACACTGCAAAACCCCCAAAACACATGAAAATTGAGTAATACACTCCTGAGCAATCAGTGGGTCATAGAGGATACTAAAGAAATTAAACAATATCTACAAGCAAACAAAAATATAAATACATCTTACTGGAACATGTGGGATGCAATGAAACGGTCCTCAGAGGAAAATTTATTGCAGTGAATTCCCACATCAGGAAAACAGATCAAACACAAATATACAACCTGATACTACACCTCAAACGTCTAGAAAAAAAGAGCAACTCAAGCCCAAAGCCAAAAGAAGGGAGAAAATTATAAAGGTCTGAGCAGAAATCAATGCAATAGGGACTAAGAAAACAATACAAAGAATGAATGAATCAAAGAGATGATTCTTTGAAAAAATAAATAAAATTGTTAAAGCCCTAACCAACCTTACTTTAAAGAGGAATGAAAAAACTCAGATTCATGGAATAAGAAATAAAAAGGGTGAAATCACTAGGTGAAAAGGGTGAAATCACTCCTATACAGAAATACAGAAGATCGTTAGTACCTATTCAAAAGCCTCTACTCTCATAGGCTTGATAACACAGAAGAAATGGACAGATTCCTAGAAACATGAATTATCAAAGCAGGGTCAATAAGATATAAAACTGCTGAATAACCCAATTTCAATTCATTAAATTGAAAATTTAATCAAATTATTACCAACAAAGAAAAGCCAAGGTCCAGATAGATTCACTGCAGAATTCAACAAGAAATTCAAAGAATATTTAATGTCGACCCTCCTCAAAATTTTCAATGAAATTGAAAGGAAAGAAATTCTCCCTAACTCATTCCTGGAAGCAAATATTACTCTAATTCCAAAAACCAAGACAGATCCAATCAAAATAGAGAACTACAGGCCAATCTCCCTAATGAACATAGATGCAAAAATTCTCAATTAAATATTGGCAAACAAAATGCAACAAATCATCAAGAAGTTTATATACCATGACCAATTGGGATTCATCCCAGGAATGCAGGGATGGTTCAATGTATGCAAATCAATAAATGTAATTCACCTTATGAATAGAGCCCAAAATAAGAAACACATGATCATTTCTATAGACGCAGAAAAAGCTTTTAATAAGGTCCAACACTTATCCATCATAAGAAACTTACAGAAAATTGGAACAGATGGCATTTACTTCAATATGATAAAACCCATCTATGAAAAGCCAATAACCAGCATCATATTAAATGGCCAAAAACTAAAAGACTGTACCCTAAAATCAGGAACAAGACGAGGATGTCCATTATCACCACTCCCATTCAATATGGTGCTGGAAATACCAGCCAGTGCAATTTGACAAGAGAGAAACAAAGGGTGTAAGGACAGGATAAGAGAAGTTAAATTATCATTATTTAACTTGATACATTTGACATGATACTCTACAAAAAAGACCCCAAAATTCCATTGAAAGACTCCTAGGTATAATAAATAAATTCAGTAATGTAGCTGGATACAAAGTCAACATTCAAAAATCAATAGCGTTCCCATACACTAACAACAAAGTCACTGAGAGAGAAATAAAAGAAGCCATGCCCTTCACAATAGCATCCAAAAAATGGAATAATTGGAAGCAACCTAATAAAAGAAGTAAAAGAACTTTTCAGGGAAAACCATAATCCCCTGAAAAAAGAAATTGAAGAGGACCTCAGAAAATGGAAACACATCCCTTGTTCATGGATAGGAAGGACAACTATTGTGAAAATGGCCCTTCTTCCAAAATTGTTATACAGATTTAATGCAATCCCAATCAAAATACCACTAGTATACCTCACAGATCTAGAGAAATCATTCCTAAAACTCATCTGGAACCAAAATAAACCTAGAATAACAAAGGCAATTCTAAGGAAGAAAGCCAAAGCAGGAGGCATCAAAATGCCTGACTTGAAGTTATACTACAAAGCTACTGTAATAGATCAGCATGGTACTGGAATAAAACCAGACCTCAAGATCAGTGGATAGATTAGAAGATGCAACTACAACTACAAACGCACTCAGCCACCTTACCTTTGATTAAAGGGTCAAACATGCTCACTGGAAGAACAACGTTCTCTTTAATAAATGGTGCTGGAAAAATTGGCTCTCCATATGCTGAACCCATGTCTATCACCATGTACTAAAATAAGTCTAAATGGATCAAAGACCTATATATTAAAACAGAAACACTAAATCTGTTTTCAGACAAAGTAGGTAAAAATCTTGAAGATATAGGGGTAGGTAGAGATCTCATGAACAAGAATCAAATCACACAGGAATCACTAACTGGGATTACATCCTATTAAAGAGTTTTTGCATGTCAAAAGAAATCTCCAGCATAGTGAAAAGAAAACCTACAAATTGAGAAAAATCTTACTGAACTGTCCCTCATACAAAAGATTTCTGTCTAGAACACACAATAATTTTAATAAATCAGATACTCAAAATTCAAAGGCACATTCCAAAAATGGGCATCTGAGATAAATACACAGTTCTCAGATTAAGAAATGCAGGTGGGAAATAAATACATGAAAAAATGTTCAGCATCATTAGTCATCAGAGAAATGCAAATTAAAGCCACACTGAGATTCCATCTCACTCCAGAAAGAATGGCCAGTATAAAGTAAACTACCGACAACAAATGCTGGAGAGGCTGTGGGGAAAAAGGAACTCTCCTGCACTGTTGGTGGGAGTGTAGGCTGGTGCAGCCACTGCAGAGGTCAGTCTGGAGATTCCTTTTAAAGCTGTGACTGCAAGACCCATTGGACCCAGCTATTCTACTTCCAGACATATCCCCAGAAGAATTGAAAACATCATATCATAGTGATATATGTGCATCCGTGTTTATAGCAGCACAATTTTTAATAGCCAGATCTTGGAAACAATATAAGTGTCCATCAACTGAGGAATGGATAAAAAAGGTGTGGTATTTTTATACAATGGAGTACTACTCAGCTGTAAAGAATGATCACACTGAGATATTCATAAGTAAATGGATGCAACTTGAGACCATACACATAAGTTAATCAAGTCAAACTCACATGTGTAAATACCATACAGTCTCCCTAGTGGAAGAAATGGTAAGAGTACATAAGATACAAAAAACTCAACAAATACAGTGAAAATATAAGAATCTCCTTAAAGGAGAAAAAAATAATATCTCAGGGAAAATGAGAAAAAAGAAAAATAAAAGGAAAAGAAAAAATATCTAAAGTTATATAAACACACTTACGATAGCTAAGATGATTGTGCTACAAATTCTATAAGTTTTTGAAACAAAATAGTTAACATTCATAGGATTGGAACGATTGTGCATATTATTATATGGTAATGTGAGGAACTCTTGAAGATTATTATTTAAAATAACAACCCTAGTTATGCTCCTACCACCTTGTTTTGAAGGCCTATATTGTCAGTGTTTTGGGCTCTTTGCTATTGTTATTTGTCTTTTTTGTTTTGTGTTTTTCTAGAAAGTTGTTTTGTTTTCATTTGTTTTGTTTTTCCCTCTAACAGAAAGGATTGGTATACATGTAGAGACTCATACATGAGTAGAATTTCTCCTAAACAGTTTTTGAGTATCGATTATATAATGCATGATGAAATGAACAACTTCTTTGAAGAAAAATAGACACTATGATACCCAGTGCTGATTCTGGAGCATCATGCTGTAAAATCTAGCAATACTATTATTCTTTGTTAAGAGTGATTTTAATCTGTTTTATGTTGTTTAATTTCAACATAGGTATGGACAGCTGGGGTTTTTTGTGTGTGTTTTTCATTTTTATCGGTACCAGGGACCGAACTCAAGATTGCACACTTGCAAGGCATGGACAGCTGTTTTGAGGAGAATGAGAGATATTATGGTAGCCATTGTTGATTTCCCTATTGTTTGGTTTTGAAGGCCTAAAATGCATTTTCTAAGTACAATTTATCTTAGTTACTTTGTACTCATTGCTGAGACAAAATACCTGCTGTCCAAAGTTGGGAAAGGAAGAGGTTTTGGAGGTTTCAGACCACACTCAGTTGGTTCCAGTGCAGAGTGGCATAGGGCCACAGTTCATGGCAGCTGCAAACAGCAAGGCACAAAACCAGCAAGAGAGAGAGACACACCTTCTTCCTGCCATTACATTGTATGATGGCTCCACACCTACACTGGTGTAGCACTGACACCATTAATCCAAGCACTGGACAGTGAACCAATCACAAATGCATGATGCAAATGCGTGAACCCTGCGGCCACTGACATAAACCATGAGAAGTACTATTTTGTTTTGTATGAATTCATTGTGTGTGAAGTTATGGACAACTATTTAGAAGTAAACAAGAGACAGTATGATAGACAGTGAGGATCTTATGTTGTCTTGCTTTGAAATCTTTGTTTACTTTTGATCTGTTTTATTCTGTTTAGTTTTACTCTCTTTTTAAAATTTTTATTTAAAAAAGCAAAACAGTAAAAGGGTACAAGTAATACAGAATTTCAAAAAAAATAAACAGTAAGAAATCACTAGTTAATAGATTACATATTGTCATCCTAGAAATAGTTGTTCAAGCTACAAAATTAAAGCATACAAAGTGGACATTCAAACAGTGAGACTGCAAACAGTTGTGTTCAGTGATCCAACAAAAACTTAGTAATATGGTTATCTATCTTATACACCTAAACACACTTGCAGTTGTATCCTTTAGAGCACTTTCTTTTCCTCCTTTTTACAATAAAAATTACACATTTTGGTTTTTATTACTCCCACAGTTCTTATTACTTTTTTTGGAAGAGAATAAAACCAAATGTGACAAAACAAACCAGAGTCAGTCAAAACAAAGGATGGACATAGTACATAATGTGAAAACAGAATACCAGGTAACCAACAATGGTTACCATAATGCCTCTTGCTACCTTAAAAAGAATTGCCTATATCATCAGGTATAATAAAATTGAACAAAATAATACGGAACAAAGCCAATAAAACCTAAATATTGGAGACATTACAGGACTTCAAAAGAAGATAATAGTCAAACCAGAATGGGCATCATAGTGAATCTTATTGCCTTCAAAGTAGTTGCCTATAGCCTCAAACTTGATACTATCAAAGAAACCAGAATTGTGTAAAATCAGTCAAAACAAGATGCTGAGAGCAATGCAGGGCTTCAAATCAAGTTAACAGGAAATCAGAAAAGTTACTGTAATATATTCTGCTAATTTTTAAAAAATTTTCCCTTAATTAAAAAAATAATAAAAAACCCCAAAAATTTTTAAAAGGGGGAGATTGAGATAAAAAAGGACATAATAACATAACAATACAGGTCAGAACAGAACAATTTAAGCAACATAGTGTTTCACCACAAGATAACCTGACTTAATAGTAGTTACCATAGTGTCTCTTTCCTTGAAATATTTGAGTATAACTTTGTATAATATAGCATCAAACATATCAAGACAGTGTGAAACCATTCAAGAGGACGAAAGTATTGCAGGGTATTTAGAACCAGCTAACAGAAAACGAACAATGGTTTCTATATTATTTCTTTGCCTATAAAAATTTTGTTTATATTATCACATATAATAAAATCCAATAAGATACATCATGATAAAAGCAATGGAGACAGAAGAACAACAACTTGATGAGACTTCAAAACAAGATGATATTAAATCAGCACTAGCTATTGTGATACCTTGTTTTCTTCAAAATAGCTGTTCATATAACCACAGACAATAAAATCAAACAGCCCATTCCAATTAATGATTGAAAACTTTATAAGACTTCAAAGCCATATAATGGGGAATCATGATTACCACATACTTTCATGTATTTATATCATTTCTTACACTAGGAAACTATTCGGTATTCATTCAGGCGAGTTTGATTTATTTCACTTATGGTTATGGTCTCAAGCTGTGCCCATTTATTTATAAATATCTCAATGTGATCCTTCTTTATAGCTGAGTAGTACTCCATTATATATAAATTCCACAACATTTTTTATCCATTTTTCAGTTGATGGACACTTAGGTTGTTTCCAAGATCTGGCTATTACAAAGTGTGCTGCCAAAGGCATGGGTGTACATATATCACTGTGATATGATGTTTTCAGTTCTTCTGGGAATATGCCTGGAAGTGGAATAGCTTTAACAAATGGGACTTCGAATCCCAGCTTTTTGATAAATCTCCAGACTGACCTCCACAAAGGTTGCACCAGTCCACACTCCCACCAACAGTGCAGGAGAGTTCCTTTTCCCCCATAGCCTCTCCAGCATTTGTTGTTGGTAGTTTTCTTGATTCTGGCCATTCTTTCCAGAATGAGATGGAATCTCAGTGTGGTTTTAATTTGCATTTCTCTAATGACCAATGATGATGAACATGTTTATCCCACTTGTAATTCTTCATCTGAGAAGTGTGTTTTCATCTCTGATGCCCATTTTTTAATCAGATCTTTTAATTTGGGGGTCTGATTTTTTAAAATGCTTTTCATGTTTTAGACAGAAACATATCTCAATGTGATCCTTCTTTATAGCTGAGTAGTACTCCATTGTATAAAAATATCACAACCCTTTGTCTGAGGGACAGTTCACTAAGATTTTCCCCAGTTTGTGGGTTTTCTTTACACTATGCTGAAGATTTCTTTTGACATGCAGAAACTTTTTAATAAGAGGGGATACCAGTTATTGGTTCTAGGAAGTGTTTCCCGTGTGGTTTGAGTCCTGTTCATTAATTCTCTACCTACCTCTATGTCTTCAAGGTTTTTAATCCAATTTGTCTTCCAATATATTTAGTATTTGTGTTTTAATATTTAGATATTTGATCCATTTAGATTTTAGTTTAGTACATGGTGATAGGCATGGGTCTAGTTTTAGTTTTCAGCATTTGGAGAGCCAGTTTTTCTAGCACCATTTATTAAAGAGACTGTTGTTCTTCTAGTGAAATTCTCTGGCCCCTTTATCAAAGATAAGTTGGTTGAGTGTGTTTGTAGTTGTGGCTGTATCTTCTAATCGATTCCATTGATCTTTGGCTCTGTTTTGATTCCAATACCATGTTGCTTTTACTCCGGTTATTTTGTAGTATAATTTCAAGTCAGAGATTGTGATGCCTCCTGCCTTGCCTTTGCTGCTTATAACTGTCTTTGGTATTCTAGGTCTCTTCTCACTCCAGAAGAATTTATGAGTGATTTCTTTAGATCTATGAGGTATTTTTATGGTATTTTTATTGAGATTGCATTGACTCTGTATAAGAGTTTTGGGAGAATGTCCATTTTCACAGTATTTATTCTTCCTATCCGTGAGCAAAGGATGTCTTTCCAGTTTCTGAGATTGTCTTCAATTTCTTTTTGCAGTGTATTATAATTTTCTCTGAATAGGTCTTTCACTTCTTTCATGAGAGTAATTCCTAAATATTTAATTTTTTTGGTTGCTAGTATGAAGGGTGTGGCTTCTCTTATTTTTCTGTCAGTTATTTTTGTTGTTAGTGTATAGGAATGTTATTGATTTTTGAGTTTTGGTTTTGTATCCAGCTACATTGCTGAACTTATTTATTATATCTAAGAGTCTTTCAATGGAGTTTTGGGGGTCTTATATGTAGAGTATCGTGTTATTGGCAATGATAATTTAACTTTTTATTTTCCTATCTTTATCCCTTTTATTTCTCTTTCTTGTCTAATTGCTCTAGCTAGTATTTCCAGTAGTATATTAAATAGGAGAGGTGATAAAGGACATCCTTGTCTTGTGCCTGATTTTAAAGTAAAGGCCTTCAATTTTTGGTCATTTAGTATGATACTGCCTGTTGGTTTGTCCTAGATGGCCTTTATTATATTGAGGAAAAGACCATCTCTTCCAATTTTCTGTAAGGTTCTTATCATAAGTGAATGTTTGACCTTATCAAAAGCTTTTGCTGCATCTATAGAAATGACCATGTGATTCTTACTTTTGGCTTTATTGATATGGTTGATTATGTTTATTGATTTATATATATTGAAGCATCCCTGCATGCCTGGGATGGATCCCATTTGGTCATGGTGTATAATCTTCTGGATGATCTGCTGCATTCTATTTGCCAAAACTTTATTGAGGATTTTTGCATCTGTGTTCATTCGGGAGACTTTCCTATAGTTCTGTTTTTTAGTTGGGTCTTCCTCAGGTTTTGGTACTAGAGTCATATTTACTTCCAGGAATGAATTAGGAAGGATTGCTTCCTTTTCCATTTCATTGAAGAGTTTGGGGAGTGTTGGCATTAAGTCTTCTTTGCATTTCTTGTAGAATTCTGCAGTGAATCCGTCTGGCCCTGGCCTCTCCTTTGTAAGTAAGGACTTAATTACTTTTTCAATTTTATTAATAGAAATTGTGTTATTCAGCAGTTTTACATCTTCTTGATCTAACTTTGGTACTCCATATGTTTCTAGGATTCTGTTTATTTCTATCCAACCTTTGAGAGTAGGGGTTTTTGAAATAGGTGTTGATGATCTTCTGTATTTCTATAGAGTCTGTAGTGATTTCACCTTTTTCATTTCTTATTACATGAATTTGACCTTTTTCTTCCCTTTTTAAAAATAAGGTTGGCTAGGGGCTTATCAATTTTATTTATTCTTTCAAGGAACCAACTCTTTGATTCGTTGATTCTTTGGATTGTCTTCTTAGTCTCTATTGCATTGATTTCTGCTCTGATTTTTATAAATTCCTCCCTTCTTTTGGCTTTGGGTTTGACTTGCTCTTCTTTTTCTAGATGTTTGAGGTGTAACATTAGGTTACTTATTTGTATTCGTTCTTTTTTCCTGATGTGGGAGCTCAGTGCAATATATTTTCCTCTGAAGAGAGCTTTCATTGCATCCCACAGATTTGAGTAAGTTGTATTTGAATTTTTGTTTGCTTGTAGGTATTGTTTAGTTTCTTCTTTAATTTCCCCTGTGACCCACTGTTTACTCAAGAGTGTGTTATTCAGTTTCCATGTGTTTGTGGGATTTTTGCAGTATCTTTTATCATTAATTTCTAATTTCATAGTGCTATGATCTGATAATAACATACAAGGGATAATTTCAACTCTTTTGCATTTATTTAAATATGTTCTATGAGCTAATATATGGTCTATTTTAGAGAAGGGCCCATATACTGCTGAGAAGAATGTGTATTTTGATATTGTTGGATGGAACACCCTGTATACATCTATGAAGTCCTTTTGTTCACAGGTCTGATTCAGTTCTGTTATTTCTTTGCTGATTTTCTGTCTGCTTGATCTGTTACTCTGTGTCAGCGGTGTGTTAATGTCTCCTGTTATAATTGTTTTACTGCTAATTTGGTTTTTCATTTCTGTTAATACTTGTTTATAACTGGGTGCTCTAGAATTTGGTGCAGATATATTTAAGAAGTTTTCTCCTAACCAGTATGTAGTGACCTTTTTTTTTTTTTTTTTTTTTTTTTTTTTTTTTTTTTGCGTTCCTGTTGCATGAAGTATTGTTTTCCGTCCTTTGACTTTCGGTCTGTGAGTATCCTTTTGGGTTAGATGGGTTCCTTGTAGACAGAATACAGTTGGATTTTGTTTCTTGATCCATTCTGCCAGTCTGTTTCTTTTAATTGGTGCATTGAGACCATTTACATTAACAGTTATAAATGTTATATGTTGGTTTATTGTTGACATGTTATCTTTCTGCTGTTGCATCTTTATCTTTCTGTTCTGTTTAATTGTCTGCTTTGCTTAATGGTTTTTTCCTAAGTGTATCTAAACTGTCTTTCAGTATTCTTAGCAGGGTTGGCTTGGTGATCATGAAGTTCTTCTGCTGTTCTTTGTCATGGAAGTATCTTATTTCTCCTTCAATTTTGAAGGACAGTTTTGCAGGGTACATCAGTCTAGGTTAGAAATCATTTTCCTTTAGGATCTGAAATACTTCACTCCATGCTCTTGTTGACTTTATTGTTTGTGCTGAGAAGTCTTCTGTGATTCTGATAGGTTTTTCCTTTATAACTGACCTGTCTTTTCTCTCTGACAGTTTTTAATATTCTATTCTTATGTTGAATTACTGGTTTGGTGATTATTATATGTCTGGGTGTAGTGTTATTTTGGTTATGACTATTTGGAGTTCTATATGCTTCACTTATCCTGATGTTGGTTTCCAATATCATGTTTGGGAAATTTTCAGCTATTATTTCTCTAAATATCCTCTTGACATCGTTTATGTTGTCTCCTTTTTTATATATCCCTGTCAATCTTATGTTGTTTTTCTTTGCATCATCTTGCAGTTGTTGAATTGTTATTTCCTGATTCCTTGTTATTTTTAAAAGATCTTGCCTTTCTGTTCACTAGCTGCAATCTTGTCTTTGAGGTCTGAAATTCTATCTCCACATTCATTGAGGTGGTTTTTACAGTTTTCAGTAGAATTTTTGATTTCCTGTTTATCTCTTTGCATCTGCTTTATGTATTCTGTTTTTATCTTATATTGCTCATCCAGGGATTCTATCTTTTTGTTTAGTTCCTCAAAATTTTTAACTGTGTCTTCTGTAGATATTTTCAGCATCTCCTTCATTTCTTTTATCATTTCGTCTTTTACTGGGAGATTATTTCTTGTTTGAATTCCTTTAAAGTTTCCTGGAGTTGCTTCTTTATTTCAGTTGCTATTATATCTGATATTTCAGGTTTTAGCATATATTTTCTTCTATGTAAATAGCTCCTAAGGTTTCTTGGGATGGTCTGGGTGTTTGAGGTTGTAATTTGGTCTTTAGTTTTGTCATTTTCCTATATTCCTGTGTTTCAAGTGTTATTCCAAGACTTCTCTAGGGTCTGTTGGAAATCCTCTTCTCTGCCCTCAGCTCCTGGGACTCTGGCCACACAGTTCCCCAAATTGAGAGAGGGTCACTGGGGTGGGGCAGGCCAGCTCAAGACCCACGAAGCTGGTCCAGTGCAGTAGGGAACCACAAAGTTCCTTGTTCAGACCGAGCCAGGATGCCAAACTAGCTGGGCTCGGGAGAAGTTGCAGGACACTCACCCCAGGCTGTCCAGGCTCTGGAACCAATGGCACCCACTTGCTTGGAACTCCAGAGTCTGCCAAGCACGGCTGGGAGCAGAGAGGCCGTTGCAGGCCTGCTCAAGGCCCATTGCGCTGGTCCAGTGCACCTGGAAGCCACGAAGCTCCCTGTTCAGAGCTGAGCAAGGGTTCCAAACTAGCTGGGCTTGGGGGAAAGTGTGGGGATACTCATCCCAGGCTGTCCAGTGTCTGGAACTGATGGGAACCACTTGCTTGCTTAGAACTCCAGAGTCTGCCAAGCTTGGCCAGAGCGGGGAGGCCATTACAGGCCCACTCAGGACCTGCCGAGCTCCTATTCCTCTAGTTTTACTCTCTTTAAAATAAAAAAAAATCTTCTCTTAAAGAATTAATATGGTAGAATAACCTCTATGAAAAAATAAATGTTTTTATTTTGTTAGTTGCAAATTTAGTATAAAAACATTTTTCAAGAAAGTGTTGAAGGGCTTCATATCCCAGCCAAATGAGTTTTACTGAAGTTGTCTTAGTCCTGACGACGCATCAAATATCTTCAGGTCTAACTCCTCTTCACAGCTTCAGGATAGTAATGGGAAATTGTGCATGCGTGAGGATACCACATGCAAAATACAGACCAGTGAAACCTCGACATGGTTCTACTAGTGTGACTGGAGGCTCTAGGCTTCTTATAAGACATTCACATCATTAACTGCAAGCAATTTTACAGTGTGGCATCAGCACATCATGAGTGAGATCTGCCTTGTTGACTATGATGTTTAACAGTTAACTAATCGCTAGTCAGCAGATTCAGCTAATATTCTGAGGGATGTGCTGGGGAGACTACACATTTTGAAAGAAAAAGAAAAATAAATAAAAGAAACATGGTTTTGCTGAAAGGAGAAAAAATCCCAGGTAGATGAAGATAGTACCATCCCTGACATCTGGAGGTAGAAGTTCAGATGCCTCTCAGGGAATGTGGAAGCATACTCCTGCTTGAACGAATTTTTACTTGACGAATTTTTACTATGACAATAATTATTGTCTAAAGTCTTAGAAATGTTGCATACTAAAAAAAACCAAATTAATGATACAAAAAAGAGGAATTGTTTTCATTTTTCCTGATGCCACAGGGCCCAGAAAATCAAAAATCTCTGCAAAAAAAACCCCAAATTGCTTAAGAGAATTTTGCAATGTTAAAAATATATTATAAATATCCAAAATTAATAGCTTTTTTGTATTCTAGCAGTAAACTCCTACAAATTAAAATGGAACATTTTATTACAGAGGAAAGAATCTTTAAAGAAAAATATTTAATGAGAAAATACCGTAACAACACAGAAAAATTATGCTATTCAAAGGACATAAAGCAAATCTGAAATTTAAAAAAATGCATACTGAATGGGAATATATTATATACATAAAATATTCTTATAATTATATACAAATTCAGTGCAGTTCCAAAGAGCAATTTAAAAGACATTTCAAAATGTATAAAGTTCACGGTGACTAATACATTTTTAGAAAGTTAGTAAATTATGAAGATTAAAAATTGAGATGAGTCTTGTTAAGCAGGTGTCAGAACACATCACATATATATTAAATCAATGTGATAATGGTATGGGAACAGATAAATATATTAGAAAAATAAAGAATTCAGAATTAAATTGCTAACCTAAGAAACATACATGTGGAAATAGGAAAAGATGAATCCTCATAACTTGTTTCTTGAATAAATGGTAGATGAATATCATGCATACAAAATAATTCCAAAGGCTTGAAAAACAAATATTCAAAGTAATATAATAAAAATAAATCTCCTTGTAGATGAATCTAATGCCCTATAGATAGGAAGTAAGAAAACACAGGCAAAGCTATTAATTAAGAAAGAAGAAAGAAGGGAAAGAAGCCAGCTTGAGGAGAGAGAAAGGAAGAGAGCCCCAGCTTGAACCCTCAACAGAGGAAAAAAAGGGGTTCATCTTTCTCGGAGCCGCTTGGGCAGGCTGGGGTCTGATGGATTACTGATCAGTTCTGGACAAGTCGCTTGAGGATTCTCATCATTGCTGCTACCTAAGGGACTTCCTCATCATGTAGTAATCTGTCTTCAGAGACTCTGCAGGGATCCACTGCAGGCTCAGGACAATGCCTGGGGACATTTGGGCAGCACTGCAAGGGATCCAGAAAAGGGGTTGTAAAAGCTGGTAGTTGAATGTCCATGAGATCCTAATGATTCTCAGCATCCTCAGTCTTGAAGGGGGACGAGACAGGTTAAGTAAACAGGGTCAGTCAAC
Organism: Cavia porcellus; assembly: GCF_034190915.1. Taxonomy (NCBI): domain Eukaryota; kingdom Metazoa; phylum Chordata; class Mammalia; order Rodentia; family Caviidae; genus Cavia; species Cavia porcellus. Next base: position 70,623,293 of record NW_026947494.1, on the reverse strand, counting down.
CAGTTTTAAGACAGAGTCAGTGAGCAACACGCCTGAGTGAAGAGCCGAGCAGAAATCTGACCCAAATCTGCACCGGATAAAGTCTCGAGACCCTGTATGAAGACAGAAATGTCATGCTTTATCCTGATTTTAGTTCACAATAGGCACTGCTACCTACAAGTGGAGAGACAATGCTTTTTAGCAAAAGCAGTTTTTAAATCCCTATCTTAAGCACAACTTTTACTGAGGAAAGGGGAGGAGATCGCAGCTACTAAAGCTACACACTCAGTTTACCCCGTTCCTCTCTACTGCCGTGTACTCTCGGTCCTCTCTCAGGATGCGCTTGCCGTTTTCCTCTGAAATTCCACATTACATCGCCTTTCACTCACTGTTTGAGGATCATTCACCTGAAAGCTAGTTTTGTCTTCCTAGCTGGTTGTTGGCCTTAGAGGGTATTCGACATACAGAATGACAGATTCCTGCCCATAACCCATCTGTAGAAACTTAAAGACCAGTCATAATCAAATATGACAAGGCAATGTCATTGATTTATGCCATTCTACAGCTACAGATCTCAATAATGAAGGGAAGATAATGTTTATCATTTTTGTTTAGAGAATATATGCAGTTTTAAGTTAACCCCTGCTCTGTTTTTGAACCGTAATACTATCAAGACCCATAATACTATATGACTCATGACACTATAGCTAAACAAATCGCCCATCATTAAGTCCAAAATGAATAGTACCAGGCAATAAAGTAACATGAAGAATTTATTTTCTTGGTCCTTCTTGTTGCTATTTTATAGCACATTTGTGACCACTTTCAGTGTTCAAAACATCTTCATGAAATGCTATTTTAAATAAATTGATTGTAATATGATTATTTGAGTTATCTAGCCATTAGATTTATATTAAGATTTTGCACAGGGAACACTTTTTTTTAGCAAAATTAAACAGAGAAAATTGTGACAAAACACACAGCAACAATTTATTTTGACAAACAAAAAGCATGTAACTGCCTTCTAATTACTAGTCTTCGAGACATTTACAGCTAAATTAAAATCATCATAAGTTGTTAAATATGTTTGCTTTGATCAGCTCTTTTTTATGGTGTTTAAGGCAGAAGTAATTTTGTGGATTTGTTATTAATGAATTTATTGTTAAGTGAAAAACCTTTAGTTATTTGATAGGCATGGGCTCCAGAATTATTACTTTAATTTTGTCAAAAATAGCAGGGCTCTTTCCTAGTATTACCAGTTATTGAAAGTAATTACTTATATTCAAAAGAAGTGATATCTTCAAAGCAAGTATAAGCTAGTATAATGAAAGAAAGAGAATAACAGTCATCATCCCATAATCACTGTCACAATAATATTGTTACAATGGAGAAAAGCACAGTCTTCCTCAGAGCCGTAGTTTTGCACCTTGACAATTTAAGGAAGTAACGTGACCAACCTAGCCTCAATGTGTTTCCTTAATTTATAAAAGTTAAGATCATTCACAAAGGGCAGATTTAAGGTTTAAGTAAAATAATAGATTTTAAATAGCACAGTGTCATGCATGCCCTCCATGAGTTTCTCTTCTTATTCCTTTCATATGAATTAGAATGATCAAAGATATTAGAAAACTAATTCCAAGCATCTATACAAAGATAAATTAAGATGTTTAGCATTTCACGTAATTTTTGCCTTAAAACTTTAGAAATAGTGTTGTGTGGGAGAATATTTTATTTTTAACAGTTAATAATAGAAAAGAGTATATTTTCAGTAATTTTACATCTTTGAGAAGATAGGTCTTTTAAATCAAGTTGTATTTTTTGAGGGCACTTGAAAGTGTATAAACTCCTACAAAGTCCATTTCAATTGCCACCAAAACCCACTGAATGGAATGTGTTTGCTTCACGGATTCTTGTATGAAGGAGTGCACATTGGTCCCTGGCTGAACTAGGAGGTGCAACAGAAAGGGGAGGCGTGGAAGCCAGCCAGGGCTACATCGCTTGTTCACAGGACTCCAAGATGTGCAAGTGACCCAGCATAGCCTGCAGACGGAGCTTCTATGGCTCATATTTTCAAGAGTAATCAGAATGTTGATGCTACAGTGGGCATTTATACTTTTTAATGCATTTTTTGTTAATTAAGTTTATTGGTACACTTTAGACAACCTGATGATCCGCTCAATACAGAGATTTGTACCTGCGCATGACGTAACTCTGTTGTTTTCTCATCCCCCACCCTCCCTTCAGCCTCTCTTCTTTTCCTCGTTTACAAAAGTTCTGTTTCTACTTTTTCCTTTTTTCTCATCAGTTTTTCCTTTTCAATTTCTTCTTTTCCCTTTCTTCCATCCTTGTTTCTCTTCCCATTTAAACATTTTTTTTCCTATTTCACAATATCTATAATACATTCTGGTCAAATTTTGTTAAAAATGTTTTCAGCATGAATAATTGCAAAGACAAACAGGAGCCATAAGGAGAAATTTTAGCCTTACAGCATTCTTTCTTTTGGAGTCAGCTAGTTTCTCTGAAAACTGCGACATTTTTAATGCAAAATAGGGATAATCATACCTACTTCCCACAGTTTGAATCAAAAAAACAACACGATTTGTGTTTCATGTTTACCTACTTAGTGGTGACAGAGCTACATGATCACAAAAAATGATTAGAAAGGTTTAATAGGCAGAAATAATTCCCAATACTTCATCATGGAAGATGAATTGCTCTTTCTATTTAAAGTAATAATCCAGAGATGAAAGGTTTCTGTCAGTTCCATAGGTTGTTTGCAAACTGGCCAAAGTAAATTCATGACAGATGGGAGTCATTTTATAACCCTGTTGCCATGCACCACCTTTCAGATGAGAAATGCCGGGAAATTACTCGCCAGCAAAATCCCCACACAGATTCTACATTAAGCTGGACTTCGTAAGATTCTTTTTTAAATTCTCCCAAGAGCACAGCATTGAAGATCTGTAGGAGCATGCAGACTGGTGTGGATGTGGAAGTGTGGTGTTGTGTAAAATAATGGTTTGGAAAGATAAAGTTGATAGAGTTCATTCACAAGCTGCTTATGACTGTTGAAGAGAGTTTGTCCTTGTAACTAAGAGCTATATTAGAGAAATCTCAAATTATTTAATATTTGATCCACTAAGCAATTAAAATAAAACAAAAATGGAGCTTGGACCAAACAGCAGCAGAAATAACAATAGTTATTTTTCTTCCAAGAATATTTAATAATAATGGTTTCTAAAGTGTTGTAAGCATATAGCTATACATAATGGCATTGAGATTAGCCACCACTTAGTCAGAAACCCCAATATCTGCTTAAAACTAAGCCATCACCAGAGCAAATGGATCAGCCCAGTGCTCAGATTCATTGATACATGGATTCACCTATGTCCATGATGGAGCATAATACTGAAGATAGCGGAAAGGAACCAAGTCAAAATATTTCAATTCCAGCCTGATAAACAAAAGACACCAACACCGGCTCAGATCTAGCGCTTGAGAGGAAGCAGTTTGCTTCTCCCCTCCACAATACAGGGGTGCAAAAAGGCAGCCTCAGTTATCCATGAAGTTCACGTGCAGCCCCAAAGCAGCCAGTTGCAAACCGGTTACACTAACAGATGTTCACTTCATACCTGTGCATACATGTTATTCACAACTTAAAAACCTGTTTTGCAGTATAAATAACTATATTGACTTTTTCAGTTAATATTTGTGTCAATTTGTAGAACCAAGAAAACGAAACCTAAATATCCTAGAGCACTTTCCTGTAACTTCCTTGTGAAAGTTCTTTCTCCTTTAAGTCATTTAATCGACAGTACTGCATTTGCTGCATTTTTCTATTAAAATTTTAAAATGAAGTAATACATCAATGAGGGCCAAGTCTACGTATCTGCAGATTAACAAAACTACACGACACTTATAAAACTCAGAACTCTCTTTTCTTAGCAAAGTAATTGTAATATTGTGCTTGATGATTATCAGTGTATGAAAACTTTTAACATTTTAATCAACTACAAAACATGCTGAATTTTATTGATTGAAATTCTTAATTGATATACCATAGGAGGATTTGGATTCCTAATACAGGATAGTACTACTACACTATCTAACAGTTTAAAGTGAGAGAAAATGCACAACAGTTTTGTAATTCATTTCTTCTTTAAACATACCACAGGATCATTATTAACAAGTCTTTCTTAGTTACAATAGAAGGATATGAGAATGAGGTCTCATTTGTTAATTGTTCAAAGTATTCATTCAGCAAGTAAAGAATGAGCAGAAATGAGATACTGTATTCCAGTGGTATCGTATTATCTAGATATGTGATAAATATCAAAATAATATCTTAAATAGTATTACAATAAAAGGTACCATATTTATAACCTACACAGTTATCTTGCATATCTAAATAACTTTGGTATTTTTCATTTTGCCAAAGAGTTTTTAAACTCCAGAAGGAAGTTTTGTTCTCAGAACTGATGTATATGAAGTCTCTTAGCAGTATGGTATAATACAGAATTAGCCATGTTGACAACATATGCTGGTGGCTATATATATATTTATGTATATATACATATATGACAATTTAGAAATAATTTTGGATCACTTAAAATTATATAACATGTAAAACTGCAACGTGTTCTATATTTAAACTATATTTGCTGAAATAATGAGATTTAGTCATGGTCAAATGACTGTGTTTCCTTTAATTGGCATAAGAATCATGATTCAGTGAGTAATTTTTATAATTAGAATGGTCTTACTAATGCAGTTTTCAGTATTTCTACTTTTTACCAATACCAATTATCATGACAAAACACCATTAATTTTAAAGTAAAAATGTGCACAGATTGAGATATGCTTTGTTTGACTGTAATATTCCATATCCTTAGGAAATAACTTGCAAGATTTATATAATGGAAATAGGTAACTTTGAATTTCAATGCATCATCTTCATCTTTCCAACAATTCAATGAAGTTTACCTTATTACTACCAGCATTACTGTAGAGATGACCTGTCTGTGATTGAGGGAGCCCAAGCCAATTATTGGTTTATCAGCCAGGAGAGAGCTGTGATTTAAATTATACTGCCCTTTTGAGGTATAAGATCTACCTATTAAATTCTTATGCCTTCTTTATTTATTTTACTTTGTCTTTCAATCTATTTTAAAATATACAATGATAGAAAAATAGTATAACAGCCACCAAAGTTTATCGTTTACTCCTATTTCCCCATCAAGATCATTTGAATGCAGATTCTATTTTTGTAGCTTCCTGTTTGGAAATAGAATACAATAAATAGAGTGAAGTCAATCAGCAATAGAATGCTCAGTGTGAGGCTGCTCATCTCTTAGCTTTCTTCCCTCACAACTACACTTCCCTCCTAATTTCTTAGACACTTACTTTTGGGCTGTATCAACAGACTTATGCACAAGCTTCCTGGCCCCAGTCTGTCTTTGTTCAAGTCTATTGTTTATATAATTGCTATCACAATGCTCTTCAAACGTTACATTCCTCCTGTCAGTCTCCTTTTCAATATTATACAGACCCTTATTATCTATCTTATCAAGCACTTAGCACATAAAACCCCCAGTCACTCGAGTCTTTTAAAACCCTTCTTCCCATATGTTCCAGTGTCCCTCTCCATCTTAGAGCTTCCTTGGCTCCATTTGGCTTTGTGGCTGTAGTTATAGTTTTGACCAAATCCTGCTCTTTATTTCTTGCCAACTTTATTACAAATGTGTCTCTTCTAAGAGCTGTTGTGCACTTCCCTACATCGTTTCTCTTCTGGTTGTAGTCTGAATACTCATGGACTCAGTTTGTAAGAAATATCCTTCAACATTTTTCTTGCTTATGTCTTGGTTCAAGGTGGTGACCTGAGAACATTCCCCATAGCTTTTAAAAAGCTATCACTGAAATGAAAAGAAAGGTGCACAAAGGTAACTCTACAATAGGCAGAAACAGAACTGATGGCCGACCGTGAACTTGAATTATTAATATGATTTTTCAAGACAAAAAGCAGATACATCTGGTGACACATGAAACAAAGCAGAAATATCCACAAGCAAAAATAAACAGAGAATCTGTTCTAAGAGGTATATCTGGGGCATTTTGCTGGAGCTCCAGAAGGAGCCTCTACACAGTCAGCAGCTCTTTAAAAGGGTGCATACTGCCCATTAAAGGAAACCCGTGGTGCAACTTTTTGGAACATCCATGATGTGTCAGCCACACTGAAGGCCCATAGACACAGCAGGACTATCAGCTTGATGTTTTCAGTAGGAGAAAGAAAATGATAGGAGTGTCCTCTTAAAATATGTGAGCTACTGTGCCCTGAAGGTGCTTGGATACTAGGTATGTTAACCTGCCCGAGCCAGGGCCTTTTGTACTGACTTGAGATGTATCAGTTTGCTGTATATTACAGTGCCTGCCAATTGATGTACGCTCACCCACACTCCCAAACAGTCAAAGATATTGTCATCATAAATATTTAATAGACTTTTATGAGCAAAGGAAAATTATAGAATGAAAAATGTTCTAAGAAATCAAAACTAGGGCTACTAGGAATTAAATTAAAGTATTGCTTTGGAAATGATCAGATATATGAATGAATCAATTTCCTAAATTTTAAACACAAAACTGGGTGCTGTAATGCAAAAGTTGAGTGAAAATGGAAATGAGAAAGATATAGAAGGAATAAGATAAAGGCCTTTAGATTAAAATTAGGTAGAGAGCGGGAGTATTTTTTAAAAATCTGTTCTTGGAAGTATTTTTAATGAAATTTCAGATTTTCAAGGATAAAAAGAAGATTCCAAAAGCTTCTTATAAGAAAATCAAAGGAAAAAATTTCATACAGAAGGGTACTCAGAAGAGCACCAAGCACCCAGACACACTGACGCCTGGAGCTAATGGAGAACAGTTCCACGGAGCCAGCGGGCTCTGCTACATATGACATCCTCACCTGAACCCCCAACAGGGGTCCTTCACATAATGGATGAGGCCTAATCTGAGGTCAGTGTTTCTTAAATTGGCTAAACGCTGTAACAATCAATGAGAGATCCTTTTAACCACACATACACTTTGGCTACTGCACTATAGTGATGTATTTGCTAAAATTTAGAATAACCCCTCCTTCTACACTACTGGTGTCCCTCACACTTTCAACTTGTTAAAAATCTAGCATTTCATTTCAAAATTTTCCCATTCACCACGTAGTGATCAGTGGAAATCCCCCCCCCCAAAGTATTTTTTATGGTATAAGTCCAATGCCATATATAAACCCATTTCAAATACAGGTCTAACCGTTTCCACGGTCAATGTCAGAACATTTTCACATCCTCAAAAAGAAACCCCATGCCACTGAGCTACCAGCCTCATTCCCTAAGCCACATGTGCTGTAGTGGACTGTTTGTATCACTGCAGGCTCCAAAAGGATTGACATCACTATGCCTAAGCACTTACCTCCTTCTCATAAGTTTTCCTATTTTTGGCTTCCCGTAGGAGTGGGATTACAGAATATGTGGAATCTGTTGTTGATTTCTTGTGTTTAGCATAATGTTTTCAGGGTTTATCCAAGTGACAGCATATACTAGTACTCCATGCCTTTTTATAGCCACATAATACTCCATTGTGTGCCTGTGCTACTTTTTATCTATTCATCAGATGAAGCTTAAGTTGCCTCTGTCTTTTGGCCAGGGTTAATAACAGTACAGCAAACATTCATGCAGAAGGTTTATTTTGGAAATGAATTTTCATTTATTTGGATGCCTAGCAATAGAATGTACAGGTCACACGGTAACCATCTGAGGAACTGCCAGACTTCTTTCCACACCAGCTATACCACATTTCAGCTCCATCGGATTAACAGAGTCCACATACGAGTGTTCCTATTCTCCACATCCTTGGCAACATTTGTCACTTGACTTTTTGATTCTAACCATTCCAGTGGATATAAAGGACTATCTCACTATGGGTTTGATTTGTGTTTCCACAATTACTAATTATATTGAATATCTTTTCATGTGTTGTCATATGTACATCTTTCTTGGAGAAATAACTACTTTTATCTCTTTGTCATTTTTATTTTGCTTTTCACTGAATCTAATTAGTTCATTTTCACATTGACCACATTCAGTTGGGTTATTTATCTCTTTATTATGGAATTGTAAGAACTTCTATACTTAGACCTGATATCATTGGACAGTCATTACCACACCTAACACAGAATTCAATAGTAGGGATTTTTCTTTGCTCTGCTCTTATTCTACATCTTTAACTTTAGTTAATTGCATGTGTACCTGCAAAGTCTAATACTCTCTCAGTTTATCTCATAAAAAGCTGTGTAACACTTTGATATTCAAAAAGGCAATATTTTGTGACTATCTTGAACTCTCAAATTCTTGTATGCAGAAATATTTCATTCTCTTGATCCTTTCTCAAATCCATGTCATCCTGGAATCTCAAATTTGCATGGAACATTACATTTGTGGAACATGTCAACAAGAAGTTAATCACTTGTCAATGAGTTGTTATTCATTATTAGACTAGATCACTAATATTAGTTGTACAGTCACTGAAATTTTTATTACTTGCTTTAAAAATGTATGCAGCATATTAGGTTAGTTTGAAGAATTAATTATTGAAATCTTTTCCTGTGAATATTGTCATGAGATTTTTTGATATTTGAGTGGCATTTCTACCATGCCATTGGCTGATATCCATTTTTGTGATCACTTTTTATGACACACACATCAACATGATCATTAGTTTCTTTATAAATGCATGTTGGGAGTTGTAAAATGAAGATGATGCACAGAGGTGTAGATTCTGATTCTTTCAGTGTCCTCTGGAAATCTTTTTAGCCCTCAGGGAAGGTGCATCTGCCCTGCAATTTAATTCTTCAACGGGAAAAATTACTCATAATTTAATGTCACAAACCCTTGAATTTGTTCTAAAATAGTCAGAAGTTGTAGATTTTAAAGGTATTCACTGTCAAGATCTCCTGTCTAAAAATCTAGAATAGTGAGCATTAACATATACCTACCACCCAATTTTCAAAGGGCAGTAGGATGCAAAGCTGTTCTGGGAGAGCATGATCTGGATGATGAGGGCATTAAAGTCAAGGGAAATAGTTAGAGGGTCTGAAACATGAAGATCCAAGAAACTTAAAAACTCTTCAAATAGTAAAAGCAGTTCCCTCAGAAGTAACTTGATAGAATTCCTACAAAGGGTGCAACCAGGTTAGGCAGATACAACTTAGTAAGAGCTTAGTTCACGGAAGTAATTTCCAGGAATTAAAACTGCATCATCTTGAAACAGGTTGTCATGCTAAGTCCTGAGTGCTGACAGTGAGCTAGTATCTCAGGGAAGATACTTGCTCAGTCGTTTCATCGGATAATGGGAACCGTGAGAGCAGTGTCATAACAGATACCCTTCCAAATTTTCTCCTACTGCAGACGCTACTCTAAATTCACACGTCCTATGAAACATTTAGGCGTTAATTTAGTAATTACCAGAAGGCTGAATGTTATTCTTTGGTAATGCCATTAAGATTTCACAGTAGCAAGAAATATTAGAATTTATAATCTAATCTTCTGGCCCTTTCTGACTTTAGGATGTTATTGGCAAGAGGAGAATGGGACAGTTCTGTTATTTGTCATTCCAGAGAAGCAAAATTGAACTGTAATTTTCCTAGTGTTTTTGCAAAATAGAATTTTCTCATGATGTTCAGCATACAATTAAATTGGTTTTTACAAACTATATAATATGTTAGCAGTATCAACAAATGAGACGGTGTTGTAGTCTGACATTTAGCCTTGCATGCAAATAAACTCACATTTCGAACTTCCAAGCTGTTCTAAATGACAAATATAACTTACTGAAAACCGCCTATAAAAGTTTATAAAAGTTCATGGTAATTATGTTTTACACATAAGATCATTCTTTTATTACTTATTTTGTAAAGATTATTACATTACTCTCAGATATTAAAAGGCAAGTCAATTGCTTTAGAATGTTAGTATGTATAAATACTTTGACAATATTTATATTTTTAAAAATTTGCTTAGAAAATTATGATTGCACCCCTAAACACACAATAGACATATTAGCAATTTAAGACTATATATACCCTATTTCCAGAAAATGGTTCTTCTCACCAGGTGATGCGAATTCCTGTGGTACACATGGTATAGATGAGAGGAAAGAACATAAAGTTTCATCTTCAAACCTATGGGACAATACTCAGGTAACCATGGCAATTCTGAAGACATTATGCTTGTTTTCTAAACTAATATAGGTACACATGTACTGTGATAGTTACAGCAACCTTACATTGCAAGCACCATTACATTCACATTATAAATAATACAATTTTAAGGTGATACCAAGATTTATTATTACTGTTATTATATTAAAAAAATTATGAAGTGAGAATTGATTTACCAACTGCCCAACCTAAGAGATGGTATGATTTAACAGATAGTGAGATACCACTGAGATCTGAAACATTTAAGTGGTAACTCACACTGGATATTCTTTTCTTAAGTTTGTTAATAGAATTGCTTGAAAATAAATTTTGATTAGAAATTTTTGAAATGGTGAGTGAGAGGAATGGGGACCCTTCCATAGACTAGGAGGCTCCAAAAGAGGACATCCTGGGACCAGGCAGACTAGCTGGAACAGGACGCTGCAGTGACTTTAGTCGCATATTCTCCTCTCAAACGGGATTGGTGGGGAGCGCTTGGGCTAGGTGATGCCTCGGACTAAGACTCAGTAGGCTAGCCCAAACCAGGTCCCATTGCCTGGTGGCACACCCTAGCAGTGAAGCCTTCAGTAGGTTGACCTGGAGGGGCGGGCCCAGCAGAGGCTGCCCAGGTCTGTGTCTCCCTAGTACACTGCAGTGGGCGGGAACACCTAGCCAGCTGATTCAAACAAACTGTAACCAACAAAGAAAGAAACTGGGCCTCCTATATACACTTGTATGGAAGGAACAAAAAGTATGGGAAAAGGGAGCAACAAGAAAGGGTCCTCAGTCCCCAATCCTGAGAACACTGATCCAGGAAAGGTAAATGCAAAGGAGAATGAGGACAGAAAACATGCAATATGAGACACGGCACCAATAAACATAAAGTGATATTTCCAGAGCCTCATAGACGAGTTCAAAAGTGAAGTATTTAATGAAGTAAGGTAAGATATAAGTAGAATAGTCATAGAAATGCTAAGCAACACCCAAGTAAAACAGATGGTGGAAGGGAAGAACAGAAAAAAAAGGGAGTATTGTTTGATGGAGAAAATAGAGAAAACATAGAATACATGAAGCAGGTTCAAAGAGAGTACCAGGAAACTAAAAACTATTGAAAGCTGGCATAACAGCTTGAAAGAAACTAAGGATAGATTATCAGAACTGGAGGACAGATTAGTAAGGTGGGAGCATGAAATGAAAAACTTCTTAAAAATAACAAGAAAACAAACAGCAATAATACAAAGACTAGAAGATGATAAGAGGATCTATAACTTAAGATTAAGAACATAAAAGAAGAAGTAGGGACACAAACAAATGAACTATAAAGGCTATTCACAGAAATGGTCAAGGAGAATTTACCTAATTTAGCAAAAGGTAAAGATAATCAGATGTATGAGGCATACAGAACCCCAGCCACCTACAACCCAAACAGAGCTACACCCAGGCATATAATAATCAAAATTCCAGAAATCCATTATAAGAACAGAATATTAAAGCCATCAGAGACTAGAAACAGATTGCTTACAAGGGGACACCCATCAGAATTACAGCAGACTTCTCAGCACAAACCATCAAATCATGAAGAGTGTGGGGGGAAATAATTCAAACTTTGAAAGAACCTCCAGCCAAGATTGATATATCCTGCACAACTGTCCCTAGAAATTGATGGAAAAACAAGGTGCTTCCAGGATAAAGAGGAACTAGGGGAATTTGCAACCACCAATTCAACTCTACAGAGAATACTGCAGGATATTCTAAAAAAGAAAAATACCAAGATTCCAGAAACAGTGGCAGAGAGGCCACAATGAATGGAGCAGAAAGCAAAATGAAGAAGACAAACTGACAACTAATGACAGAAAAATAGCTCAACAGAAATGAGGCAGAGAAGACTGGATGATAGGAACAGCTATTTTGGAGAAAACAAGACATCATAATAGCTAGTGCTGATTTAATATCTTGTTTTGAAGTCTCATCAAGCTTTTGTTCTTGTCTCCATTGATCTTAACATGTTATATCTTATTGGATTTTATTATATGTGATAATATAAACAAAAAGTTTTATAGACAAGGAGACTATACAGAAACCATTGTTCGTTTTCTGTTAGTTGATTCTAAATACCCTGTAATCCTGTCATTCTCTTGAATGGTTTTACATTGTCTTGATATGTTTGATGCTACAGTACATGAAGTTATACTCAAAGATTTCAAGGAAAGAGACACTATGGTAACTACTTTTATGTCAGGATATCTGGTGGTGAAACACTATTTTGCTTAAATGGTTATGTTTTGACCTGCGCTATTTTGTTGTTATGCCCTCTTTTATCTCAATCTCCTTTTTTATTATCTACTTTTTTATCTTTTTAATTAAGGGAAAATAAATAAAAATAGCAGGATATATTATAGTAACCCACTTTGATTCCCTATTAACTTGATTTGAAACCCTGTACTGCTCTCACCATCTTGTTTTGACTGATTATCCTCTATTCTGTTTTGCTTGATAGTACCAAGTTCGAAAGTATAGGCAACAACTGTGAAGACAGTAAGATTCATTATGACGCCCGTTCTGGTTGACTATTATCTTCTTTTGAAGTCCTGTAATGTCTCCAATGTTTTGGTTTTATTGGTTTTGCTCTTTACTGTTTTGTTCATTTTTATTATAACTGATGATATAGGCAATTCTTTCTAAGATAGCAAGAGACATTATGGTAACCATTGTTGATCACCTTGTATTTTGTTTTTACATTATGTATTATGTCCATCCTTTTGATTTGAGTGACTCTGTTTTGTTATGTCACATTTGGTTTTACTCTCTTCCAAAAAAGTCATAAGAACTGTGGGAGTAATAAAACCCAAAATGTGTAATTGTCATTATACAAAAGAGAGAAAAGAAAGTGCTCTAAAGGATGTAACTGCATGTATATTAAGTGTATAAGATAGATAACCATATTACTCAATTTTGTTGGATCATTGAACAGAACTGTTTGCGGTCTGTTTGAATGTCCACTTTATATGCTTTAATTTTGTAACATGAACAACTATTTCTAAGATGACAATATGTAATCTATCAACTAGTGATTTCCTACTGTTTATTTTTTCTGAAATTCTGTATAACTTGTACCCTTTTTCTGTTTTTTTTTTTCTTTTTCTCCTTAAATAAAATTAAAACAAATTTTTTGAAACAATAGCTTATCTGATTGGTGTCAGTTCTTGGAGATTAATGTCAATGTAGAAAGAAATGAAATGTTTCTAAATCTGTTGTTCTTTTAGAAATTCAGTGAATTTCTCTCTTACAGCCCTGTTATGACTCCTCAACACTAATATATGAGAAATAATACTGCATAATTTTGTGATACTTTACTTTCATTAATAAAAATAATTATTAGTATTGCCAAACTTCTCTTTTTATGGATGCAATATACAAAGTTATAGAATACTGATTCCCAAGTCTTCTAAAATGTTATGATGAAAAATGCAAACCTATAATTCTGTTTAGTTCTCTCAGGAAGGAGTTAAGTGCCCTGGCTTGTGGGTAAGTCCATGGAGACTCTAGAGGGGGAGTGGGGATGAAAAGGAAACAAGAGACACAAAGGACAGAGACAAGATGAAGAAGTCCCGATCAAGTCTCATTTATTCAAGGAAGGAGTATCAAATATATAGGGTATCAAGGAGGAGGGAGTTGGGTTCTGAGATGTCAACAGGTAACTTACAACAGTGGCAAGACCAAGGGTTATAGGTCAATTCAAATTTCCCAGGAGTGGGTCATAAGGCAGGCTGATTAACATAATTCCTGGATAGGCCAAACAAGCTAGGTAGGCAAGGTGCTGCTTAACTACCAAACTTAACTCCTAGAGGGAGTTAAGGTGGTACGGCCTGCAGGTTTTAAGGTGGTACAGCCTGCAGATATAAGGTGCCAGCCAATTACAGGGCTTCCCACAGTTAAGCACTGTCATTTTTTTCTTAAATTTTAAATTTAGGAGTTAGCTAGTCCAAGCGCTTTTGCTCAAATTTAGTTCATTCTTTTATTTTTTCTCTTATATTTTTTTATTTTCTTTATAATTCATATTCACCAAGCAAAGTAACTCCACTTCTGTTTAGTTTTCTTTAGCTTTCCTTTTAAGGCTTCATCTTATAGATAATATTCTGTCGTTTGTGAGGTTTTGTTTTTTTGTTTTTTTTTTTTTTTTTTCCTTTTTTCGTACCAGAGAAGGAACCCCGGATCTTTTCATCGAGTTACATCCTCTCACATTTTTAATTTATTTTTAATTTTTGAGACAAGGTCTTGTTAAGTCACCAAGTTGCCAAGATGAGCTTAACTTGAGATCTTTCTGCCTCACCCTCCCGCCGTGGTGAGATTACAAGTGTGCATCACCAGCACTGGGTGTATATGTAATCTATCAACTTGTGATTTCCTACTGTTTATTTTTTCTGAAATTCTGTATAACTTGTACCCTTTTTCTGCAACATCCGGGTTTCACACGGAAAACGGCTAGTTACAACCCAGCAAACTAAGTACTATTCTTGGCAAGCATTTTATCTAGGCACAATTTAGGATGCATATTCTTGACCTAACAGGCAGCTGGATGGTAGAGTTCACACAACACAAAGCATGGCAGAGACCACAGTGGACATTCAGGCCTGTAAGATGCCTGTATTACCTGCATCTCAATTAGGGGAAACTTCAAACCCTCTTTGATTCACTTCTCTTCTCTTCTCTGGCACATTTTCCCCACAGCTACCTACCAATGTGCTCCACATATTAAATACTTCTGGAATAAAACAGAGCTGCGTAGACGATTTTACTTTAATAATTTATTACTATCAATATTATAAGGATAATCACTTTGATAAAGACTATCACTTTGATAGTCTTTAATGCCAGCACCCTAATTGGGATGAATATGACTTTTCTGTAACTTTCATTAAATCCTTTGGTACGTTTGGACATTTCTAATGTTCTCCCTCTATTTTCCTCCAAATCTAGTCAAACACGAACTTTTCCTTCCTGCCCAGTGTCTGAAACCTCCCTCTCCCCAAGGGCACAGCTTCCCTTCTGCACCTGCTCTTACTACTTACATCCTCAGAATTTCACTCGGTTAATCATTCCCAGGCTACTTCTATCTCTTTGTTTCAACTGGCTCCTGACCTATGATGGGATTGTCTTGTTTATGTAAAAACTCACTGAAGCCTAAGCTTACTGTACATTTGTTTCCCCTTTCTTGTCATACAGAATTCACAATAATGTTGCTGCAGTGTCCATTTATCTCACTAGTCCAGTCTGTTCTTCAAACGTCTTGAACCGTGTGGCCTGTGCACACGGGTCACTGGCTGCGCGTCTCTCCCTCTTCTCCTTCCCTGAAGTCAGGTTTTCCCAGCTCAGTGGCTGCTCGCCACCCACCTCTTCCGCTGCAGCGCAGCTTTTCCCCAGTGTTCTAGTCTCATCCTTGTCCAGGTCACACCACGACTCCTCTCTAGCTGATTTCCTTTGCTTCTACTACAGTAGTAGCTGAAAAAATCTAGGCAGATCCTCAGTGAAATCCAGACCTGAATGCCCCAGACTTAATTAGGGAATGCCACTTGGATCTTATGTAGAATGAAAATTAAAAATTTCTTGTATAAAATAAAAATTAATAAATTGTATCCCTATGTACCAAATATGCCTCTTCAGACTTCATCAACTTCTAGAGGTGTAAGTGAAAAATGCATAAATCACAAAACTAAATGTGTTTTTTCTTTATTCCCTCCAGAATAAGACACTTACTATGGTAAATAAACTTGAAATCCTAAATTCAAGAAAATGTCAGTCACATAAAAGAGAAAAAGGAAAGTGACATTACATATGGTAACTTTGGGACATCTTTCCCCAAATGAAAAAAGTTAGAAAATAATCTCCTAACATAATGCAAGTGTTAGAAGAATTAAAAAATACAATTGACTCCATCTTTATCCAAATTATTCAAGTTACACGTAATATGTAACTTTTTATCTTTTGCAAGGTGTAAGGAATTAAAAAATTAATTATCAGCAGAAAAAATTTGAAAATCAATTTACCTGAACTAATAAGAAACGTTAATGAGGCTATTCAGAAAGAAGAAAACTAATAAAAATAGAAGATTTAGATAGCTAGATATACACATATTCATTTTTTAATTTCAAAGATCAAGATTTTTTAGTGTGCAAAGAAAAAAATGGCGGCTATTTCAATTGCTTTTTACAATATGTGAAGGTCAGGAAAGCTCAGGTAATTACTAACACTATTTTTTAAGAAAATAGAAAACATTTATCGGTTATTTGTTTTGCTTCCAGAAATATGCTGTGTATTTATAGATACCATTTCATTAACTTTTAGAAACAACAATAAGGCCCAGATTAGCATTAGTTGCTTCTACAAATGAGGAGGTGTAGCACACTGGTTTACTGTTTCAGAACTAGTAATTAGAACAGTGGGGCTTCAGAAAGCTTTTTATTGCCAAATAATAACACCAGCATCTTACCATGGTCTGAAAAGTGTGGTGTTTAAATCATCTGCAGCAGAACTATACACATTCCTAGTAGGGTCTTATTTTAAGGACATTTAAAGCCATTTTAATGAAATGATCTTTGTGGTCCTTTATGTAATTCAGCACTTCTGCATGCTATAGCTGCCTGTATAGTGTAGTACTGTACACCATGCTACACTTCAATTTATGAAAAGAATCGGAATCCAAGCTTTGCTATCAGCGTGTAAAGTCATAGTGAAGACCTTGGAGACGATCTCAATTTGAAGACACAGAAAGCGAATGAAGCAAGTGTTTTGTACTTAGTAACTTACTCCAGCCATCGGACAGGTGAATCAAATGAAGAACCCACAGTTCAATAATTAATTCTTAAACGTTTGGTAGCTAACATGGTAGGCTTAACTTATCTCCAGTGTTTCATCTGTAGGACAGGAAGAATAAGGCCACCTTTATGGTGCTGTCATGATGTTCATGAAAGATCATTTTAGTATGTCTTATAGGTTTGGGGGAAATCTAAAAATAAAAGTTTTATCTTACAATTTAATATTTTAAAATATAAAAGAAGACATTAAAAAAATAAAAGTTGGGAATCCTTGAGAAAAGAGTTATCTTTGGATAGGGAGTACTTCACATGGGGATCCAGAGTTAGCCTCAGCATTGTTTTAGAGGGGAATGTTTGTATTGAGTTGTGCAATTGTTTCTCAGCGTTTCTGTCAACACCTATGTCCTGAGCAAAAGAGGAGTTGAAGGTCAACTCATGGAAGGGGTGCTGTGGAGTCCACAGTGAGCTAACCTCAGGGGGAATCCGTCTAAACGGCTCCTCCGAGTTCACAGAAGACAGTCTCACTGTTACACACCGTGAGGAATCTGTGGTCCATGGCCTAGCGGTGGCTCCACAGCAGCGGCTGCAGGAAATGTTGACCATTTCCCAGAGTCTGTCTCAAGGAGCAGCCAGCAGAGAGGAAGAGTAGCTTACAGACTCCAGACAATATGCTGGATTCTGCCTGGGGACTTTCTAAGTGGAGGTCAAAGTCTCACTGTTTCACAGGTAGGGGTTAATGAGCTCAAAAATTAGGGTATTAATATTAATGGAGCAGTCTTAGTACCCACAGGCTAATGAAGTCTGGGGTCATTTGGGTTGTATTAACATCAAACAGTGGAATTCTAGGCCAAAAATATTTACTGGGATAAAGAGGGCAATTTTACTGATTAAAGAAGATGAAATCCGTAGTTATTGCTGGAGATGAATAACATAATATCAAAATGCATAAAGCTAAACACTGCCATAAATAAAACAAGAAACAGCAAAATTACAATAACAGTGCTTCTTAGGTTTTGACAAATGAAGGAAAACAACTTGAATCATTTTAGGGAATCTGACTAACAAGATTGAGACTATATTTTATATATACACATATATATATGTCTATATATAGTGTACATAAATATGTGTAATGATATATGTGAACATGCACATATGTATATGTATATACATATATAAATACTAAATTTCTCTTCCTTTTAGAACATATTAGTAGTGAACAATCATAAGATAAAATATATTCCAAAAATGCCCAAAGCAGGGTTTGAATAATTGAATTACATAGAAAATTAATAACAAGTATTTTAAAAAGTTCTTAGCCATATTTGTGTAGAGTATCAGACAGTAATAGTAATAGAAAGAGTACATAGCAAAATCTTTAGAGAAGTTTATGCGCTCATAGAAAAATATTTAAATAATTAAAAAGAAAATATTCAGTCCACTTCATGTGTTATAAAGATAACTATAAATGAACAAAATATGGAAAGATAATCTGATGTACTAAAATACTGATTATTTAGAAAATACTAATGATAAAATCCTGAGGTATATTATTTGACAACAAGAAACTAAGCAAATAAATTAAATGTGTCATTTGAGAAATAAAGAAAACAGAGAAATAGAAAAACTGAATTAATAGTTCAGAGAAGTACTTTAATTCTCAGATAAATATATAAAACTATCTTAATAAATAAGAAAGTCTTCAGGAAATGGATGACTTGATATTAAAATGTGTTAAGTGAATTCCCCTAAGGAATCACTAAGATTAAGAATGTTCTAGAATATTACTGTGTTGTTACATAAAAGTCTTATCATGGAACTTTGGAAATGCTGAACAGAAGTTGAATTATTAATTCCACAATGTTTTCTAGTGTGTGTATAGATATAACTATATAAAAGTACAAATATTTGTGATTTCTATTTATTTTTCACTATTATAGCTTTTGGTACAGTGATAAGATGGTAAGTAAAAAAGAATGCTATTTGTTATTGTACTATAAAATTTAAAATAGAAAATTAAACTCATTATTATAAAAATGATTAATAGTAAGTTATGAATAAATGGAGTTTATGATAATCAGTGAGACTATATTAAGTCCATTGTAGTTAATAATTTTATGTAATAAACTCGTTATAATTATTTAACATATTAACTAGGAATTTAAATCAATAATCTGATATAGAATTAAATTTGATATCATCCATTAGGCTCAGAGCACCATAACTTTTTTGATGTACAAACTATAAAATAATTTAAAAATGGGATCACAAAAGTAAAATGTAAAAATATATGAATTAAAAACATGATAAGCCAAAAAATTGGAAGAACACACATATATTTGGGCTTTCTAAGCAAACATAATTGTGTAAAAAGCAGACTAAAGGTATGCATAAACAATTCACAAAAGAAATGGAAATACTAACCAAACAATGCAAAGATGTTCAGCTAACTTGATAAAAAAAAAACAAGTTATAATTTAATTTAATCCTGTTTGTGTGAAATTTCAGTATAAACCTTAAAAGGGAGCTTGGATACGATCTCTCCTATAACTTGGTAATCTTATTTCAAGAAATTTATTGTAAGGCAAAAATTATGAATGTTATAAGCAAAATTTCATCAAGAATTATTTCCATCATTATTTAGCAAATACTCAGTAACATGGGGTGAGCTCTCACATGTCACCAGCAAGACCAGAGTAGTTCTATGGGCCACAGTTTTTAATCCCAGCCTCTTTTAACTATTCCTTACTCTTTCCACAGAGTCCATCACAAGCCTGAAGCAGTTTTCCCAGCCATCTTCCAGGGCAAGTGATGCTGTGCACAACCTTCCTTTGCCACTTTGAGTTGGCGGGATTTTCAGAAGGCACGTTTGCAGATCTGGTGGCGCGTCTGATGTTCGGGTGGAACAGAGCAGCGCTGTGTTCAACACGATGAACGTTACCATAATTACTGTGTGCCAGACACTGTATGAGTTAAGCAACCCTGTGAGGTAAGAATTCTTTTTCACTTTGTTTTGAACTTGAGGAAAATAAAATAGAGACAAGTCAGAAACTGGCAGCATCACTGGAGGCCAACACACACCTGAAGGGCATCACACTGCAGCCATATAGCACCAACGAAAGCTGCCACTGTTCACATCCGGTTTATCGAAACAGTAAATCTCCCCATGTCAGTGTCACTAAAGCCAGCCTACACCTAGAACAAATTGGACAACTCTTTATACACATGCTCTCCTAAATTCCAGTGCATGTAATTCTGTGACATAGAGAGACGCCACCCCGAGTCCTGCAGCTATCACTCAGTGTGAAGGTCCTGGGTCCGGTCATCCTTACCACCAGTGCAAACAAATAAAAAGTGTGGAAAATGAAAAGGAAAGGCATTCTATTAAGATCCAGTAGAGAAAACCAAATTGAGTGTCAGAGAGAAATTCGAGGACAGTAGAATGAAGAAAAAGGAGAAGGGCCTCACTGGGTGGACACCCCCCAACCTCCAGAGAAGGGTTGCAAACAGTTTCACTGTCCCAGATTTCGAAGAGAAAAAAATAAGGAAGTAAGTATTAAGTTTTCTAGTTTTTTCCTCTTACATTTCAGGTTTCCATAGTGTTTTCACTACTCATACATTTCAGAGGAGAAGAATGAGTCTTTTCATAGTTTATGAATATAAGAGGATTTGGACTGACCTCTGAGAATTAAACTTTAAATCATCATAAAATGGCTGAGGAAAAAGATACACATATCTATCATAAACTAACCTCACCAAGCCAGCAAGATTTTGCAGACACAGAACACCAAGTGTTTTTCTCAGACCAAGGCCCAATAAAATGATCTTCATAGGAAAAGTGAAGCCTCCTTCACTCACATTTTGGGGATTCATGGGGCACTTTAGTACACTAAAGACTGAGGGGTCTGGTGGGATTAACACATTTAATCAAGTGTTCTACACCTACTTGGTAACGTTTCTGCTTTTAGGGCTGGAAAACCTAGTAATTTAAGCTTCTAAAAGAAGAGCTTGTGGAGGTTGGATCATATTAATAAAGTAATGGACAATTCTCTGTATGTTACAATTTTGTAAAATTAACGTGAGTCATGGAGTCAGCTCTTCCGGAATCCCGATGTTAGTTCTGCCATTTGCAAGGTCTTTGACTCATAAGTTCTTTGATTATTGTAAGTTTTCTTTTTCTAACCTGTAAATTAGGATTACAGCACAATTTGTGACTTTGTAAAGTACCATACTTAAACTAAAGTCACTACTTCCCTGTAAGTTAAATATGTTATTTTTCAAAAGATAATTTTGTGGTATTTAGCAAGTTATTTTTGACTTTATCAAATGATTTGTCAGTGCTGAGCTCTTCTCTTTGTGCATATGTATAAGGAAGGGACAGTTGTCTATGTAGGTTTCTTTTTCTGTTTGTTTCTTTTTTTGAAATAATGGGGATCCTCCTAGGAGTTTGAGTGAATATTGGGCAAGTTCTACACCACTGAGCCACACTCCTGGCTCTCCACCAGGTGTTTATGACGTTTTTCTTTCATACAAGTATTTCCAGACCTGTGTTTTCTTTCATGTGTATCAATGACTCCACCGGACTGTATTCCAATCTCTCCATGGTTGTGGATGCCATGTCTGGGGCAGGAAGCTGAGGTTTTCACTGAAGCTGTTTGTTTATTTTGTGATTATTATTTTAATTTTGATCTGCACACAGATGTCAGCTCTAATGTTTAGCACTCAGCACTCTTCTGTCTTGTTTTACTGCTACTCCCATGGATCTGTTTTTTGTTGTTGTTTGTTTGTTATTGTGTTTTGTAGGAATAATAACCTGTAGGTACATAAAATCACATTAGTTGACTCAATATTTTTTCATTTGAAGAGTAGTACAAGATGGTCATGAGGCGAATTAACAAATATAAACGTTTAAAGAACAGTATAGCAAGATCACATAACTTACTGCAGCTTTTCATCTCTTCTTCCATTCCTGTAATGGAAATTCTTTTAGAGATGTTAGTGTAGTTTATTTAGATTATGTCATTTAAGAGTTTGAAGATAGCTCTAGTTTCGCTTAAAATTAGAGCAGTGTTTATAAAACTTCTTTGAATCTTAAAGAAACAGCTGATGCATTTCCAGGACAGCCAATTTGGGATTAAAGACAGACCAAGCTCCTTCCACTGCATAAGATGAATCTCCCCTTGGGCAGACTTGCCAGGGAAGACAGTCAGGTTGGTGGCTTAAGAAAAATAAAGAAGACTCTAATAAACAAAACTACAGGGTTGGTTTTTTGAGAGCATATATACATCTAAATCATACAATCAATTTAACCCCTTTAAAATCTCATTGGAACTGTAAGCAAACATTCTTAACCATCTCCTGGTAGGAAGTAAATTTCTTTTTATGAGTAAGTTTGTGCTTTTGTGAAAGAAGAATTTTTCAAATCCTGAAGACACCATTGAGCAAATTATTGTAGCAGTTTCCTTAGTGACACCCCAGGGCCCAGGGAGATTTAATGAGCCTTCAAAAGTGTCGAAGTTACTTTTAGGGAGCAACGTATAACTGGGTGAATTTAGCTAAACACACTGGAAAGTTTCTTTGAATAGGTTCTGAATCAAGGCCAGACTTTAAAGAGGGAAAAAGATTTCTCCATGAAATGATCCTATCAGATAGAATTGTTAACAATATTATAAGGCATTTCATGTACAATATACAAGGAGTGATCAAATACATGTGGGAAATTTAAATTTTAAAAATTTATTACTGTAAAGGACACATTGCCATTAACGTTCTTCAAAACCCTTCTCTCTCTTGGGACATACTGTTCCGTCATTTTGTCCCTTTCTAAAGTAGTTCTGGATGTCCTCTCTGCTGAGTGGCTTTATAATCTCTGGAAAACAATACAAATAATGCTTCTCCTGAATGTCAAGCAAATGAAAGGCAGGCTTGAAAAAATATGAAGGTGTGACTTCATCCATCTTCTTCACTGGATCTGACACCATGCAACTTCTAGGTCTCCCCCAAAGTCAAGTGACCAAGAAAGGCAAACATTTTGAATTGACTGAAGACATTAAGGCCACCACGACAGCAACTTACTCTGCCACACGGTGTTTTACAATCATACCCTCTCTATAACACATGTAACAAAACTCTTTTGAACTGCTAATTGACTATATATGTATATATATATATTGCAACATCACTAGAATAATAGATATCATCTTCTTTAAGGAGTTTGAGTGATGATTTGGGTATCCAGTTATGTTAGTTCATAAGTGTTTATATCAGAACACAGTAGTCTGAGTCACAATGTTTATACACTAATACGGTTTGGTTTGGAGAATTGCCTAGTACATCATGTCAATTATTCTCAACAGCATTATCTTCAAGATTTTGCTACTTTTGTCTTTCTACTACCCACATACCATACTTTTGGAACCTTCAGTTAATCCAAGCACCAATATGTGTATTGCTCTGTACTGCTGTGTTTTGTTATACAGAATCACACAAGTTACTACTAAAAAGTTCTAATTTTCAATCATACATGAATGTTTAACAACTTCTTTTTAATTACCGTTTGTAATCATTTCACATGACCAAAAAGATAAATGAAACAGTTCTAATTTATGATGCTTTCTTTTAATACCTTCACCAAAAAACTCATAGTCCTCTTTATTGGAAGAATTTATGTCCTTCTTCAATGAGAAAATACGAAGAATTTCCAGTGAATGACCTCTTTAACCATGGTGGAATTGTGGACTTCTCCCAGGATATGGAAACAACTTTTCTTGCTCTTTTCAAGGCTTTTTTCCCAATCAGTTGACTGAATCTAATTGCCTCCTAACTCTCTTTAAACCACTTCTTTGATCATTTGTTCTCCAAGGATTTTCTCTCATTTAAACAGCATTCAAATAATGATTTAATTATTTATTCACCTATCATGATAACGTGTCTGAAAAAAACACTAGTTAACCCATAAACATATGATTTCATCCTTCTGAAATACAGATGCTCGCACCTTCATGTACGTGACCGTCACCCTGTCTAACAAACCATGCCTATTTTTTCTTTTCTCAAGTCAGTCTGGAGCTTCCTCTTTTAAAGTACTATCATACTAGTATATGCTATTATTATAGAACTTAATTCAGCTTCATTGTAACTGTTACTGTGCCCATTTCCAAAATCTAGACAGTGACTATGTGGAATACAAATATTACTAATTTCTAACCCTGTTTCTGACCTTCAGTGATGGCTGTTGAGCAGCCGAACCAAAGAAGCCCAGATTCTAAAGTGCGTCAGTATTTTCCCACAGCACTGGGAATAATTCTCATTCTTTACCTTTCGTCCTTGCATCGTACAACTTGCTGCCTCCCAGTGTAATGAGCACGTTTTCTGCAGAAGAACCATTGCACAAGCTTACACTTTCCGGGAGCGTGGTTTTCTCCACATGTTAATTTCAAGCTTATTTCCCATTAAATGACAGAAAAAATTCTAACTTATTTGTAATTTTAATTAGCATGTCAAATACTTGGAGGATTTATAGTTACCAAGTAAAATTGGTTCTTTAATATGAATTCAAATGCAATTTCTTCAGCATTTCAAACACTAATGTTGCTCAGTCCTTAATATGCAATAAGATTACCCAGAATTTTATTAAAACACAGATTCTGATTAGATTCTGCATCTGTAAGTCTGGGTTGGGTAGGATTTTGACTTTCTTACATGTGTTCATATGGTGCCAGTCTATTGGACTAGGGAATACACTGATTAGCAATGTCCCAAATCATCGTCTCAGACTGCAGAATGCCCAATTTTTATTCCATAATATAAATCATTTAATGGCTGTGCAAAGAAGTGATATGATGTATCAGTGATGATTATATAAATTTAAACATTAATCAATTATTTAGTTAATAGCTTGTTCCTTTTCTGATAAATTAATATTTATCATGAGTAAGAGAAGTTCGGTATAGGACATGAAAGGTAATCTTTTCTGTTGTCTTAATACTAAAAGCAATTTCAAACTATGAAAGATTAGCCTGTAGTGATTTATGACTCATGACTTGAGGCAGTATAATGCAACTTTAAGAAGAGTAAAATCATGTCATAAAACCCAGAACAAGGTCTTAGTTTGTATTTTCCAGCCTGAGTTAAAATGTAAAGCATGACTATGGAGGCGCTTATCTCTCAGGGCGTGATGTATGAGTACCTCTTTGAAGGAACCTAGAACACAGGGCAGAAAGAGTTATAGAAGCACATGCAAGCACATCACAGAGCCTTCCAGAACTGCCGCACTGGACCCGGAGGAAGGCAATCTTGGTAATGAGCAACATAATAGTCCTACAGTAATCAGGTGGCTTCTATGAGTGTGGCTAAGGTAGATGGCTCAGGTTTTGACCAGCAGTATCACCGGTTCTAGAAGTCAATAGTTTTCAGCCAAAATTGCACTTAACAACCACCCAGGCTATCTTTGGAGTACTCACAGCCAGAGCCCCCCTCTTTGATTTACGTCATTTGTCTGTGGCAGGTCTTAGGCATCAGTAGTTTACTTCTCCAAGGAACTATCACATTAAGCACTCCCAGGATAAAATTTCTACTTTATAAATTTGGCAGAACGTCCTCCTTGATAGCTGCACCCTTAACTCTGTCTTGCGGGTTTAGACCAACCTCTTTCTCCAAGCTGGCGGCTTGCAGACTTCAGTGAGTATCAGACTTACCTAGAGGGATTGTTAAAACACACGTCGCTGTTGCCCCAGCTGGCATTTCCCGATTGTGTTGGTTTGAGTTGGGGTTGTGCATGCATTTCTAACCAGTTTTCAGGCAGCATTGGTGATGTTAGCGTGAGAAGCACAGGTTGAAGATTTGGGGCAAGATTTGGGTTTGAATCTTAATCTCAATGTGAATCCCAACTCTGTGTTATTTTCAAATCTCAACCATGCTAAATTCACTTATGGAAGCTTTATCAGCAGGACCTAGCTCCTCCTCACGTGTGTCAGCTTAAATGTGTGCTTTACCGCCACTTCTCCATCGACTCCTACCTAGGAAGTCCGATATGGCACTTTCTGAGTCAAAATCAGAAAACATGAATTTCTCAACTATGCTAAGTGAATATTAGTTACCGTTTAAGGAAGTAGCTCTCGTTCTGTTGTTGAGAATGAGTTGCATGCAGAACAGGAGTGGGGAAGCGAGAATGTAGACAGAAATGCAGAGTCACTGGGAGGGAAGGAGGCAAGCACCATGAAGAGCTAAAGAAATCGTTTGACACGATGTATTGACTGATGATTTCATGACAAATCAAGCATTAAGAGCCCAGGGTTATCACTATGTAAAATTTATCTGCAATCACAGTTTACAACTTATCAATATAACAACCTAAAACTTACTATGACCAGCTACGGCACAGTATGATGTATATGAAGGGCTGGCAGGTACCGGTGCTCACTATGGGTTTAAAGTAGTGGGTGGTGTTGAGTGAACCGAGTGTCTGTTTGATCCGATCCCACCTGTACCTTTTTATAAAGGGACAGCCCGAAGCACAGATGGTGATCGGGATTCCTCAGTATTTTCTCACCAGGCAATGCTATAAAAATGTTACAGTAAGGTAGATTTCATGGGGGGAGTGTATTAATTCTTCTATGACATGAAAAAGCTTCCATGTAGCAGAGATTAAAAACCTATTAGAACTTCAAGGAGGAAATCTCAAGAGTTTCAGCAGTACACACAGGAACTCTACAAGCGTTTTCCAGGACAGTGTGGTTTCTCAGTTTTAACAAAACTTTAGATTGTCTCATTCTTCTTGGAAATGAACCCACTAAAATGGGAAATATGTTTAGTGAGCTGAAAAACCATCAAATTTGAATTTTGCATCTTTGATTTTTTTAATTGCTGAAAGTCTTGTCTTTAAATTTGAGATTGGCATTAAATTAACAGAATATACTTATCAAATCCCCCTGATTCACAGGTCAGAAAATACTAGGTAATGAATAGTATTATGACTAAGGTTCCACATGGCATGGATCACTACAATTTTTTTTTTTTTGCATTTTCTGGCTAGAAAAGTAATACAGAAGCAACAACAACCAAAGATGAGATGTCACAGAAAATGGGAGCTATGAAATAAAGGATGTAAAGTTTTATGGAGCTGTGTTGTTGTTTCTAAAATTCAGAAGAAGTTATCTGATCTGGTGTTCCCAAAATTCCTTAAAATATTCATCTAGAAAACAGAAGATACATTCTGGCATCTTGAAATACTTGCTGTCTTATAAGACTCCATCTCTTCCAAATTGTGCTGCAGGATAAAACTTCATGAGAGCAAAAGGAATAACAGTTGGTGGAAAAATAACAAGATAAAATGCACAAGACAGAAATATCCACTATAGAATCCCAGATGTTCAGAAGTGATTTGTACCTTCAGTAGTCATTGTTAAATGTTGTTTTAATTTTCCTGCAGTTACAAATTTCTGGATACTGTAAAAATATTTTTTTACTGATAGAAAAATTGTTTCTGAGTTTTAAATACATAGTAAGTTAAGGAATATTGAAAGGGGAAAGAATGATTTCATACAGGAGATTCCAGTTTTCTTCTGACTGAAACTATTTTAAAGATAATGGCACAAAACCTGTAAATTCAGATATCAATAGAGACAATAGATTGTTTTAAAACCAATTCTTTGCTAATTTAAAACATTATTTGGGATGGTATCAGAGATACATGCCACTTACAGAGAAACCTCACTGCTGTAAGTGCAAACTTTTATTTTATAAAATCTAAAACAAGTTGAAAATCCCTAGTTTGCAATAAAAAACATAAAATTCTTTAAAATCCGAAAAGTTGGAACACTAACACGGATCCACAAGTGGGAAATTCCATAGTTCAAGTTATTGTGATAGTCTCTCAATGCAAGCACACTAAAAATATTTTACAAAATTACCTTCAGGCTATGTGTATAGGTTGAAAATGAAAACAAGTGAATTTGTGTTTATATTTGGGATACTGCATTCTGTCTATGAAAATGTTACAAAGTCCAAGACATCCAAATACAAAACACTTTTGTCCAAAGCATTTCAGATTTGGGATACTGAACTGAAAACTGTGCTTCAAATTATTCTACAAGCAGTAGATTAAAAGCTTGTTTAGCTTTTTACTATATGGAGAGAGTGCAAAAGAAAATGGAGAGTAAGCTACAAGTGGAGTAAGGAAAGTGGTGGACATCACAGTGTTTCTTGCCACAGTAAGACTGCACGGCAGCAGGACTGGACATTTGTAGTTTGCAATTTCAAAAGGGCAAAATATTGCTTTGGAGCTAAATGTGCAAACTCTGACCCTGCTTGAGGGTCTTGGAAGAGTCTGTGTTGCTGAGATTCAATAGAAAATGAGCGAACACAAACATGGTTATTCTATCCTTTTAGATCAACTAATTGGTAGTGCTCTCCAGCAAAAGGGTTCTAAGTACACTTCAGGACATTAATTCAAGCCCATCACAATGCAGACTTTGACCTGTACCTATCCAGGAGGGGGTGTGCGGTGGTACACAGGGAACCACTCAAGACGCAGGATTCAGGCAGCAGAAGACGCGATGAAATCAAAATACATACACATACTGACATCGAAACAAAGCCTGGCATTCAGTATTTTTCTGAAGAAATTATGGAAGTGAAATAATACTAATGGTTCATCAGAAAACATAAGTGTCTGGGGTAGGAAGACATACAATAGACCATCATAAAAAGAATGAAATACTGTCACATGCATTAATGTGGGACAAACTGGAGGACATTACATTAAGTGGAATGAAGCAAACACAGCAGGACAAATACTGCAAGTTCTTCGTCATTTGTGGAAACTAAAACGACTTCATAGAAATGGAGAATGTAACGGCTTCTAGAGACCAGGGAAAGAAGCAGGGAAAAAATGGAAGGAGCACAGGTCAAACAACAGGTGCCAAATATTTTTCTAGGAAGAATTATTTCTAATGTGACATTTAATAACAAGAAGGATATAGTTTAAAACAACAATTTTTATATATATATATATATATATATATATATATATATATATAGTATTTAAAAAGAACAGCTTGAAATCTCCTGTCAAAGAAATGATAATTTTTTTAGAAAATAGAAATACTGGTTATCCAGATTTAAATATTACATGCTGTATTCTAAAATATGTATCATTAACTGTACTAGTATTCATATCAGTTCATGGAAAGAAAATGTGAATGCTTGTATTATTTGATCTGTCTTACATGCCTGCATCTTGTGATATGAGCAACTATTTTGAAGATAACAACATGTAATACAGTGACCATTGTTAACTCCCTATCATTTTGTTTTTAAATCTTTCATCGTTTTATTGCTGTTTTGTTTTCTTTTAGTTTCTTTAAAATAAAAATGTTAAAAATAAAAAAATCTGTATCGTTATTGGGTGTCAATTAAAAAGAAACAATAACAGTAAAAATTATGAAAACTGGAGTAAAGAAAGCACAGTACTACTGGTCTTGCAAGTTTCTGATGATGTGAACCATGTCTTGTGCACTAGCATAAACTAGCATATGGTACATCAGTCTGACTTTTATGGTGTATGTCAGATTTTCTAGATACCCACCCTTAGCATTTTTGGTTTAGACTGCCAGGAAATGCAGCCAGGCCTCACATTCTTCAGCACAATTATTATTTTTTCTTTTTTTACAAAAGAATCATAGTAATTCTATCACACTAAAGGTCACTCGAGTTACGTTTCTGCTGGGTATGTTTACTATCAGGCTTCATAAGATTTCATAGGTCCACTAGGACTGAGCTTTATAAATCCAGGGCATACTCTGTTATCTGTAAAATTAGACAAGAAGGTGTCAGTGGACATGTAATAATAATTACAGTATTTTTATAACTAGTTTCACATTCATATAATACTTTAATTTATATAATACTTTCTCATATATCATTTCTTTCAAAGTTTATGAAAATAATCTTATAGGATAAAGTATGTATTGATTATCTTATGGTCAATTATGATACTGAGTTTCCTTAAGATTCAGTGTTTCACGCTAACTGAATGATACAATTCAAAGTAAATCAATGCAGTAAGAAACTGAATGTAGGAGATGCTTTTAAAACAACATGTATTTCACGTACACATGTATAGAGATGAATTCTCTAGGTTATTTTTGCTGAATTATATACATGTTACGAGCCGAGGGGGGTTTCCCTTCAATTAATCAGTTACCTTGCTTTCTTGTAATAGGTTGTGCGTGAGACTGGCATCCATACAGAGCCCTTGTGCCTCTACAGAATTCAAAACTCAACATGATGGAAATGGTGAAAAACTGTCAAGAAAATGAAGTATAATCACTGTAAAATAATTTAAGTATACTTTCTGAGCATTTTTATATAATCGATCATAAATGAATTTAACTGTAAATCTAAAACTCTTAGCAGAAAACAATTTAAGATATATAAGTAGAATAAAATACCTTGTACTTTTTTATGCAATATTCTGTGTTATTAAAACCAAACACTTTCTTTGTTTTACAACTAACCCAAATGCTGTAAGTAGAATCAGAGTTATTGATCTTCAGATACTAAGAAGATACATCCCAGCAGGACAGTTTTCTGAGTTACGTATGATGACATAACCATGCATCAGATCAATCCCAGTTAAAGAGCACGTGTTACTTCCTGGGACAGAACATACTCTTAATATTACAGATAAAGAGCCTTCTCTTAGGAAAGAATAAAAGCTAACTTCACTTTAGCCCCACTGAGAATTCTTTGGGGGCTTTAAGCACACCCTGGTTTTAGGGCAGTATGTAACATTCCCCTTCCTGGTCTTCAATGTTTCCCCCATTAATTTTAATGAGTAAGTATCTGAGTATATAATTCAAGTTCCTCAGTTCTCTTTTGGGAATAGTTTACTATGATTTCTTGTTACTTACGGATAATATAAATAGCTAGAGGTTTAACATTATCTGACCGCATAGTAAAAATTATAGCACTTGTCACTATTAGGAAGATAAAGAATACAGCAACTATCAAAAGGGTACATGAAGAGGGTCACTCGAACAAGTAGAATTCCTTAAACTAAACCTGAACATTATTTTTCTCTGAGTATATGATACAATATACTTAATTAAAAAGTCACTGTTCCTAGTAATATACTCACTGAAAACCATTTAGTAGACGGACTTGTTCAATCAGACTGTGATTTACTGACTGGGTAGTTTATTTCATTTCTGTATCTTAAAATAAGCTGATATAATTTTTCAACAGTAGTATTGATATCATATTTAATGTAAGGTCATATGCATTTCTAGTCTGGTTAACTACTTTAACTTTTAATTTAGGTTGCTAGAGAATTGCAATTTGGTAAACAGTTTCCTGAAGAGTCTGTAGATAGTGAGCCACACAAGGCAAGATGTCTAATCCATAATCCACTCTGGTGGAAGCGATGATAAAAACCTTCCTTTCCTCATATATTTGCCTCCACACCTTAGGAACTAGACCAAAAGGGCAGATTTCTTGGCACCTCTTTTGGCCTGCACAGCTGGAAGGAAAGAAGAAGGGAGCTGCTGCCAATAGACGCAGTCGTATCAGTTTCAGCTGACATTTACTCTGTCTCAGGACAAATGTACCTCATGACATGGGAAAGCTTTCCTATTACCTGTCCAAGCCAGGAAACTGATGTGACATGAAACCCCGTTCCTGAATCCATAGACTTCCATAGAACCCAGCTCTTCACACCCATTTAAAACAAATAATAAAAGCACAGGGCTGCTAAATAGCAGTGCATCAATAAGTGAGCATCCTAAACACTTTGGGGGATCTAAAGCCGTTTGCTTTGTCTTTCAACACTAAGATAATAGGTACTGTAAGTCTGTTACGTCTGTGGCAAAGCCTTCAATTTCATTAATGCAGTTTTTCTATACACTAATCAGATCTAATATATTCTCAGTAGAAAATATTGGTGTGGGACAAATGGATGGATAAAAAAGGAAGGTTTCTCGCTGAAAATTCTTCTTATATCTTTTTACTTTTGGGTAAAACTGCCAGTGAACTCACAATTGTACATATCTTTGAAACTATTGTGTACTTTCTGTTTGCTGTACATAAGTAGGGACCAATGCTTTAAAGTCTGATTCAATTTTCTGCAGACTATTCATGAATACTCCACATGACTGCAATAAATTATAAATCTTCCAGATTCCTGTGAATGCATGCATTTTTAGATATCTTTTTTCACAGATGAAACACAGTAGATCTGTACTGCAGTATATTCTGTCACGTGTCTCTATTAAAAGCAAAAGGATAGCTCGTGGTAGATGTAAGAGTGTACATAATGACTGGCCACAGCCCTTATTTTGCCAAATGATATAGTTTACATGGCATCTATGTACTTTGTATAGTCAGGTAGTTTTGTGTATTTATACATATTTCCTCACCATAACGTTCATATGCACAGTGTCTCTTGCTGAATCTGTTCCATTGGCATCCCCTTATCTTTGGGTATGGCTTCAAAATTTGTTGTCTTAGATGTTACCATAATATACTTCTGGTCATACATGTTAAATTCTTTCCAAAATTACTTAAAAAGAAAGTTGAGTTTTAATTTTCTGTAACTACTTATCGTTTAGTTGTTCAAAGTATTTCCTGTGGGTAGTTGATACTCATATGCAGGTGAAAGTCGCCAATGTTGTGTCAAAAATAAACTTTAAGAAGGCGCTCCAAAAGTAGTGTTTGGAAGCTATTCCTTTGACCTTCAGTGACAAAGCTTATGCCTTGCAAATTGATTAATTCAGATACAATATCAAATCATTTTTCATACAATTTTTTAATGTTTGTTAAGTGCTGAAGCAGTATGTAAACAGAGTATTTGGCATTTTTATTAGGCTGCGGAACTCAGTCATTTCCTTTGCAACAACATCTCATAAACTATTTTGACAGTCTAATAAACTATAAAAAGCTGTGGTAAAAACTGGCTCTGAATGTTATAACCGTACAAAATGGAAAGAGCAAGAGAAAACATCTATCACCAGGATTATTATCACTGTTGCTATGGCAACTAGGTTGCAATGGCAATCTCTCCACGGTTCTGCTGTTTGTTATCATCTTTCTTGATTTTACATCATTGAAATTGTAGTAATTACACTGTGCCTGATGAAAAATGCATGCTGTCATGGCAACTAAGTCAAATATTCTTAATCATTTCACCTCTTCAATCTAAAATGTAATTGTTTGTCAGTAAAATAGGTTATACAGAAGGCATCCATGGACTTATGATTGCCTTAAGTGTTTTGCGAAAAATAGTGCTTTTAGTCTCAAGACCCTAAGCTAAACTAATAGCCTGAGATGGTAAACAATGACTTATTGCAATAAGTAAGCAGTATTAATTGTAAAGCTTCTCCAGTGTGGTAAAATTATAAACCATGCTGACTTTAATGTAGTACTTACAATCAAAGACAGAAGGGAATATTTTCAGGCATCCTACATCTTTGGTAAATTATTTGTATCAGATGTTATGTTTATTTTTGTGTACTCTACTTGCACTGTATGGGTCAATGTCTTCTGATAAATATATTGTAGAATATTTCCTTCTCCTTGTATATAATTAAGACAGAAAATCATCTTTCCAAATATGAAGAAACAAAATCTATTAATGCAGCATAAAATACCTTTTCAAATAGAGTTTTAAGTCTATTAGCTATTCTTCAAATTAATATGTATTGTGTGGTGTTTCTGCTTATATTATTATCATTGTCTTTTGACTATATTTACCTATATATCTCCACATATGTGTGTTCTTTCAGAATAGAACCACAGAACCATTTTGTAAAATTCTGCTATAAATGCTAAATTTATCTGCTTGAATTAGGTTTGTAAATAAACTATTAAATTTCATTAATAATGAAATTATAGTGCACATTTTTTATAGTTACTTGAGTTCTATTTTTTCATAAAATGAAATGAAAATTTTGCTTGAGTAGGACAAGAAAATTAAGTCTAAACTCTTTTGTTTTGAGAACAAAATCATATGACTTTGCTTATACTTTTTTGGTTTGGTTTTTGATGTAATGATGCTATAAAATAGAATAGAAATATAAGTTATTTAATGCTTTTTCAAGAGTTTGTGAGTAGTATAATTATCTTTATTCATGTTTGGTTACATGTGCTTTACATTTAGAAATATGGGGTAAACTAAATGTTATATCCTCTAGGTTTTATACTCATAAGAAATTTGTATATTTATATTTCAAATGCAGTTAACTATACTTTCTCCTTCTCCATACCTGTATTTCTTCTTTTTGTGAGCACGTCATTACTTTTCCATGAGAAACAGGAACAAGCTAACTGTAATAAAATTAATCTATTTCAGCTAAAGGCAGAAGATGTCTTTGCTATTGGAAAGCTTAGATTTTATCAACTCAGGGAGGGCCAGGGAAATGAAATGCAAGTATGTATTTTCAGAGCTTGAGTACCAATGCATTTATAATGATTATAGTAATTTGATTGTAAGAGGACTGTTTGCTTCATCTTTAATGGATTTAATCATAAGATTGCTTTAAAACTTATTCAGTGCTTCTGCAAGAAAACAAAATACTACACAGATAAAATAGGTATAATACACTGAAATACAAAAAGACATTATTCATCATACTGAGGTAAAAAAATGAAATCTTTTAATAAAAATATCAGAAAAGCACATTAAAGAAGGGAACATTACTACTGCCTACCATATATAGATTTAAGATTATGCAATCAGTGATTTAATATTATGTTGTACAATATAACTAGAAAATTAGTGTTATGCAAATACAAGTTTTATGACTGTAAAATAGGTTATCTTCAAAGCTCTTGAAATTGTTTAGAAAATACAAATTAATAAAGATGCAATACAAATAATTATAATCATCCAAGAGATACCCAAAGTGCAAGATAAATATCTAAGACGCAAACCTTTGTTTGAGACTGCTACTAATGAGATTCACTGAGATGATAATGCTTTTAAGTGCTAATTCTCCAAAATAATTTCCTTATCCTCTACTTTCTTCAAGCATGTGCCTATTTGTGGGTGGGTAGTGTCACTAAGCATCAGCTACTGTTACAGTCATAAAAATGTTCATGGTTCTATCTTAACTGTTTTCTTGTTTTCCTTGTAGAATGAGTCCATCCTTGTAACTGGTTAACTCTTTATTTTCTAGTTAAACTTTCCGTGAGAAATTCACTGGTTTATCTCAGCCTTGCTGGGACCATATTTTCCCGTGTACCTCAGCTGATGCTGGCCTCCCTTGAGTGGGTGGGGTCTGTACCTCCTGTTGGTCCTCTCATTTCTGGTTGAGAGGGATGGGAACAAGATGGCTGAGACAGGTATGGAAAAGCAAGATGGCAGAAACATGACTCCTTTGCGGAAGATAGAACACTTACGTCTGCATCATCAAATCCTTGCACAAATGAAGGCCAGGCACTCTTTCACGCACTTAGGAATTTGCTTGTATTGGAGAAGATTCTCCAATTCCCTGCTTTTATGGGGCTTTCCTTCCCTTGTGCTGGAGTTGGACAGGCATTATTCTTTGCTAATAGGTATAGCTGTTTATCCATTTTTTTTAAGAGTGAGGGCCAACCCAGTGAAAATAAACAGTCACATCGTGTAAATAGACAGAATCACAAAATCACCGATGAAGTGGTATACGAATACAAGTGATCATCATTATTTAATCTAATTTCTATTCTCTGTCAGGAAAATTTCTCCATTCTTCTCACTGTCAGCTGAGAGCTTAGGGAATTCAAATTAATTTGAAGATTAGATTGAGTAAAATAGAATTAGGAAGGTAAGTGTTCTGGGGTGGAAAAGAGCAACATAAAATGTGTTCCAGATATAAATATAAATAATGCCGGTGTTATCCACTATTTTTACAATATTTATGTCACTCTTCCTTTTCTTCAGCATGAACATGTTGAAACTGACTGGAGTTGTATAAAAAATAAAACTGTATGAATGGCAACAATAAGATACTAGAATATTAAGAGGAAATTTCACACATGGTTGCAGTCTAAGAATATAAGTTGAAAATGTTTTCCAATATTGTCTTGAACAGAAATATTTTCCTGAAAAAATTATTTTCTGAAATTAGAAATACACTTTAAATTTGAGCTGTATCTCAGGACTGGAATATTGTCTAATCATTTGTTTAAAACACACACATGTAGCAATGCCATACAAGATGAAATTTGTAGGGCATAAATAATTTAATCTTTTGTCCAACTAATGAAATGTGTGTATGTTCATTTTTACATGACTAGAAGTTTCAAGTATTTTTTGTTAAGCAGAAGTGTCAGATACCCAGAGAAAACCTACAAGGTTGAAGTTCTTTATAAATTTCAAAATGTTCCTTAAGAATTCTGATTGATCAATCTTTTTAAATGATTTTCCCCTCTTTGAAACAGACTATTAAAAGTAGTCAAAATTAAAGAACAAAACATTGGAAAGAATCTTATGTCTGGAAATCATACTATTCAAATTTTTGTGGAATCTTTCCACAAAGTTAGAGAAACTTGGTGCAAAAGCACATTGTCTTTGTGAATCATAAGTTAAATATTAAATATTTCTTATACTCTCCAAGGCAAAAATACTATTAAGGTATTGAAAAATCTTAGCAACCTTTCGGTACCACATTTAAACTCACTGATGGAGCTTTTAGATGAGAATGAAATTTCCAGATTTTTTAATGTGAATTTCATTTCATTGTATAACCTTCCTAGAACTGCCCAAAGGCTAAGACTAATAATACTTCTAATAATTGATGAGTTTTTAAATATACAGACTCAGTCCAGCATTTAAACTTAGAATGCTTGAAAAAACAAAATTTCATTTTTAAATTTACATTTATACCCTCTTTAGATATTGCAATGCCTGGGTTTAAATAACATTTGAGGACCAGGGATGTAGCTCAGCAGGGCAGTACCTGCCTGGCAAGGCTCGGAGTTTGATTCGTGGTACAGAAAAAAAAAAAAAAAAAGACAGAGAGAGAGAGAGAGAGAGAGAGAGAGAGAGAGAGAGAGAGAGAGATTTTGTAACTTGCAAATTGCGAATTTTAGATGTTTTCTTATTTTTTATGTAAAGATTTCTAAATCAGAAGTCAAATCTGTATTAGTAGGCTTAATATTTTTCCTAGTCAATTTTCATATTTTTCCATGGATAGTAGCTAAAATTACTGTTACTTAAGCCAGTGAGACAGAAGCAATGGTTTCACTTGGGAAAGGAATTAGTAAATAAAGGGATCATTTTTTAAAATTTTTTTTAGATTTTAAAGAGATTAAGACAAAAGACATAACAAAGCAGACAGAATAGAACAACGTAAGCAACACAGTATTTCACCACAAGACAACCTGTAATTAACAGTGACTATCATAATGTCTCTTTCTTTGAAATAGTTGAGCATAACTTCATATACAATAGTATCAAACATAACAAAATCGTATAAAACCATTCAAGAGAATGAAAGTATTACAGGGCATTCAGAACCAAATAACAGAGAATGAACAATGGCTACTATATTATCTTATTTTCCATAGAAAATTTGTTTATACTATCACATATAATAAAATCCAATAAGATACAATATGGTAGAACCAATGGAAACAGAAAAGGGATCACTTTTTATAGCATCATGTATCACATTCAAATAAATAGGTTAATATCTTATGTGAATCCTCATAACATCAGGAAAGAACTTTAAAGTAAAAGCTAAAGACTAAGATAACTAAACTATGTTAATCATCTAACATTATTTCCTTCCTTAGGAGAATATTAAATACTAGTGAATTTCTTACCTCAGTAACTAAAGTCAACAGTTGCAAATTTCAGAATCAAAAGGGAGAACAGAGAAGAAATGTAATCCAAAGCATTTTTTTTTTGTCTTTTTGAGACAGGGTCTGGCTATGCAGTTCAAGCTGGCCTTGAGCTCACTTTGTAGCCCAGGCTGGCCTCGAACTCACAATGATCCTCCTGCCTCAATCTCCTAAGTGCTGGGATTGCAGGCGTGAGCCACAATGCCTGGCTCCCAAAGCATTTTCTGGAAAGATAAAACAAATGTCTTTTTTTATATACATAAAATTTCCTTCTTTAGAACAAAAGAAAAGTCATATATCAGTTCATGAGCTTTATTCTACAATTCTGGTCACAAACTCAGTTGGACAAGAACAAACTCAAATTCAGTGGTCAGGTTCAATGTTGACCTGGCAGGGAAATCTGTTTTGGCTATCATTCAGCTTAGTTTGTGACCAGAATCATGGAGAGAACCACATTTATGAACTGAGGCAACACTACTCTTTCTTTTGGGTTAACGTCTTAAATCCTATGCACGTGAGAATCAGTTGTGTGAACCAGTGATATAAGGCACAGGAAAATGTTTTTTTGGATTACACTCAGACTAACTGCTAAAATACAGAAACCCAGTTTCATGCTCATCTTGAGTGTCAACATGGAATTTTTGGTGCAAACCTAAGGAATGGACAAGAGCAAGGGCACTGTGGGAAGATAATATTTTGCTGAACTCTAAGAAAATAATTGGTATATAATATTGCCTTCTCTGTTTTAAGGTGTATCTTGAAAATATTGCATCAATCAATAGAACTTTTCAGCTTTAAAAGAGGAGATGTATCACCCAAACTAACTTTAGGAGTTCGTTGCCAGATTCCAGGCAGGCACGGCTTTGAGCACAGGCACCTGAGGGCCGTGTTTCTCTCCACCCCTCCTTGGGTGTCGGTTTGGCTTCATGGCAACATGGCTGCCAATTTCAGTCTCATTTCATCAGTTTCAACCTCAGTTAAAAAAAAAAGCAATTCCTTAATAGAAATTAAAAAGAAAAAAGAGAAAGAGCCTGGAAGTCATCTTGTGTCCTTTTTCTTGAAGGTCATCTTGGGTGTCACTCTTGCTTGACTCAATTGGGAAAGTGAGAGGAATATTTTTGTTCCATGTTGAACTGGATTATGCCTTCTACTTCTGGATCATGAACCACACAGTTCCATCTGAACATGAGCCTCAATATAAGCCTCAGTGGAAACGTGGACCCCTAAACCGGAGACAGAGTAAGTGTTTTGAAGGAGGAGGATGTGTGTGGGTGATGCTGAACCCAAAGTTGCACCACTCGTCAATTTCATGAAACTATTACATTTGCTATACTGATTGTTCAGTGCCTTGTTTTCTGCAGTAGATGGAATCCTCACTCAGCAAAATACCTGCTTCCTAACTGCATCTTACGAATGATGCAGTCATGGGTTTGGATACCATAATTTGAGGTTTAATCCAACAAGTTAAACTGTAACACAATGGGGCATAATAGTGATTCCAGAGGAGGGAAAGGTAACATGGTTGGCAGCCCTTGGGGATGGAGGATTCTCAAAGGCAATAATAATAGAGAGCCTGTGGGTAGCTTCAAATTACTTTTCCTTTCTAATTGGCAATTAGTTCTAATTAACTTTTAATTAATATTCAATGTTTTCTTTACCAAATGGAACCCTGATGAGATCACATCTGTTAATACCACTCCGTTTCTATTTTGGTACTTTGAAATTTTCCATTATGATTGCAGCAAGTGCAGCTTCAGACAGAAAAGTGATCACCTTTCAGCTAGCATGAAAAGGTGTCCTCATTTAAAGTCATAGTGCTTTAAAGGTTATCTGGGAAAAAATTCTATGAAACCAGATTTTATTTTACAGTTTTAAGAGATAGTGTAAGAAAGTAGAATTTGCATCTTCTTTTTGTGGCTTCCAAAATTCTTTTCAATAAGTAAGAACTGTATAAAAATACCTCTTTTTACTGTGCAAATACACAGAATATAATGCAAAGAAAGATGCACAAGTTCTCTCCAACCACTTGCTTCAAAGAGAAGAGGAAATCCAGAGAGAAATTGAGCTTGGCTGTGCAATTCTATACTACTAACATTAAAAGGAACAAAACTAGACAATCCCACAGATATTTTATAGGAAGTTGAATTCTGCAAGAAGAAAGATCTACAATATCTCTTTTTCATATCATTCGTTTTCTTGGGTTTCCCAATTCTATTGTCTTTAGGCTATTGACATCATCCTAATTTCTTATGTTTCTTTGGCTTCTTTAGTCCACATAGTGCTTTGCTTTATGCTTTGGATAATCTTTCTTAATTATTCTATTTTGTTTGCTTGTTTATTTATTTGTTTATGAAGGAATCTTTTAATATATATAATGGATGCGCGTCCTTTCATATTATCTCAATTGTATCTTTGCTGATTGAGATAATTTTCCAATATGCTTCTGGAGTTGCTCAGTGTTGCATAAAGGAGGAACTACTCTTTCCCATGATGGAAGGGTTCACAAGAATAACTTAAGTCCATCAAGTAATTTCTCAATTTCACCCAGAAGTCAGAGTAGGCAAACCACAGATGCTTCTGGATGATTTTTGGTTTGAACATCCAATTTCATTTTCCTTGGTGAAATGCCAATCCTCAAAAGTTTGGTTTAGAAAAGCAAATTTAAAGCAGACTCTTTGTAAAGTTGGCTGCAGAACTGTGGGTTAAAGACTAGCTTATTTAAAAGATAGTTCAGTCCTTATAAAGTAATAATTCAGATGGCCATATTGGGTCAATTGATTGTCATTATTTCCTTTCTGTTTGAAAATGAAAAATAATTTTCCAAGCTTGAAATTCCCCTTTGCTCATTGATTTTCTATTACTATGATACTTTAAAAATGTAAACAAAGCTTTTATACAGCAAATTTTATATAGCATAATTTCAATAAACACATTAAGTTTTACGGCTTAACAAATGTAAAATATGATGGGTCTTAAATCTTTCTTTCTGAGTGCATATTTTTAGGACAGCACATTATGTGAGAGAATGGTATGTGTTATGAGAGATTCCTCAGCTAAGATAGTAAAGGCACAACTGATTGTTAATAAACTTGCTTGAACTTTAGTAGACACTGGAATTGCAGAATGTTGTTGATATGGCACTTAGAAGGAAATGACAGATATGTGACCATGAACCAATATCTGCCACTTGCTAACAATGTCATTAACTTAATTCTTCCAAGCACTTAGCTTCAGTTTAAATTCTGCTTCCTGATTTTCTGTATCTGTGGAATCTGGGTTGAGGGTGTTTCTGACAGAGCAGGTTTGCATTTGGTTTGGCAGCATGTACTAAAAGCTAACATAGTAGGTTAAAAATTTCAAGTGGCATTTGAAGGAAGCTTTTTAAAAGAATTGTTTCATTACAAATGAGTACACATCTTTTACTGTTCACAGCTGCACACTGATTTGTGATTCTTTGTGAGTTCCTCAGGTACACAGACATGACTATAAGAACACAGTCATGAGAACACAGACATGACAATGTTGCATTTTAAGAGGACTTTATAGTACACATAGCTTTTTAATTACACTAAAAACACAAAAATCAATTCCGGTGAAATCTGTACACTAGTAAATACTTACATACCACTTATACCACCATTGAAAATATTAACAAGCTCAATACTGTTAGTGAGGGCTAAAACCAAACAGCAACAAATAAAATATTTTTAATTAGCTTCTTAAACTAAATACAATCTATTAACAACTTTGGAGAAATTTAAAAATCAAAGTGCAACATTGAAAAATAATAATTCAAAAATTAAACATAAAATTAAATATTTTTAATAAAATTTAAAAATTTCAAAATCCAAAAGCAAATATATGAAGTTGTTTTTACACTTCCACTTTTGGAAATTTTTAGAAATAGAAATAAAAACTGTAGGCAGTTGTCGATGGCAGAGCAATTTACAACAGCAAAACCAGGAAAATGACCCAAATAGCCAAAAACATAAAATGTTTTTATGACTAATAGCATGTAATTTCATCAGATTGTTGTATACTTAATAAAATTATTATTCAAAACAATATATAACTATATTATGCATTTATAGGCTTAAGGATTATTGGAAAAATTCATGAGAATGAAAGCATGATAAATTTATGAAACAACAGATCTCATTTTTTTCTTTTCTTAGAATATCATCTTATAATATAGTTTTTGAAACCTAAGCAAACTAATATTGCTTGCCTATAATTGTAACACTTAGTGTGCTGAAGCAAAAGGATTCTAAATTTGAGACCTAAAATGGTGAAATTTAGTGACTTTGTGTCAAACTTTTAAAAAAATGTAAAGACTGGAGAAATACTACACCATCTCGCATTCACCTGGAAATGTGAACGCCTGGTTCAATCCACAGAAATAAAACAAACAAACAAACAAGGTACTAGTCTTGAAAAACTGATTTTACTGAAAAACTTCCACAGGAAATAATGTCAATATTATATAGCAATTATAGAACTAATTATATTTGAAATTATCTAATTAAAATTGCATATTTCTAAAGTTCATTTTGAAAGTAGTTGCTCAAACTTTGTACATTTTAATAATATTTTAATATTAAAATATTGTACATTTTTATGACAATAGCAGAAACACTATTGTAAGACTGATATTAAAGCAAGGAAGGATTTTTTTTTTTTACTTTAAATCTTAAAGAATTTAATTTACCAGAAACCTCACCAAAAAAGATGTGCAATGGTGAATTAACATGAGAAAAGATGTTCTGTGTCAGGTCATCAGGAAATCAAATTACAACAACAAGAAGACAGGCCTGCACAGGTACCAAAATGGCCAAAATCCAGACTATGGTAACACCAAATCCGCGAAGATGTGGGTCAGCAGTGAGTCTCTTTCAATGCTGATGAGAATGCAGATTCGGGGGCCACGTTGGAAGAGTTTGGCAGTTTCTTAGACAACTGAAACACTCTTACTCTATGGTCTACCAGTGGTGATCTTTGGTGTTTACTTCAACGAGGTAAAAGCACATGCACATGTCGTCACCAAAAAAAAAACAAAAAAAAAAAAAAAACAAAAAAACAAAAAACAAAAAACTACTCACAAGGGTTAATAGCAGCTTTTTTCAGAATTGTCAAACTTGGATACAAGCTGGATGTTCTTCTGCAGGTGAGCAGACAAACTAGTATGTTCAGACAATGGAGTGTCAGTGCAAAACAAAGTGCACTATAGAGCCATGAAAAAATGCACATGGACTTCAAGTGCACATCACTAAGTGAAAGAATCCACTCTGAAAATGCCAAGTCTTAGAGGAGTCCAACCTCAGAAGATTCCAGAAAAGGCAAAGCTATGGAGATAGTGCAAGTGTCGTGGTTGTCAGAAGTTCAGGAAGAAGCGGGAGGGTGGCTGGACAGGTGGAGGGTGAAGGTTTCCAGGGCCCTGAAACTACTTCGTGTGATACTGTAATGTCGGATACCTATCGTCACACATTAGTCCAGATCTATAGCATGGAAAATACCAAGGGTGGTCCTAAAGCAAATTATGGATCTTAGGTAATGATGTGTCGAGACAGGTTCAGTTGTAACAAATGTACAGCTGTACCGCAGACTTGGATAATGGGCAGTTTCTACGTACACAGGAGGGTGCAGGAATATTTGGGAAAATTTTGCACCTTCCAATTGATTTGGCTGTGTGTATAAAATTCTAAACAATTTAGTCTATAAAAACTGGAGAATATTTAGTAGTATTGAGTACAAAATGCTATGGTAGTCTGACAACTGTGAAGGAAAGATTTTAAACTCTCCTAATGTTTAAATTTTCTCTTTAAATATTTATCTTCTCTTTGTAAAGTACTGATTTACTATTTACTAATACAAATATATGCCTAATGAGTTATTTTAAAATTCAGGATAATTATACCTATGGACTTTTTGGAGTAAAGTTTATGACTATGTTGGAGGTTAAAAGTTACCATGATTATTCCTATATTCCAAGTTGATTGCTTCTTGAGTCAGCCAGTCTTATCTTTGGAATTAGTAGCGAGATTTATCCTTATTTGAAAGAAACTTTAAATTGGCCATTTTTTTTACTCCGAGAATTCCTCTTCTCACGTGGAGATCATACATCTAAGGGTAGATATCTATGAAACAAACTACAGTTGGGAATCATG
This sequence comes from Cavia porcellus, assembly GCF_034190915.1. Taxonomy (NCBI): domain Eukaryota; kingdom Metazoa; phylum Chordata; class Mammalia; order Rodentia; family Caviidae; genus Cavia; species Cavia porcellus. The sequence goes on along the minus strand of NW_026947494.1, from coordinate 70,579,275 downwards.
TACCATGTTGCTATTTTCTGCAGCGTTTTCCGCTGAAAAATTGTTTCTTTCATACACAATTTCCAATTTATTTTATGTGACCAGGAACAGTGGGATTAATATTAACATTTTCATGGTCAAAGATTTAGCTCAGTGGTATAAGCACCTGTCTGGCAAGCACGAGGTAGTGAGTTTGATCCCCAGTACAAAAAAAAGGAGAAGGGAAGGGAAAGGAAGGGAAGGGAAGGGGAGGGGAGGGGAGGGGAGGGAAGGGAAGGGGAGGGGAGGGGAGGGAAGGGAAGGGGAGGGGAGGGGAGGGAAGGGGAGGGGAGGGGAGGGGAAGGGAGGGAAGGGAAGGGGAGGGGAGGGGAGGAGAGGGGAGGGGAAGGGAAGGGAAGGGAAGGGAAGGGAAGGGAAGGGAAGGGAAGGGATGGGAAGGGAAGGGCAGGTTAACCTTTTCAGGAAAAACTGTATTTTATAACTGAGTGAAATTACATTGCACGTTGTAAATCTTGGATTTGTTCCTGTTTTGTTAGGCAAACACAGATGAGCACAAAGTAGCATTCGCAAACTGGTTTGATCCCTTGTACTGTAATACAGCAGGATCTCTAATACCAGGATTCCTCTTCCCAAGTCGGTCATGGAGTAAAAAATCAGACATCTCTTTTATTGTAGACCGATTAAGAAAACTTTCTTTCAAACCTTACAAGGCAAATAGAGACAGGAATTTTAAGGTTCCTTTAGCCACACAAAGAAGGAATTATGTCTTGTTCCTTAAACACACTGTGCCATTCTGCAATGTTAGTTATAAGGAGATGGAAACAAATTTTAAAAGGTGCAGATACTATGTGAGTTGGCAAACATTTGCAATATTATTTTTTGAGAAGATAATGATCAATAATTTTCAAAATTACTAAAAAAATACACGTGAGACCCTGGGTTTGATCCCTAACACCACACACACACACACACAGACACACACACACACACACACACACACACACACACACACACACACACAGATTTCTAAAAATACATGATTATCAATAAGTAGCTTTAGATACAGATTTATATTATTGTTTGTTTATTTGGTGATTGTCTTTTTCACACTAAACTCATGATTTTCTGCATTTGTAGGTACACATTTGTGGTTATGGTAGGTAAAGACATTTGAAATTGGAAAAACATGCTCAGAAAAAATGTGAATTTATCAGGATACATCTGGGCCAAGTTTATACTTCCTAATTACATTCCTGTCCTCGTTGATCAGATAAAATAAAATATAAAACAAAACCTATAAAATAAAAAAGCAATCCCTATGTAAAACTAAAAAAGTTAAGCACATCCTTCAAAACTGTGTTTTTTTTTCATAGTTTTGATTAATTCGCAGCAAAGATCAATGTAGAAACAAGAAATGGAAAGTATACAGTACCTCACCACCGTCTCTTTACCATGACATCTTTCAGGGAGACACGTAACTAGTAGTCTCTCATCTTTGTGCTGGCAGGCTACTAATCGTGGGGGCGCTCTATCCCTTTCTCTCCCGTATAAGAGCATTCACCCTTCTGTTTCAAAATAAAATATCTACTCTGTTTATAATTGCTTGATTTACATTACAAGGTAAAACAAAGTCAAACTGTAAAAGTCAGAAAAATAAAACAGAAAATATGTAGATATTTTCCTTTAGGGATTTGCCTGTTATAGTCTCTAATTTTAAAGTTAAGGAAATAACATTAGTTGTGTCCACCAAGTGCCTGACCCACAGTGCAGTACATCATGCTTTCAGGAACTTCCCTTGTTGCTTTAAATTCGTATTTTTCTATCCTTGACTGCTTACCCCAGCCCTCTATTGTGAACTAATCCTGGTGTAGCTGAGTGGGAAATTTAAGGACTAAATTCTGTGGTTCTATCACGTGTCATCTTCGCCAATTTTTGGAAACATTGCAGGCTTCATGGGCATGAACAATGCATTTCACATGATCTCCGCAGTCTACTTTGATAACATGATATCAGAACAGAACAAAGTGAAGCTTATTATTGGCAAAATGATTTGCTAGGTCTTTCATCAGACTGTTTTGACCCACCGTCCCGGCATTTTGCTCCTGGCATTGCCTTGGGCTCCACTAAGGTAAATGGTCAAAGCATAAGCTCAGTACCCTCCTAGCGTGCTCTTTGTGGCTGTTAGAGGGTTTGCCGGGACCTCTGTGTGAATCAATATTATCTTCCTGGAGTTTCTGTGACAACAGAAAGAAAACAAGCTATCATTACTCTACTATGGAATATTCCTTTTGTGTGAATGTGTAAATTATAAATATTACTTTTTCTCCCTACCTTCAGTTTTTAAAATGTGGTTTCACATTTCATTTAATGCTAAATGGTTCATTACATAGAGTAGCAACTCAGTTCTCTTATTACGGTGTTATCTTTCACTTTGTCAAAATATGTCTACTTGATAAGAAATCTGACAGAAGTTGCTTATGATGGGATCACTAACAGCCATCAGTTTCTCCCTAGCAAATGAAACTGTAACCATGGTGACAGCCTTTTTTTTTTTTTTGCCAGAATGAAAATGAGACAGCACTCTGCTGCAGCCATTAGCAGAATACACAAATGTCCCTCAAGGCAAACATCGAAAGCAAATGGACTGCAAAGGAAGGAGCACTAATTTCTATTTATTTAGGATTTGTAAACCTAGCAGAGCAAGATATTAACAAAGGAACAAACAAAGAAAGTTTAAGAAATCCCTGCTGTTTGTATTTTGCTTTTGGTTTATGAAACTCCTTGTTTCAAATCTACAACACTGGGTCCTGATTTTCCTACAGGAGTGTTGAAAATGCCACCAATATGCCTTTGATTTTACCCCTGGGTATTTCATGGGTCTGCAATCCCCCCTTACATACAGGAGGAAGGAGAACTTAATCAAGTAGAAAAAGTACTTTAAATGATAAGGAGTTTCTCCTCCTTAAAAAAATGTGCATTTTAGGAAAAACTATCAAAAATGAAATACAAGATGTCCTTTTTCATATACTTTAATTTTCAAAGAAGCATGTTCGTTCTGATAAGGTGCACAGAGCTGATAATAAGTCTATTCTAACGCTATCAGCAATCAGCCACAGACTGTCACAGACCTTTCAAGTGTCAGCCTCCTCTCACTGTCTTCTTATTCACCATTAGACCATCTCGCTGGAAACTCCTTAGTGCATGCAGATACCCTCTGACAGGCATGAGTGAGGTGAATTCTCTTTTGTCAACCATGATACAAGAAATATTGTAGCTCCTTACATCTAAGACAAAATATTAGTCTAAAATTACTTCTTAGACTCTGCCTATTTTCTTTCCCACTCAGTTTAAGAATTCCCATCGTCACCCTCTTTCCTTCCTTCTCAAATTATTCCACTAATTGATGAGCAGTAATAGTTTTAAATATTCAGTTTATTAACCTTTCTGGTTCAGTTTTTGCTGCAAATAATTAAGTTTTAATTCAGGCTTTGTTCAACAGATAGAATTATTTCAGTGGTATGCTTCCATTCCTAAAGCTTTCTCAATTTCTATTTAGCTATACATTGTTAGAGGATTCCTGCCACCACCTTAGAACAGTGTGACAGCATCAGGTTAAGATCATGACATTTTTGTGCAGTATCTTATTCAGAGTATCTGACTTAGTAGATTTTGAAGTCCACAGGAGGAGTCAATCTGAAAATGTGTGACTATATTCACATAACTAGATGAAAACATTGTTTTTCAGATACAAATGTATATTATCTGGAATCCATCTCTGGGATGTGGTTTGTGTGTGTGTGTGTGTGTGTGTGTGTGTGTGTGTATTACCAGTTAGTTGTGTGTTTGGCTGGGTCTCAGTAAGCTGTACATTTAATTTTTCTTGCAAACTTTCAGCATCTTCTTCAAGAAACTATGGATTGAACCTCAGTTGTTGAGGGCTTTGAAACTTGTCCCTGGATACGTATTCAACAACTCATTCTTTTGTTCTACCAAACATCCAAAGCCAAAAAATACCTATAAAACTAATAGAAGCAACAGAAAAGGTAGTGTAAACACTGCTTTTGAATCTGAGGATCAAGCTTAGATTATGGTATTTCCTTCTCACAGTCATCCTTTACCCTTTTCTGAGCTCAAGCTCTTTTTTGTGAAAAGACAATAAAGCATTCTAACTTATAAAGCAAGATCATTCATACGTGTAGATTGCAAATGAGCTTTAGAACTATTTGTATAAAACATTTGTTTCTTAACTCAGCAAATTCATCACCAGTGCTTCATTGTTGTGAGTCAGTGAAGACTGCAGCATAGACAAGGTGGTGAGCATCAGAGAAAGAGCCTTCAGAGATTCGGCATTCAGACACTGGAACACAGGAAGCTGAGGAGGAGAAGAGGAGGCAGATAGGTCTCTGGGACCCAAGAAGGATCTGAAGTGAGACCTGAAGTGAGTTGGGGGGGGAGGACTTCCACAAAGAAGGACTTTGGCCCTGAGTCGGGAGTCACAGCATGGGAGGGGCAGCCCAGGCCTGAGAGGCACAGTGGTTACTGGAGACCTTAGAAGTCTTCAAGGAGAAACACACCAGCGGAAGAGTGCACTGGACTTAGTACATGGCAGTGGTTAGTGAGTTATTTAAGTTCTGATATCCCCTAGAGGAGGGTGATTGTCCAGGAGCCATCTTGGAGAGGTCAGCTGAACTCAGAACTCAGAGCAACTGCCGGCCCCATCTAACAGCTCCCAACATCAGGACAAAGGAGCTGAAATCAAATTGGCAGGAAAGCAGGAAGCCGAGTCTGAGCTGACAGAGAGCCAAGATCAAGCTGGAGGAAGTGCACAGATTGCTGCAGGCTGAGTGAGTTTGGTTCCAGCTTTTCAGCCAGAAACCAGCCCAAACTCCAGTGGAATGAAATTGCAGCCTGGTAGGATTATGCCAGTACCCTGCTGCAAAGGTACAGCTGGCTTACAGGGACTAACCAACACAGATCTGGACTCTGTCTGTTCATGTCATCTCACAGTGACAGCAGAGACAAATTTTGAAGTCGACGTTTATTTTATGTTTTTCTCTTTTCTTTTATTTTTATGTTTTATTTTATTCTTTCTTTGATTGTTCTTATTTTATATAAATGGGAACATGCTTTCTAGTTTTTGACATTCTCTTCTGTTCTTGATTTTGTTTCTTCCTTCTCTCTTTGCCTCCTGTCTTCACTAGTTTTCCAAAGCTTATTTGATCTTCTTTTGTCCTCCAGCTTTGCTTCTATTTTTCTCTTCTTTTTCTCTATTTTTGCCCCTAATCCCTTTTAAATTTTCTTCCCTGAGGAAAAAATCAGTATGTTGTGGGTTTGTCTACTGCATACAGTTTTCTGGGTCACTTTAGATTTTGTTAGATAACCATAAATCTAAGTCAAATGGCTAAACGTGGCAAATTGTTAGTTAACACACACACACACACAGTTGCCACAGTCTGTCATTTATTAGGTTGTATGTGATGCCATTATTATGAGTGATTGTATCATTTTAGCCAAAGTGACATAATTGTTCTAATCTGTTGTTCTTCCTGGTATTCTAACACTGAGCTTTCCATAACTAAGAGTCACAAAAATACTGAAAGCTGGTACCTAACAGCCAGTAGCTAGGTCAAGCAGGCAACAATTTTTTATCCCCAATACATTAAAGAGGAAAGATCTTGCAATAGACTGAAAACCCAAAGTCCAGCTACAACTGGAAGACACATCTGAAAAGGAGCCATTTCCTTAGGGTTCTAAATTCTACTTCCTACAGACAATTTACAAGCATCAGTCAAGGAATTAAATAAATGAACAACCAGAAAAAGAAAAGGCATTTAAGGATGATGTAATCCTAGACTTTCAGCATATCACAGGAAAACTCAGGGGATGATGACATGGGATAGTCTGAAAGACATCCACCTGGACTTTCTGAAGGGCAGCAGAGGAAGAAACAAAGTAAATAGATGAGGCTATAGGAAAAAAAAATCAAATCAGAAATAATTTCTCAGATAACTACAGAGATGGTGACTAAAATGAAAGATATACTTGGTGACTCTTGAGCAGATATGGATTTAAAAAACAGAGGAGGAAAATTATGGAAATCAAGAACACCCACCATAAGAAAGAAATGAAACCCACAAAACAGATTCAAACAGATATCCAGTAGATTAAAAATACCATTGAAAGTATATGCAGCAGAATGAACCAATTTCAGACCAAAATCTCTATATAGAAGGCAGGATTGTTGTTAGGGATCATGAAAAAAAAATTCCTAAAAATAGCAGAAATCAATCCACTACCTCCTAGATGATGCAAAGAAGAATAATATAAGTTTGATTGGAGTTGATTTTAAAAAAGAAATCACACAAATGACTAAAAAAAACTGTTCACAGAAGTCATGGCAGAAAAATTCCCAAGCAGAGAAAAAGAATTTGACATACAGATAAGTGAGGAGCATAGAATTCCAATTAGCATGATCAAAATTCTACATCAGGGCATATAATATTCCAAGATTCCAGAAATTCAACACAGGAACAGAGTATTAAAAAGCTGTTAGAGAAAAGAAACAAATCACCTATAAAGGAAAGCATATCAGAATCTCACTTCTTGAAAACTTCTTGAAAAGAGCCGTCATGCCAAGAAGAGCTTGGAATAAAGTATTTCAAGTCCTAAAAGAAAACAACTTCCAATTAAAGTTGACGTACCCCACAAAAATATCTTTCAAAATTGATTGAGAAATAGGATATTTCCATGACAAAGAATATCTGAACAAATTTGTGACCACCAATCCATCACTCTAAAATGATTCAAATGATATTCTGGAAAGAGATAACAAAAGCTACAACTCATGAAGCCTTACAGAATGAATCTAGGAAGCAAGAAAAGTAGTTAAACAGAAAGTAAAAGAAAGGGAACCAATAGCAGGAAAACAACACGACAAGGACAAATCACTATATATCAGGTATAAACATTAATGTTAATGATCTCATTCATTGATCAAAAGAAACAGGCTGGAAGAATGTATGAAAAAGCCAGATCCAATAATATGCGGTATATAAGAAACACTTAATTCAGAAAGAAATTCATAGGCTGAAAATCAAAAAATGAAAACCTATACCCCATGTGACAGGAAGCTGGAAAAAAAGCAGTATTAACTATTCTACTTGCAAACAAGGTGAATTTCAAGCCAAGACTGATCAAGACAGAAAGAAAGTGGCTGCGACCTTGTAAAGGGCAAAATTCAAATGGATGAAATGACAATTGTAAATATATATGCACCAAATACTAGTGCACCCAACTACATGAAATAAATATTAGTAGACATGAAAAGTCAAATAAGCACTAATGCCGTTGTCATGGGGGAACTTCTATCATGGACTGTTCTAAATAAGTAAATCAACTAGCCAAAAATGAATCATGAAATATTAGAAGAGAACAAGATTTTTGAACAAATAGATTTAGGAGATGTCTACAGTTCCATCCCAGAGCAACAGAATACATATTCTTCTTAGCAAAACACAGTTTTTTTCTCCAAATAGACTATACACTAGCACTTTGAAATGCTTAAGTAAATGCAAAGGAATTGAAGTTATCTTATGAATATTATGAGATCTTAGTGCAATGAAACTGGTAATCAATGGCAAAAGAAGTCACAATAAATTCATAAATACATGGAAATTAATACTTCCATTAACAATCAATGAGTCACATATGAAATCAAAGAAGAGATTAAGCTAGTTTTACAATTAAAAATAATGTTATTGTAGCATACCAGAACTTATGGGATAAAATGAAATTCATCCTATGCAGGAAATTCATAATGGTGGATTCCCATATCAGAAAAACAAAGCAAGTTCACATAAACAACTCAGTGCTGAAACTCAAGCTTCTAGAAAAAGGAAAATTAGTCAAAGCTCATACAAGGAGGAAATTCTAAAGATCAGAGCAGAAATTAATGTAATGGAGACTAAGAAAACAATAAAAAGAATCAATGAATTGAAGAATCAGCTCTTTGAAAGATTAAGTAAAACTGACAAAACTCTTAATGAACCTTAACACAAAAGGAAAGAATAGATTCAAATCTATGCTATTAGGAATGGAATGGGTGAGATCATAACAGATCCTGCAGAAATATAGAAGATCATCAATACATATTTTGAGAACCTGTATTCTAACAATATGACAAATTCAAAAGAAATGGGAAAATTTCTAGATATATACAAATTATCAAAACTGAATCAAGAAGATATAAGACTCTAACTCAATATTAATCAATAAACTTGATGATGTAGTTAAAAAGTACCAACAAAGGAAAATACAGGTCCCAACAGATTCCCTGAAGAATTCTACCAGAAATTTAGAGAAGGTTTAATGCTGCTATTTCTTGAACACTTTAATGAAATTGAAAGGGAAGCACTACTGCATCCTCACTCCTGGAAGCAAGTATTATCCTGATCCCCAAACCAGAAAGGACACAACCAAAAAGAGAACTACAGGTCAATGTCTCTAATGAACATAGATGCAAAAGTTTTCAATACAACGCTGGCAAACAGAATGCAGCAAATCATCAAAAAGATTATACACCATGACCAAGTAGGATTCATCCCAAGAATGGTTCAACATATGTAAATCAATTAAATGTAATATACAATATTAACAGAGTCAAGGACAAACACAATATTATCATCTCAATTAATGCATAAAAAAGTGTGTGAAAAAGTCCAACACTCATTCATGATAAATATCCTACCAAAAAATGGAATAGATGATCTTTATCTCAAACTGATAAAGTTCATCTATGAAAAGCCAACATCCAACATCGTAGTAGTAAATGACAAAACCTTAAACCTTTCACTTTAAAGTGAGGAGCAAGGCAATGATGCCCTCTATCACTACTAGTATTCAATATACTTCTGGAAACATTAGCCAAGGAAATTGGACAAGAGAAAGAAATAAGACTATAAGAAAGTTTGAAGTTAAATTATTATTACTTTTGGGTAACATGATACTCTACATTAGACCCCCAAAACTCTACCAAAAGATTTCTAGATTAAATAAGCAATTTCAGTAGCATAGCTGTATACAAAGTGAACACTCAAAAAATGATAGCTTTTTTGTACATGATTCACAGACTCACTGAAAAAGAATTTAGGGAAACAACACTTTATATTAACGTTCCAAAAAATGAAATATCTTGCAATGAATCTATTGAAGAATGTAAAAAAACTCTACATTGAAAACAGCAGTACTGTGAAAAAGGGATGAAAAAAGATATCAGAAATTGGAAAGACATGCATAGAAAGTACCAATACAGTGAAAAAAGTCAAACTCCCAAAGTCCTAAAGTGTTTTTTTTTGAACCAGAAGAAACCTAGAATAGCAAAGGTATTTCGGCACAAAGGCAAATCAGGGGGCATCCCAGTTTCTGACTTGAAATTATGCTGCAAAGCTACTGTGATAAGAACAGCATGATATTGGCAAAAGAACAGAGCCAATCAGAAATAACTCCAGTCATACTTATCCAATTATCTTTGACAAAAGAAACAGATATAGTCACTGGAATAAAACTTTAATAAATAGTACTGGAAAAACTGGCTTTCCCCATGCTGAAGACTAAAACCAGACCAACATGTTTAATCACATACTAAACAAACTTTGAAATGGATCAAAGATCTAGATGTTAAAATAGAAACACTAAATCTTTTGAAAGATAGAATAAGTAGAACTCCTGAAGAAATGGGTGTAGGTGAAGATTTTATGAACAAAACCCTGATTTCACAGGAACCGTCACAGAGTCAACAGCTGGGATCTTATTAAAAAGCTTTTGTACAGCAAGGAAAACCACAAAGAGAGTGAAGACACAGCCCACCATGTGGTAAAAAAGGATTGCCAGTTGTTCTTCAAACAAATGACTAACATCTAGAACATATAAGGAACTGAAAAAAGATCTCCCAAATTTAAAGACCCAATCCAAAAACGGGCATCTGTAGTGAATAGACACTTCTCAGATGAAAAAGTAAAAACAGCAAATAAATATATGAAAAAATGTTCAATATCATTAGTCATTTGAGTGATACAAATTAAAACAATCCTGAGATTCCATCTCACTACAGAAAGAATGGCTATTATTAAGAAGTCATCTTATAATAAATACTGATGGGACTGTGGGGAAAAGGAACCCCTCTCTGCCATTGATAGGAAAGTAGACTGGTGCAAACACTGTGGAAATCAATGTGGAAATTCCTCAAAAACTAGGAGTAGAGGTCCCATTTACTCAGCTATTCCCCTTCTTAGTATCTTCACAGAAAAATTAAAAGCATTATACAATAATGATACATACACAGGAATATTTATAATGGCATGGTTTGTAATGGCTAAATCTCTAAATAGCCTAAATGTCCATCAACCAATGAATAGATAAAGAAGATGTGGTAGGAGTACTACCAAATTATACAAAGTAGTACTAATATTGAGATGTTTCTAGGTAAATGGCTGCATCTTGAGACCATGCTGTTAAGTGAAATAAGTTGGACACAGAGGTATAGATGCTGTATAGTTTTTCTGGTGTAAGAAACAAAAAGTAAATAAGGAGCAAATATATAATATGTATTATGAAATAGGAAGGGTGAGAAGGGAAATTAGGGACAGAAGATGAAGAATGGAAGGAAAAGAAAAAAAATGAGAACAGAATGAAAATATGGAAATTTTGTAAATAGGGAAAGGAAGTAGTGTTGAAGGGATGATAGCAGAATGGGAAAAAATAAAATCGGGTTATATCATGTATATAATTCCTTGTAGATAATCATTATGATACTAAAAGCTAACAATAAACTTAGTTAATTAAACAAATATAGGCTCCCAGTGACATAATAATATCAGGCAATATTTGTCAGGTATTTTTCAAGTGCCAAGCACTGTAAGGTGCTAAAAGAAACACTTAGGAACTGATAGCTGTGAGCAAGAAGAAGAAGAAGAAGAACAACAACAACAATAACATCTGCACTTGGATAATGACAGTTGGGACACAGAAGGTGAGCTAGAGGCTAGAAAAATCTGAAGAGTTAGAATAAAGGTACTTTATAGATAAGCAAGAAGAAAAACTCACATTTGTCTCTGAAATTTGGGTGTTTCCTAATCAAAATAAAATATAGTTTACCATGCATCACTAGTTTCAGGAGTGTTTCATCTGATGTCAAATGCTCAGGCTTGTGTTTGAACCACAACCGCCATACAGTGAGGCAAAGCAAATGCTTTGAGCTTTCTCGCATGTTAAATTATAAATACAGCAGTCCTGGTATTTAATGAACACGTGATAAATATAGGCTAATACCATTTGTTTGGATTTGAAAAAGTTTTAAATGTATTTTTTGTAATTTTCAAGGTGGTCCTTGGAGTAATTTAAAATTACCTAATTTGCTGTTCTCCCAGTGATGTAATAAGGCTAAGATGAGAGATTTGAAAAAAGAATTATGATATTTTATGTCCATGTAGCAATTACCCACAATGAGTGCAGTTGTTATTATACACTGCAAACATAAAACATTTACAGTTAAATAGGAGCTTGGTGAGGTGGTACACTTTGGACGGCAGGGTTTGTCAATAGAGCTTCATCTTCCACCCAGATCTCAGCAGAACTGAGCAGGTAGGAAGCAAGTCCCTGGGAACTAGGATCAAACCATTTTTCCTCCACTTCCCAGTGTTAGAGACCCTCAGACCCATATTTTATGAGTTGTGGTCAAAACATACCATCAGATATTAAAATAAAAAAGTGTTATGGTAAAAGACACATTGCCACTAATCTCCTGCATGTCAAACACATTTATCCTGTTGTTTTTGCTGTTTTGAAGAAGCTTTGGAAGTCTATTTTCTTCAGTCTTGCCTTGAAATGTGAGGAAAAACTGAGTCAATGTGACTGCTGAATGCCACTTGATAGACAGACATACTCATAAAGATATTAAAGGTAACCATTAAAACATTAAAGATAGGTCAACTCGAATGGATTCAGGAATTCCTGGCTAAGTAGTGATGCACAAGTCTGAGTGTTTCTTTGGAGAGTCATGCGTAGGCCACCAAACTGAAAGGGGAGACCTATGCTATGTGTGGGTGATATCAACCAATGGATTTGTAGCCTGGAAGGAATAAAAAGAAAGAGGAATGAAACATGCTCAGTGTTGAAGAGTCTTGTCTTCACTGTCACATTTAGCTGGTGGTCTCCAGGGCTTGGTGTTCCTTCAAGGTTCTGCAGCAGGCTTGCATGGACAACTCTCCAGTGGGTGCAGCTCTCGGACTTTGACTGTGCTGCATACTTGATCCCTCTTGCTCTAAGGCTCCCATCTTCTTGAACTCAACAATTATTGGATCTTCTAGCTTTTCATATTTTTCTCTAGTACTTTTCAATTCTCCATCATGTAACTTTCTTCACTTTTTAACAATCTTCCCCACATGAGCTAGTCCTTCCTCATAACCATTTGAAAGCCCAATAATCTGAAAACATAGGAGTATAAGTAACATTTCATAGATTTATAGAAAATGCTTACTCTCCCAAAAGCAACTAAAAGGAGAGAAATTCTCTAGTGATGTTTTTGTATGTGCCATTATTAAAAGGACTTAGAGCAAATGAAATGTCTAAAAATAACTGTCCATTCTTTCAGACTGTAAGACTGGTCTGACAGTGTGCATGCTGGGACCTCTCGGCTTGACCTGATGTGCACAGACTACTGAAGACAAATACCTCAACTAATTCACTCAGTGAGCACTTGCTTGGATGCCTACTGTACTAAATTGACTAGCCATGCAAAAAATAGGATTAACTGTCCAATTAAGGACTGAAATATTTTTTAAACAACTGAGTCTGCCTATAAAAGGAAGTTATTAATAAAATACACCATTAAATTCAAAATAGACAGTAGTTTACGTGGAGACTTCCTTCTTCATCAAATCACATTTCAACCCATTTAAAAGCAATATCAAGCTCTGAGCTTTCAAAATAAATGAAGGCTCCTAGTGTAACCACTAACACCCATAAAAATCTGAGCCAAGTGAGTGTTATTTCAGGCTGGTATTTATCCCAGGGGGTAAGTATTATAGAAAGCATGTGAAAATATGTTTCAATCTGTATCATAGTTATTAAAATATTTCTCAGCATTTTAACACTTTTCTTGGCAACTTAGACACTCATCTTTCAAACAAATTAAATCACAAATATATAAAAACAATGTATATTTTATATTTATTATTAATGAATATTCTTTTTTAACATGTCTTCTTTATAACTGTGAACTTTTTTGAATCATATAAGATCTAAGCCTCATACATTGGTTCACTGGTGGTGAATATTAACAATGAGAATTTTAATGATCTTAGTTAAGGCTAAGTGAGCCAAGGTTTTCAGGAAGTTGAGAGTGAGACAGACCTTAGAACCTTATGTTATTGTAATATGTTAAATTGCAATATACTAAATTGTTCTTTAGTCACAGGGAAGATGGGAAACTCCAACTTTTATGATGAAATTTCAGCCTCTAGTCTTCCAACATACTTTCGCATGCTTATAGCAAAGACTTCTCTCCCTACATTAAGTCAAAACTGTTCTTCTATATTTGGGCATTTTTTCATTGGTACCCAAAGACACCTCCCCCAACCTGGCTGTGAAAAATGACCTCCTCTTCTCAACACTACTGATTTTAATAAATAATCCATAAAAATGCAGTCTTTCAAAACTTTTTATAATTAAGGAAAAAAGAGACCACTACCATCCAGTCTTCCATTCATAAATGTCAGTATTGATTTCCAAATGTGTTCGGTTAATCTGAGTGCAAACAAAACATTTTATTTGGACTTAGAACCAATGCAGTATTTCTTTTTTAATACTATAAGTCACAGTGAAGACACTACTGGATAGAACCCATAAAATGCTGTAAATTACATTTTTTATAATCCCATATATTTATATGTATAATACAAAAAGGTTTGGTAGACTAGAATTAATTAATTGGCAAACTTTAAAATTTTTTTTTACTGTAACTGAATTCATGTCTAACTTTTAATCACGAGGTACCTACATGAACACGATAAATATTCAACTGCTTCAAATCAAGGCTTTCTGTTTTGTATACACCCTGCTTAATGCAACTATGAAATAAGTCTCTAAAAAGAAGAACCAGTAACAAGAGACCTATAACTGAAGCTTGCTCTACCCATGAACCTTACATATTGTTAGAGATACATTAATGGGTTGCAACAATCCCATATCAGCTTTCAAATGTCCCTTTCCCCCATTTGTGGGTTTAATCATTCTTTGTGTTTTATTTCTTTAATTGATGTGTTTTGTTTTCTTTCTATAAATCAGCCAGCTCCTTGATTCCTTGGAAATTTTTATCAGAGGAGCATTACAGATATAGATGGTTGAATTTCAGGAACAAACCAGCATGATTGAAAATGTTTAATTCACTGTACTCTGAGTGTGGTAGGCTCCCAAATAGCTTTCCAGAATAGAAGAATGAAAAGTTAATATGCTGAAAGTCTGGCACTGGAAATTGGTAAAATTTGACTGGGTGACAAATCAATAAAATTACTAACTAGTGAAGACACAGGTAATGTCACAACATAACTCTGCTTGTGTATAAACTTCATTGCCTTTGGTCTTTGCATTTTTTTAAATTCCAGTGTTTTCCACTTATATTCACATATTTAGAGATCTTATATCATCCCACTGATACTGAGTGTACAGACTCTATTTTAGTAAAGTTGTTATACCCAGCTCTAAGAGTGACTATCATCAGCAGTGACAGTAAGAGATAATGGTGAACACTAAATATATAAGGCCCTCTGAAATGCCAAAGGAATGGTGGAAGTACATTGGCCGTAGGGTTTGGTGAAAAGGAGAGACATTTCCATTGGGCATTAAGAGTTTGACATTTTACAAGGAATACACAATGCTTTCATAAGAAGAGTAACAAAAGTTATGCCATTTGAGGAAGAGATATCAGAATTAGCAAAGACATGAAATTAATGGTAAGGATCTCAGGAACAGTTGAATGGATCAGAGAGTTTTTACAATAAGCAAAAACTGGAATCTTGGTTCTGCCATCAGCTTTGAGTTCTTTGGATGTCTTTTTATCATGTTGAGGCATCATTTACAAATTACATGTCAAGTCATCTTCCTGGGAGAATTCATGTGAGGATTAATTCAGACAATATATAATAATTTCAAATTAAGTACCCTATGAATTATAACAATCTATTAAAGAGTTTTATATAAGATAATGACACAATTTGTGCTAACCTTTTATTATCCTAAGCACAATTTCTTTCTTAAAGAGTGGAAAGAGGAAAAAAACTGTTTTTCCAATGATGAACTTCACAAAAAAATTATATAAGGATGAGTATATATGTGGTTAACCCATATAATAAATTGCTACTCACAGATTACACCCACAGTGTGTGAAGACCTGAAACTTCAATGATACTATAAATGGTGAACTTTGATTTTACAGTAAGAAGTGCTTACAATGAGAAAGGACATGGTAAAAACTATGCATTTTTACAGTTACATAATAAATTAGAAGAGGAAATTATTCTGTTATAAAGTAGTCATAAAATCAGACTTTATAATCTTAATTCACATTTAAGAGCACTTGACCTAACCCCCTATTTTCCAATAAGGAGACCAAGGAGCAAGCACGTTAATACAACCTAGTCTTCCACTCTGAGCAGTGATACCCATGAGAAATTCTTTTTGGTTCATGGAATATGAAAATTTTTTAATGGTGTGAGCTTTTCTGAAAGTAAGTTTATTTATTTAAGCTTTTCATATTATTATTTTATGTTTAGAAGTGTTCATATTACAAACTATTTCCTTACAATGAAGGAAATGATACATATTTTTACTTTTTTGAGCAACATAAAAAATAATCGCTTTGCTCACCGTGTGACTTTAAAAAATTAATGTTTCATGAAACCAAACTTCTCGGAGATACTGCGTTAAAAAGCATCCTCTAGACTGAGCAGCTACCAAGATGTAGTGATAACACAGGAGTCCAGCTCTTCTCTCAGGCTACTCCAACAAAGCACAGTGTGATTTCTTTTCAAACCTCCTGGCTTGACCCATAAAAATAAGCCCCATTTTCCTGTGCTCTCTCCTCATCACATTTTACACATTCTGTTCCTGAACAAATGTTTTCCAAATGAAAGAGGATTAAAAAAAATTAACTAGAACTTTGTAGTCATCTATTCTCGTTAGCCATTTTTTAAAATTTTGAAACGAATAAAACCAAATGAGAGAAAAACAAAATAGGGCCAGTCAAAACAAAAGAATGGACATAGTACATGACTTAAAACCAAAATACAAGGTGATCAACAATGGTTACTATGATGTCTCTTGTTATCTTCAATAGAATTGCCCATATCATCAGGCATAATAAAATTGAACATAGCATTACAGAACAAAATCAATAAAAACAGAATATTGAAGACATTATAGGACCTCAAAAGAAGATAACAGTCAAACCAGAATAGGAATCATAGCGAATCTTATTGTCTTCTGAGTAGTTGCCTAAACCCTCAGACTTGATATTATCAAACATAACAAATTCAAATAAAATCAAAGACAAGACAGTGACAAAATAAAACAGATTCTTCAAATTAAGTTAATAGTAAATCAAAAATTGTTACCACAGTATATCTGGCTAGCTTTAGAATAGCTGTCCATGCCATCAAATCTATATGAGTAGACAAACTGTAACAGAATATAACCAAACTAAACAGAACAATGAAAGCAATATGGGTTTCAAATAATTATACAAGATTAGCAATGTCCTCTGCCTTCCTTTTTTAGACAATTCCTCCCCTTTCACTTGCCCAGTGTGCATTGTATATTTTGTATCCCACCAACTCCTTTAGTTTTTAGATTAGAGAGGCAATCTGCTATTTACCTAGGTGGTTCTGAACCTTTTTATCCCTGAGCTTGATCTCAAGTTGTATCCATTTACCTATAAAAGTCTCAAGATTTTCCTTCCTTATAGCTGGGTAGTTCTCCATTGTATAAAAGTGTTATGTCTTTCCAATCAATCTGCAGCTGAAGGGCGAGCTACCCCCATTTTTTTTCTGGTTCCTTGTCAAATAATGCACTATTTTCTCATCTTTGACTTTCAGTCCATAAACTCTATTTCAGGTTAATTATATTTCTTATATATGTCATCTTGATGGACCCTATTTCCTGATCCACTCTGCCTGTGTTTCTTTTTTTATTAGTGTATTGAAGCCATCTATATTAGTGATTATGGCCCACCTTCTCTGCCTCATCTCTGCTATGCTATTTTTCTGCCATTGGTTGTCTGCTTTTCCCCTTCATTCCACTGTCTGCCCCATTCATTAAGCCCCCTCTGTGACTGTTTCTGAAACCATGATCTTTTTTCTGTCTTTCTAGAATGTCCTTCAGTATTTCTTGTAGGGCTAGATTGATGGTCATGAACTCCACCAGTTCCTCTTTGTCATGGAGCATCTTGTTTCTCCATTAATTTTGAGAGACAGTTTTTCAGGATACATCAATCTGGGTTGGAGGTTATTTTCTTATAGGGCTTGGAATATTTCACTCCAGGCTCTTCTTGATTTGATGGTTTGTGTTGAGTTTCTGTCATGATTCTAATGGGTTTTCTTTTATAGATTATCTGTTAATTTTCTCTGACAGCTTTTAATATTCTGTTCTTGTTTTGAGTTTCTGGGGTCTTGATTAATATATGTCTGAGTGCAGATCTATTTGGGTTATACTTGGCTGGAGTTCTGTATGCCTCATAAATCTGGATAAAATTTCCTTTTCCTATGCTTGGGAAGTTTACTTTAATTACTTTTGTAAATAGCCTTTGTATTTCATTTGGGTTTACCCCTGCTTCTTCACTCATATTTTTAATTCTTAAGTTGTAGATCCTCTTTCATCTTCTAGGCTTTGTATTATTACTTCTTGGCTCTTTGTTATTTCTAAGAGATCTTTCCTTTCTCAATCATAAGTTGCAAACCTGTCATTAAGTTTTGATAGTCTATCTTTAGTTTCTTTCAGTTTTGCAAGCTTTCAATGGAGTCTTTAATGTGTTGGTAATCTCTTTGAATCTGTTTCATGTATTCTAAATTTTTTTGTATTCTTCATTGAAGGTTTTCCTCCTTTTTCTATGCTCCTCTAGTCTTCCATCTGTGTTTTCTTGAGAGGTGCTTAGCATTTTTTTTATTATTTTTCTGATATCTTCCTTTACTTGCATTAGTATTTCTGTTTTAAATTCTTTTATAACTTCACAAAGATATTTCTTTATGTCCGATGTCATTTCTTCAGAAACTGAAGGTATGCAACTTCCAGTGTCTTCTGTTTTTACCTCTCCTGTGCCAGTCTGCTTGGGTTGGAGGCTGGAAACTTCCTTTTATTTCTTCTTCCAGTCATGTTTCTGGTTTCTTCCAGATAACTGGATAGTGGGGTCCCCAGCACTTCCTGTACTGGTTAAAATTACTCTGAAGCATGCTACCTAAGGGTTGCTACCCTCCCCAGTCTGCTGGTGACCACTTGGGTACGAGCAGGGGTGGGGCAGGCTGGTCCTTCCCTTCTGAGCTGGTCAACCACTGGGAGTCTTCACCATGTTCACGTGTGTGGTCAGGGCCTGTTATGGATCGCTTTTGGAAAACCTTGGCCTTGGCTATTGGATTGTACACTGGGGCGGGACTCAGTCCAAGAAATTCTCACCAATCTGCTCTGCTCTAGGAGTGGCTGAATGAAGCTGGCTGTAGTTCTGGTTCTGGACTTATCCTGCCTGACTCCAAAATGGCACCCACCCAATAGCCCAATCCCATGGGAGGACTGAGTCCCCTTCACTCACCGTGAGCCAGTGCAGTTCTCCAGTCTGCTGCTCCTCTCTGTGGACATCTCCTCCTGCTGAAGCTCTCAGGCTTGCAAACCTCTAACTTTACCATGAGTGTTTTTAGATTCCAGTGGCATTTCGCACACAATGGGACCGGCTCTGGTGAGAGTGTGTCTGGCTACAGCCTTCTATCATGTTTTTCTTTTTCTTTTCTTTCTTTCTTTTTTTTTTTTTTTTCACTTTAGTTTCTTCCTGGGTCGAGAGAATGCATCTCTTTTCATTTGGTCTTCTCCAGAGTATGATATTCCAGCATCTGAGTTGTTTCTCTCAGAGAGACTTTTTCCCTTGCTGCTTTTATTTCTTATATAAAGTATGTTTAGTCTAAACTTTATTATTTTAGTTAATTATTCAGGTATGGAATATATTTTTATAAAGAAATATAGATGTGATTAGAAAATGTTGTCTTTACATATTTAAAAAAATCATGATAATAAAGGACACATTGTCATTAATCACACTCAAAGTATTTTTCTTAATCCCAACAGACTCATCATATCATGTTGCCACTCTCTGAAGCAATCATGAAAGTCCTCTTTCACAGACACTTTAGCAGTGCTGTTATGGTTGTCATAATGTCCTGAATCAAATATTTATATTTATTCTTCATTTTGACTCGGGGGGAGTCACTTGCTCTGTGCTAGGTGTACTGAGTGAGGTAGATGTGATAACACCATAAAAACGTTGCCTTTCCATTGGATAGAACATGGCAATAGAATTCAATGAATTTTTTTTCATAACTTTTAAAGATTCTTGAGAAACAGCACTTCCTGAACTGCTTCAGAAGTAGCAAGAATAATGAGATAAATGAGTAGATCTGGAAGGAGACATTTCAAGGGGGATTAGTGGCAGCCTGTCATTTACTGTAATAAATTTTTAAATTTAAAAATGTGCTGTATTTTTGACCATCTCTTGTAATGTGATAACTGGCTATTTTTTTCTCAATCCTAAAATCAATTTTTATAATGTAACTGAGTCACACTATGCTAGATTCTGCTCACAGGTTAAAGACAAGCATTGTTCATAGGACCTAGACATGGGAAATGTTACCAATCCAGGGCCCAAACATAGATTATAATATCAAAAGTGTAAAATTTAAGTCCACTATTTGCATAAAGGAAAGGCAGTACCATAGTCCCGGGTACTCCCGCCTCAAAACCAATCCTGTTTAAAGAAAGACATGCATCACTTTTTAAAAACGTTTTTTGGAGCATGGTGTCTCGTGTCCCTTTTCAGTTCTTTGTCAATGCCTTCTCCAGAGTCCGATAGTCTGTTCTTTGGTGTTCTATAGTAGAGATGTCAGCATAACTTTAACCTCTACAGTGTATCTTATGCTCAATAATTACTTGTCTTCCTCCAGCAATGAATTCTCCAAGTTTAGCTTATTTCAAAAAGTATAAAAAACACTTAACAGAATAAATCTTAAATTTTCTGTGTATGACTAACACAAGATCTATGTTTAAACAGGTAGTCATGCCTTGATATGGATGGAAGACTGGTTCCAAGATCTTGAAGGACACCAATAAATCCAGATGCATGTGTCTCTAAAATGCAATGGCATGGTGTTTGCATATAACATGAAAATACTCTTCAATAAATGGTAAGTCATCTCTAAAACAATACAAATATTACATAAATTACTTATACTTACTCTTTTGGGAATGACAGAAAAAGAATGCCAGTATGCACTGTGCTTTACTTCAGATATTTTTATCTATAATTGCTTGAATCTGTGGATGTAGAAGCTGTGCATGGACACCTGACTATACCTATAATACACACTACATCAGGGCACAAAACAAAAGAGAATAAAATATTTCGATCAGTGTATAGGAAAAACACTTTCAAACAAGGACATGAAATGGAATGTCTTCAGAGTCACTCCCAATAATTCCTGTTTCTCGGCGGGTCTTTCTTCCTTCATCATCTGAAACTGCATCTCTTGACAGCCCTAAATTTTAATACTGGTTGTACACTGTCTCTCATGATTCTCATTGAGTCTCACACCCGCAGAATAGCCATAGTAATTTGGAAAGGAGATGGTATATTCTTGTAAGTCCATGCTATTTGTAAGGCAAGGGCTTATGTGTTAGGAAAAAAGATTACAAATTATTTTTTTAAACTTTTGGAGATGTAACTCAACATTAGAGCATTTGGCTATCATAGACTAGCTTCTCAGTTAAGTTTGTGACAATGCAGAAACCCTAAACTTGGTCTTAGAATTGTAAGCTGTAAGTAATTTATTTTACTATCTTAGATTAATTTTCTTATCTATAAAAAAAGAGCGAAAACGTGTTCCTTGCAGGACTGGCAGTAGCATGATAAAGCTTAGAGGACAGTAGTAAGGTACCTGAAGTACTGTAGGCATTTTTCAAATGTTAGGGACACTTGATTCCTGGGCCTTTCTCTTTTTATTTTAGAACAATCCATGTGATTTCATATGTGCACCTGCATTAAACAATTGTATTGCTGTTTTAACTTTTCTTCCACATTACTCCATTGCTATAATTGATACATTATGTCAATGTGAGCAGTTCAGAGGTTTAACTGAGAGACTCAGCAGCATGCATGGTTCTTACTTTGTAAATATCTGCATCCTGTGCAAGAGGAGGGCAAGAAGATTTTGCAAATGCTACACATGCCCTGGAGTGAGGGGCAGTGGCCAATGTACAATAAAAGCAGGGAAAAGAGGCTTGTTTCTTCCCTTTTGTTCTGGCTCCTTTTTGCTCTGTCTGCTGCCTTGAAGTGTTGCCCAGAGCCCTGCCACCCTGCCCTGGAATCAGCTGATTATGGACTGAAACCTACAGAAACAGTGAGCTAAATAAACCTTTTTTTCCTTCATTTTGGGTGCCTGGTATTTTGTCCCAGCAACAAGAGAAAAGTAACCAAGACATCCATGAAGGAAACAAGTATTCAGAAAATTTTATTTTGCAACATATTTTTCATATAATATTTTCTAGTATTATTTTTCCTTTTGGCTAAAACAGTGCTGTCATGATCAATTAATTGAGTTCAGTCTTCTTAAAATATCCTGATCTAATTGGGTGTGTGTATGTGTATTTTACAACATTTGAAATAGCTTTTATAACTTTAATTGGACGTTCATCATTCTTGTCAGACGATCAATCTGAAAGTGGTTTAACGTGGACATAATGAAAAACAGTTTGGAGAAGTAGTGATTTTTCTAAGATCCATTCACTAAACTTTGATTTCTTTCCACACTTCAAATAACATTCCTGTTAACATCCAAAAGATGTTAGTAAGTCATAGGACTCTGTAGAGATTAAAGAGGTATAAGAGTCTTTCTTAAAGATTTGAAATGTCCATCTGGGGTGCTGGTAAATATTTACTAGTGCTTTACTAAAATAACATTTAAATTGAGGTAAGGAAGTCATCAAATTACAAAACACACATTCCTTTCTTTCAAAGACCTCCTTTTACTGAAGTCTAAATGTCTCTGGATAGGCTGTAGGGACCAGGAACTTTTTGTTCTTTTATATTTCATTTCCATTAAAAGCTAAAGCCAAAATCACTAGCTATATTGCATTACTTGGAGAAAAATTCTCTATGAATGTGTTTGCTATGGTTAAAACACCAAACGTATCCCCATACAGTATTGTTTTGTCTTTTTTTTTTTAATTTTCCAAGAAAATTTCTCAGTCTTAGCAAAACTGATAGAGAACCTATAAACTTAGGGAATACTGTACGCTTAACATGTTAAGAGTTATCTCTGGTCCCACTCACTCATATCACATCTTTCTATTTAAAAAACTGAAATAGATTACTGTGTGTCTCATGGAGAGTGAAAAATGTAATAAATGTTTATAATGAGAAAGTTAGAAATCCTTATGTCAGTCTACCAAAACAATCTTGGAGCTCCTTAACTGACCACAAAATGTGGTCATAGACTTGAGGTATGGAGAACTTTTGTGTCTGCATTGCTTCATATGCCCCTTACAATCTTATCAGGGCAAGTTTTTAGCCCTTTGCAGTCTGATTTGTCGCTGCTTCTGCATACGCAGCAGAGCTGGGGAATAGATCTAGGGTACATAGGAAAAGGAGACATTACAACATTTCACGGAAATAAAAAGGACCATTAAGAGCACACTGTGAAAAAATTTCCAACAAACTGTAAAATAGGAGAAATGACTAAATTTCTAGATGCTCAACCTGATCAAGCCAGAATCAAGAAGAAACAGGAACACAGAGTTGTCTTCATTTCTCCTGTAACTTTATAACACAGGTAGAGTGCTATCTGTTTTTCTTAACTTGAGTGACACAAATATACCACTCCATTGCCTTAACCTCAGTGGAATTCCCATATTCAGAAAACATGATAGTTTATCATTAAATAACTCATAAAAACTTTTCAAAAATTATAAAATGGTTAATTACAGAATAATGAGTTTTGTAAGAGTTTATGAGTAAAAATTTAACTACATAAAATGTTAAACTCTCTTTTAAAGTTTGTACTGAATAGGCACCAAAGACCACTGAGTGAATTTTTTTTTTAGATTCTCAAATGTGTCTTTACTTTTATACTTTGATGTTTAAACAGTGGAACTGTCTATAGATAATATAGGCTGTAAATTAAAAAAAAACAATGAAGACTTTAAAAATCTGATATTATAGGAAGAAAGTACTTTCGTATTCATATATTTCAAAGGAAAATTGAGAGAAGAGATTCATTTTCTCTAAGTATAATAAAGTTTCAGTTTTCATCATGAAATGAAGCCCATATCTTGACCTACAAATTCCAAGTCTTCAAGAGACAACTTAGTTAAAAGCTTTAGTTATAATACAATTTTTTTTCTATAATAGTTTCAAGGAGTACTTTGTGATAACATGTTACTTGGGGTTGTACAAACATTTCTGACTTTATTCTGTACGAATATCAATGGCTGATTTTGTAGGAAGACAACAGAGTGGGACTGCCACGAACCTGGAAATGAGGAAAACGGGTCGGCTCTCTGAGAATTACTCATTGATGAGTTCTCACCAACACTTTAGCAGAAATACCCAAAATTAACACAAGCACTTTATATTTGATATCAAGAAGGAGAGAAGTGAATCTTTAATAAAACGAGACTCAGACAGACACAAATTGACAATGTTCAAATGAATCTTTCTGGGGAGAACACCTTGAAAGTATGATCTTAGTACACTATAAAAGCAGATGTGCTAGATTGATGTTTCGGTTTAGCATAGACTTAAACACCACGGAGGAGGCAGATTTCTGGGTCCCATCATCAAAGTTCCTGATGCAGTGTTTGTGGAGTGTGGCTTGATAATTTGTATTTTTAACAATTTACGAGTATCAGAGTACAGGCAACTACTTTGAAGGCAATAAGATTCACTATGATGCCCATTCTGGTTTGACTATTCTTCTCTTTTGAGGTTCTGTAAGATTTACAATGTTTAGGTTTTATTGGTCTTGTTCTCTACTGTTTTGTTCAACTTTGTAATACCTAATGAGATAGACAATTCTTCTTAAGGAAGCAAGAGGCATTATGGTAACCATTGTTGATAACCTTGTACTCTGTTTTTACATCATGTGCTATGTCTATCCTTGGTTTTGACTGACAGCTTTGTTTTATCATGCTTGATTTTATTCTCTTACAGAAAAAAGTAATAAGATCTAAGGGAGCAATAAAACCCAAAATGTGTAAATTTTGTTGTAATAAAGAGAGGTAAATAAAAGTGCCCTAAAGAATACAACAGCAAGGGTGTTTAGGTGTGTTAAATAGATGACTATATTAATATTTTTGATTGGATTACTGAACACAACTGTTTGCAGTCTCACTGTTTGAATGTTCACTTTGTATGCTTTGATCCTGTGGCCTGAAACACCGTTTCTATGATGATAGTGTGTAATCTATTAACTGGTGATAGCTTACTATTTTTTTTTGGAGTTCTCTATTACTTGTACCCTTATACTGTTTTGTTTTGTTCTGCTTTTTTTTTTCTCTTTTTCCTTTTAAATAAAAAAAAAATTTCCCAGGTAATGCCGAATGATATTTTTATTCTAGACCCAGGCTCTCACAACCATCATTAAAAATCAGAAGAAATTTATGAATTTAAATGAATTTGATGTTATTCAAATCAGTCATTCCTGTTCCCCACAAATCTGAAGAACACACCTTGCCCCGTAGGAATTAAACACTGCAGACAAGCCAAGGTATGTCCTTACCCTCCCTCATGTTTAGCATTAAGTTGCTTACTTAGTTTCCAATTTGCACTTCAGTTGCTTTGAGGAAAAGCATCTCAAGTTTTTATTGGCACAATTTAAGACAATTTTAAGGGAGCACTATTAAAAAATGGAATATAATATTTAGTAAATTTTTAGTTATGGAGATTATTACCTAGAAAATAAGCCACAACAAATAATAAGTGAAAAAAAAAACTTCTAATTGTCACAAGCATCATGATATCCATAAAACAATCATTCTAGCTTCTGCTGCTAAATAATTGTTTTCTCTACTAACCATAGTAGGAGAGTGTCATAGCACACACTTAGGTAGTGATACAGTTCAACTTTTTATTCCTCAAAGATAGCATTCTCTGGATACCTGAGACTCCAATAACACTGGGAAAGTTGTCACTCCAATAACACTGGGAAAGTTTATATTGTAAGAAAAAATAGATTTACTTATTTATAAGTAAACTGTGGGATCATGTGAACTCATGATTAAACTTAATTACATCGGCTTAGAATGGTTTGTGGTTTGTGTCATTAAGAAGTTTGAGCTTATTTAATTCCCAAAAAATCTATCAAGAGAAAGAGACGAAAGTTTAAAATCTGATCAGATCTACAACCCCAGGGATTCACAGAAGTCACGACTGCAAAGCTGAGATTTAGTTTGACCAGTATAGATTCAGCAGGACAGACATTATCAGTAGCAGAGCCTCATCAACAAGCATAACACGCCTAAATTCTTAGGAATGACGCCAACTTTTGACATTCTGTAACTAGGACATGTTCGATTTTGCCTCTTTTCTTCTACATTTGAATTCTCTGAATGTGTGTGAAAATGTAATGAGAAGGGACAGGAAGTCACCAAGCTTCTCAAAGTGGTCTTCCCAGAAATAAGTAGTTCAGGAGGAAGGAAGCTGGTGGAGTTGGATCACATGGGTCTGAGGATTTGCTCTGTTGAGAATTGGCTGTATCAGTCTCTCTGTACTTGAGTTTATTCAGCTGTAAAATGGGAATAATATAGTATCTCCTTGTTAAGATCGTCATAAGGGCTGACTCAATGTGTATAAATGTGTACAATAGCGTGTGGCACACTGTAACCACTCAATAAAAGCCATTATTATTCAGAAAATAGAAGGCATTTAAAATGTGATTTCCAAAGCTGTAGCAGAGAAGATTTTTTGGACTTATTTCTACTCTCCCTCTCTCTCAACACTAAAATTAGCATCTTTCCAAGTCCAGTTACTGGGTAACTGCTGTTGCTATTCTAGGCCATCTGTGATCTTCAGTGGCATCAAGTTTGGCGTTTCCAAACCAAGGCTAGATCTCATCACAAGTTCTAGTGATCTGTTATCTGTTTATTTGCAGAATTGGTCATAATTTAGTGCTTTTTGTATAAATTGTCTACATTAGCTCTGAAAACTCTGCACTTGTCTAGTGGGGTGCCAGCATTTGGATGAGTGTTATAACACTACATTTTCTCTTCATTACAAGTCCTAAAAATAGGGTGCAACTGACTAACGTTTTCAGCCTTCACAGCAAGCTTTGGTTTGTCAGGAAATGGTGTGGGAGTAGTTCTCATATGCACTGAAGGTGCAAAGTGCAAAACAAAAATAACTCAACAAGCGTTTAACAGCCGTTCTTTATGTACGTTATTTACAAAGGCCACAATCTGGAGCTCCAGGCAGAGCCTTGGGAAGCTCAGGAGACCCTTCTGGGAGAGGAAAGAATGCCAATACAGAATGCACAGAAGGAAATAGGGAATGAGGAAAGCCATGGTGTAATTTATTATCACCGTCTTCTTCGTGAGTGCTGTATTCACGTCTGCTCGAGCATCAGTAGGACTTTGAGCTTGATCCTGGAAGGATACTTCAGGAATACATTCATTAAGGCATATGGAGCGCGTGCAAGCACTGCCATGAATTCCTGTATGTGTGGTTTCTCATCTTCTCCAGTGGGTTGGTTTTCCTTCAGTTGTCTTTATTTTTTTGTATAAAACAAACCATGCTATATTAGACATCTTAATTGCCTTTTCACATCCTGTGGCTTCCTAATGTTTAATAACAAATATTTTGCAAATATTTAGACACTTCAACCATTCAGTAGAAAACCTAAATATAGGCATGAGGCAGGAAAAAAAGTTTTCTTCTTTAATGTGACTTTAATCTTTAAAAAGCTGTAACATTTGATGCACCTTTATCCCTACCCTAATAAATTTCGCATTCATGATGAAGATAAAACTCTCACATTTGTATTATTAAATCGTTTTGCCTGCTCCTCTGGCCTTTATTGTGTTAGCCTTTCTGTTCCCAGCTTACAAGAAAACTCCAGTACATTGTGTGGCATTGGGATGGATTCCTATTTTCATACCTATGAAATACTGTCACAGCCACCTTTCTTAGGCTACAGGAGGTTTAGAATAACTTTGCTTTATCACAGATTACACTGTGCTTTTGGCATTAATAGACTCACGAATAAAATAGCCAGAGATTTTTCCCCTTTTCATGTTTGAGGGACTTTCTCATCAAAAGTTTTTCAGTTTTACACATTGGAAAACTTTCTCTTTGTACTTAAAACTCAGAGGACAAGAAAAGCACACACTATTTTATGTGAGAAGCAAAAGAGATGATGGATTAAAACAGATGTAGAATGTTTGCTGTTACATAAGACTATTAGGGACCCTGCTTGTTCAGGTTTTTGTAATTTGTCCATGTCCTACTTTATATAACTCAATTCATTGTGAGCAAAACATGAAATAAGTAAATACAGTATTCCATATTTCACTTTGTCAGCAAATTAAAAAAATGGAAAACAAACACAATAGTCATCATGGTTCTTAAACAGAGAAGGAAGCATTTTTCGTTTCAGGGACTGGTGAGAAACAGAATATTAAGGAGATTTTTTAAAACAATGAGCAGATGTGTTGTTACAGTTGATGGACAAGCTTATCCATTTACTTCAATTAATAACAAGAGTGAGCACATCAATACGTGAGCTTGATTTTTTCCCATTTGACAGGTAATAGTGGGGCTGGGAAAATGTCACAACAGTTTAGTCCTGCCTCACTGGCTTTAACTAGTTCAGTTACAATGGGAATGCATCTTGCTAAGATTTCGTACAATTCATAATAACACTGCATCTGTCAACTCACAGAGAGTTCAAATTTTGTGACAATTAATGCTTTAAAATCAAATCCTTTCAGGGGTGATTCATTTAGGCACTAAGTAAAATCAAGTTGAAATATTTATGAACAATATGAAAATGTGGAAACTTTCTTTAGGAACCTGTCTTTTCATATAAATCATGAATGAAACCAACTATGTTTGACAAAAAAAAAGCATTTCATCAAGCAGCATAGCTACTAACCCTTTTCCATATTCTGAAAGATGTTTTCTAAAATGTAACAGATATTGGCAGAGCACTTGAGTGATTTTTAAAAGTTCATGATTTCATGAATGTGAACAGGTGAGAGCAAATGAAGCCTTCAGCAGAATTGACAGGATATCAAAATATAATAATAGCAATAAATTACTTCAGTGCCAGCTGACCCAGTAAACACACGCTTTACTTCTAGACAGTAATGTTTGGCTGATTAATAATCATATGGAAGGAGAGAGAGAAACTGGCAGTGTTTTAGACAAAAACAGAGCCTGTTTTTACCAAGCCAGTGCCAAAGGAGTTAGCGGAAGCCCTGGCTTCCAAGGTCCATGGAGATTAGAAGGGTGTTCAAGGACACAGCTCGTAGGCATGAATCATAACCCTTCAGAGTGGGATCAGCATTCTTTATATATTGTCATATCTGCAGGCTGTGACGTCTTCATCACTTCATCACTTAACGAGCTATGTCTTCCCAGACTTGCACAATCCAGCTGGTTAAACGTCTCCAAGAAAGGGTGTGTAAGTGAAAACTGGGAAGGAGCACGGAGGACAGTCTTACTTAGCTTAGCTTCTCACCACTTCATTCTGTGTGTTACCACCTATGTGAGGCCCTCTTCGACACTCAGAAGACTCTACAAAGGAACACACATTCTCTCCTAGCTTCTGCCTTAGTAGCTGAAAATAACTTGATGTAGCACTTAGTGTTTTGTTTCAACAGTTCTGTTTGACTCCATAACCACACTCAAGATGTATAGAATCTTTCTTTTATTTTTGAATCGCCTGACTCTAGAAACCAGCATGTCTCTAGCACTAAGTAAACACACAATAAATACTTGTTTGTATGTTTCTGTCAAACCCAAGTCCTTAGGACAATTCTATTACAGTGGGGGTAAATTTTAGTTACTGGAAACAGGAAAAAATAAAGTAAAGGTCAAGTGGAGTCATCTTTACACTAATGAAGTCAAACACAAATAAAGGACCCTTAGTTCCTCAGCATGTGACTTTATTTGAAGGTGAGGACTTTATAGGAGATATCAAGTTAAAACCAGGCATTCAAGTTAAAACCATGATCCTGTACGATTCGTGATCTAAAGGAAGGAAAATGTGAACGTCGGCACATACAGCACAAAGACAAAGTCACAGAAGGTGACCATCTGGAGCAAATCCTTCCCTCACAGTTTTTACAGGAACAAGACCTGACAGTCTCATAGTCTCTGACTTCATGTCTCCAGAATTCTAAAACAATAATTTTCTATTGTGTAAACTGACTTACTATAGCAGTTCTAGCAAACCAATGCAAGTAGCTAGGTCCCTTTGCCTACTGAAAAGAAAAGTTAACAAGAAAGCAGTGCAAAGGCCTGGCTGCAGTTCTCAGATGACGTGGCTAATGTAAGGACTCCTACATGACTTCTCCAGGACAGCACAAAAATCCTGCACTGTTCCCGGCCACAGAAAACACTGTCTCTATGCTACTGCTATTCTGCACTTGCTAAGTGTGCAAATGATTTTTGTACCAAGAAAATGTATCTTCAAGTAAGATGGGAAATTACATTTGCTGTAATCAATCAGTCTTTTCTGAAAAACGGATTATTAGAAATGCCTTCATTTGATTACCTAGGTGAAAATTTAGATGGAAAATAACAATTCTAAATGCAGTATAACTACTGACAATGTGATAAGAAGACTTGCATTCATTCCTAACATTAAAATATTTTAAAGTTTTATTAATACCTCCGTAATTGAGATTAATATATTACACATGATTTACTTAGGCTTGTCAATGCAGTGACTGTAGATTGAACTAAATGGACTGCTATTTTCAGAAATAAAAAGCGACAAAGAAATAAAAGTACATTTACTGAGATAATACATGGATAGAGTGAGAGAAATAAACCACATAAAAATGACTAATGAAAACTATTAATTTAAAAGAAGACACCTGAGAAGGTAATATACTTAAGGTAAAATCAGTTATATGTCTTGTTTGATTGCTTAAGCAGTTATATTTTTAAATATTTTAATTTTATTTCAGGCTCAAGACTATTTGAATTTGCTTTCTTTTGTACAAAAAAGAAGTCCCATTCTATGGGGAAAAACATAAGAATAAGAAAACATACAGCAGAATTAGGGTCACAAAGGATATCTTCTTGACTTTTAATGAGCTCATACAAACCTGGTGATAATAAATGAAAAGAGTCACGAGTATCCAGACTGTATTTCACTGAAACAGAAATTTTCAAAACATGAGCCATGGTCTTCATTACAAACTGAAGACTCCATGTGCCAAGGTGTGCTTTTCAATCATTCATTACAGCCAGATAAACATTGCTCAACAAACATAAAATACAAAGTTACAAATCCTTAGGAAAGATTTTTTGAAAGGTTATAGTCAAGACTTAAAAAATATTTAAAATGTCTATTTATTTATTTATTTATTGGTACCAGGGATTGAACTCAGGACCTTGTACTTGCAAAACAAGTGCTTATGCCAACTGAGCTAAATCCACAGCCCCTAAAACATTTATTAATTTAAAAAGTACTATCCCAAAGTGTTGTGTAATCTAGCTTTTTGACTCCAAAAATGCATTTTAATTCTGCAAATCCTTATCGATCACTAAATTGTTTTGGTACATGTGTAGTCATACACTGTTTGAATTTATATGCAAATACACTGCATCAGCCCTGATTTGATTCTGAAATGAATCCCTATTCCCTTTTCAGTTTTTAAAGTAAATATACTTTTCCTTAAATATAATAACTGTTGAGGCTGGGGATTTAGCTCAGTGGCCTAAGTGACTGCCTGGCAAGCACAAGGTTATGAGTTTGATCCCTGGTACCAAAATATATATATATATATAATAACTGCTGTTAAATTCTTGATTATATTTCAGAAGTCAACCTGTCTAGTTTAAATCGTACAAATAATTTCTGTTTTCCATAACTTCAATGCATCTGAAAAGCAATGCAGCCTTGCTGGCCCAAGGACTTTATCTCAGTGATGCTGTTAAAATTTTGACCTATAGAACTGTAAGATAATACATCTGTGTTGATTTTGGCCACTGAGTTTATAGTAACTTGGTAAAACTTTCCTAGCGAATTCACCTCTCTCTTGCAGTGGCACCAAAGGCAGAAGTGATCCCTGTTTAGGTGCAACGTGGCCTCACTGGCACTGAACGTGAAGCAGCAAGCCCAAGTGGGAAGCTAGTCCTCCATCCCGCCTTCTGCCAGGAGACAGCCAGCATCCGTGGCCCAGGTGGTTCTAACAGGCCCCACCGAGAAGCTGAACTCACACATTCCACTTCCCCTAAGCAAAACTCGCCAGGGGCCTGATGCAAATAGAAAGATTAAACAGGTTTAGAGTCTCATAACACAATAGCCATAATGTTCAGCATGCAACTAACAGTCCTCAAAGCTTAGAGGAAAATCAGCTCAGATGACAGCGAGTTTCTCACATGACAGCATGGAAGCCAAAAGGAAGTGACACAGCAAAGTCAAGGTCACAGGGACACAGAACTATGTCAACCACAGTTCATACATCCAGTCTATGGATGCACTATGTCTCGGGGTGAAGGAGAAGTAAAGGCATTCCAGGCAAAGGGAAATGAAGACAACCGTTCTTAGCAAATCTACCCTTAGGAAGATACAAGGAAATGCTCTAAATGGAAAGTAAATAAAAACAAAAGAAAGGCTGGATTTCCAGAAAGAAAAACAAAGACAAAATCTTTCCAAAACTGGAAAAATAGAGGTTTACCTATTCTGCTGTGGCAATGTATACAGAAGACGTACTTCAAACAATTGTATTCTACAGGCATGAGAGTGAAGGTACTAAACAAATCTTAGATGCAAACAGTCAATTTGTGATGTAAAATAGATTAGTAGATTTTTTGAAATATTCAACAATCTGTTGTCTGCAAAATAGTCCTTTCAGGTATAAAATGAGATTAAAATAAAAAGATAGAAAAATATATCATGTAAACCTTAATCTTAAGCTAGAATATATATATATATATATATATATATATATATGGTTAAAGAGTTATATTATGTAATCATAATCATACAAGGATCAATCTTCCAGAAAGACAAAAGAAATCCTCAAATACATAACCTCAAATTATATAAGGAAGAATTGAAAGAAAAGAACACAAATGCAAAATTATGTTTAGAAGCATCAACAAAACTGTATCAATGCAAGATAGACAGAATATTAGCTAAGATCTAAATGATATGAACTAAATAATCAACTAACAAGGCCTAATTGACATACAGAGTTGACATTATACAGAATATTCCACTTAATGTTGGCAGAAAAAATTTAATTTTTCCATAAAACATTTGTTAATATACATCACAAACCAAGGCATAAAACAAACCTTAATGATTAATGAATCATCAGTATTGTAGGAGTATATTCTCTGTTCATCATAAAATCAGACTAAAACAGAAAAAGACATTCCCAAACAATTAAAAATTAATTTTAAAATAGTATAGGCTCAAAAATATCTCAGGAAAATCTGAAGTAATTTAAATTGAATGTAAACAAAAGTAAAAATTATATTAAAATGTGTTCCACAGCTAAAGCAGGGGTTAGAAAATTCTTGTAGTATTTAATGTTTAGGCAGGAACAGTTCTCAAAACAAAATTGTCACTTTCTTCCTCAGGAAAATAGAAAATCTAGTACACAAAGAAACAGGCCAAGTAGAAGGAAGGAAATAAGAGCATAAATCAATGAAATTAAAAGTAGAATGTCATCACTTCTGGGCCTTTGGATTAAAATCAAGGGTAAAACTAGAACAAATAGAAGATATTGATGAAACAGAAGAGTCTGTTTCTTAAAAAAATCATTGGTATTGACAAACTTCTAGCAAGCTTCACAAAGAAAACATGGCACCCAACATATGAAACAAAACAGAATAAAGCATTACAGATATTTCAGCCTTTGAAAGAATAACAGTGGAATGTGAGAACAACTTTATACTCATTTCAACAATTAGGAAAAATAAAGTTCTTAAAAAGCACAGCCTGTAAAAACTCAGCCACGATGAAACAGACAATCTGAATAGCCTGGTAAGAATTCCTTCTGTGGTGGAAATCTGTCAAGAAGTCCGCCAGGCTAACCCACTTCCCTGGAGTATTTTATAAGCCACTGAAGGCAGTAACTTCAGTTTTACAATACTTCTATAAAATAAACAGCAAGGCACTCTCTAAAATCATTTAATTGGATTACTATTATGCCTATGCCCAAATCAGACAAAAATAAAACTACAGATCAATATCTCCCAACAATTTAGAACAAAAAATTAACACAATTTAGAAAATTAAGTTCATCAATATGTAAAATAATTACATGCCATGACTAAATGTGATTTACTTCAGATATATGGGTTAGTTTGATATTTAAACATCAATCAATTTAATTCACCGTATCAACATAAGGAAATAAAAATCATATTATCATATCAACTGACACAGAAAAAGTACTTGACAAAAATCTGATACTCTATTTACAATTCTAAAATCATCAAATAACTTTCAACAAACCAGTAATAAAGTGACACTCCTTAACTGGATATTTTAAAAGGAATTTAAAGAATAACTGCAGCTAGTCTCATATTCAAGGAAGGATTAGTTTTTGTATGATTGATAACATTTAATAAACTACTAAAAGTTGAAACCAGTATAAGAAAATAAGCACCATCAAAAGATAATCAAATTAGAAAAGTTAGTTTAAAAGTCCTTGATGGCAATTTATATACTATAGAAAGTCTCAAGGAGTCTACCAAAAAATGTTTACAAAACTAATTACTGAATCCAGTAAGATTAAAAGATACAAGATTAATATACATGGTAAATGCCCATCCTGTTCTCCATACAGTTACTCCCTAGTAAAGGTGTTGAGTAGTTTCCTCTCTAAACTTACCGATGTGTTAAATCCAAATTCTACAGAAATTTCAGCATAGTTTAGAGT
This sequence comes from Cavia porcellus, assembly GCF_034190915.1. Lineage (NCBI taxonomy): Eukaryota > Metazoa > Chordata > Mammalia > Rodentia > Caviidae > Cavia > Cavia porcellus. The sequence goes on along the minus strand of NW_026947494.1, from coordinate 70,544,871 downwards.
AAACATACACAAGTTTATCTTAAATTTTATATGAAAAATTACTAGTTTTAAGAAACAGGGACACTAAAAAAAATGAGAAATCATTCTATCCAATGTTAAGGCTGACCATATGATGATCTGTGCAATCTGACATTTGAATGGAAACAGATACGTAGATTCATGCACAGGATAGAGAACCTAGAAATAGTCCTCCACAAATATGCCTGACTTATTCCTAAGTTGCAAAGGCATTCAGTGGAGAGAAACTAATCTCCAAGGAACAGTGCTACAGTAATTGGATGTCTAAAATCTCCCAAAGATGAATAATTACCTATATTTTAAATCTTTTAAAATATTATAACATATACATACAACTTTCCACAAGGAATGTAAATCTTTATACACTAACACATTAAAATAAAATAAATAAAAATGAACATAAAAATTAACACAAACTGCATCACAGATTTCAATGCTAAAATGTGAAACTAACACTTTAGAAAAATATAGAACATCTTTGTAATAGAGGAGTAAACAAAGAAATTTTAGGTGTGATACAAAAACTAAGATTCATAAAGGAAACATTTGAAATTGGATTTCTGTAGAAATAGCCTGATAGAATGAAAAAATACACTGGCACAGAGTATGCACAAGCCATCTATCCCACAAAGAATTTGCATTTATAATATATAAAGAACTTAATAGTATAACAAAGTTGTAACGTGGGCAAAAATCATGAACCCAGATTTACTAAAGTAAGCACAGACATGTCAGATGGACCTATACAAGGCGTTCAACCTTAGCTTCCACCAAAGCAGTGCAATCAAAGTACAAGTCCCTCTGCATAGTTAAAATAAAAAGTAGTCACAGTTAAATGCTGGCAAAGAAATAGAGAACTTAGATCACTCCCCTACTGTGGACAGGCATTCTGCAAAGCAGTCACTAATTATGACCCACTAATTTTATTCTTGGGCACTTATCTCAAAGAATTGAAAATATGTGTTCACAGAAAAATGTATACATGAATATTAAGAGCAACTTAGCCAGAAATCAGAAAAAAAATTCCAATCCTTCAGTAGGTCCTTCAATATTTATACAAATTGTGGTATAGTTAGAACACAGCATACTAGCCAACAATGAAGAAGTATGAACTGCTTATTATCTAAGAACTTGAATGAATCTTTAAGCAATTAGGCAGAGTGAAAAATTTAAGTGCAAAATATTTCATACTGCATGATTTTAATTATATTACGTTCTTAGAATAACAAGTCTATAGATATAGGTAATAGCAATTGTAAGGGCTTAATGTGTGAATGTTAGGTGCAGTTATGGAGGAGCAACATGTGGGAGATTTGCTGTGGTTTTGCTGATCTACATTTAGAGTATGTTAAAATACTGGTTGTAATACTGTACTTTAGTTTTGCCCACTGGGAGATCGTGAGTAAAGGAAACATGGGATACCTCTGTTTTGTTTCTTTACAGTTGCTTAAGAATCTAACATTCTCTCTGATAAAAAGTAATCTCAACATTTCCATCTGGTCACTCTCCAGAGTGCATACTTGTTATAAGTTCTTCAAATGTCCTTGACTTATTAATTCATGCCTCTGAAGGTCCACTACCTCATTAAAGCCTCTCTTATCAGTGATTTTCATTTGCCAAGATCAATTCATACCAGTACCTAGCCTACTGGGCACTCTGCTCCACTGGTGTTCATTCCTAAAGAAAACTTTATCTTTTGTTTTTTTATCACTACGTTTTCTTTTACTTTGTGTATTTCTTTTGATTAACCTTGTAAAGATTGCAAGAGGAATAATTACATACAGGACCACAATTTGTAGTTTTATTTGACAGTCACCTAAGTAGTCAAATACAAAGAAGGTGCAGGAAATCTGCCCACAACACTAAAGACCTAGAAAATCCACCTGAGCTCCGGGAGAACATGGCGGACAGATAACAGCAACTACCGGAGGCTCTCTGAAAGACTCGGCTCAGAAGCCAGGAATGGTGCAGACTAAGGAGACATAAGCAGGTGGAGATATGCTCTGCTGACTCAGGAATGAGCTGGGCTGAGAGAAACCAACTTGGAATGCAGTCCTGGTGCTAAAACATGAACAGAAAAGCCTCGGTGTGGAGGCTGGACCCCGTGCCATTGTAAGCCGCAATTTGGGTTTCCTGCCGCGCGGTGGCTGGCTGCCTCTACAGTGGCTCGGCAAGGAGAGAGACGCGCAGAAGCTCTGAGAACGGCAATTTGCTAACCGCAGGGAGGCGTGCACTGACTTGTGGTGAGGTGAGTGAGAGAAACTGACACTCTACCACAGTTTGACTCCAGCAGAGGACTTTCTGGGCCCGAGCAGTCCTGCGGGAGCAGGGCGCGGTGGCGACTCCAGCCACACATCCCCCTCTCCGGCGGGATTGGTGAAAAGTGCCTGGCCTGCGTGACCCTGCCGGCGGACCTGGTAGGCTGTCCCAACCCAGATCCCAGAGCCTGACCGTGGCCGGGAGGGGAGATGCGAAAGGCTGACTGGTCCGTAACTCCCTGGGCGCAGCGGTGAGCGGGAACACCTAACTGGCGCAATTTGATCAGGCTGTGGCTGACTGGGAGAGAAGCTGGGCCTCGTATAAAAGCTTGCATATATAAGGAACAGAGAAGAAGAGGCAGCATGGGAAAAGGCAGCAACAAGAAAGGCTCCTCGGCCCCCAATTCTGAGAAACAGGCAATAGCAGACACCGCACCAATACACATAAGGCACCATATAGAGAGCCTCATAGACCAATTCAGGAATGAAGTTATCAACGACCTGAAGCTAGAAGTATGCAGAATAGTTAGAGAAATGCTAAGTACCACCCAAGAAAAAACAGATGGTGGAATGGAAGAACAGAAAAAAAGGGGAGAATTGTTTGATGGAGAAAACAGAGAAAGCATAGAATATGTGAAGCAGGTTAAAAGGGACTACCAAGATACTAAGAAGTCTATAGAAGACTGGCATAACAGCTTGAAAGAAACTAAGGACAGACTATCTGAACTGGAGGGCACACTTGTAATATGGGAGAATGAAATGAAAAACTTCTTAAAAATAACAAAGAAACAAACAGCAATAATACAAAGACAAGAAGATGATAAGAGGATCCATAACTTAAGGATTAAGGACATAAAAGAAGAAGTAGGGACACAAACAAGTGAACTACAAAAGCTACTCACAGAAATAATCCAGGAGAATTTTCCTAATTTAGCAAAAGGTAAAGATACTCAGATGTATGAGGCATATAGGACCCCAGCTACCTACAACCCAAACAGAGCAACACCCAGGCATATAATAATAAAAATTCCAGAAATTCAATACAAGAACAGAATATTAAAAGCTGTAAGAGACAAGAAACAGACCACTTACAAGGGAACACCCATCAGAATTACAGCAGATTTCTCTGCACAAACCATCAAATCACGAAGAGCGTGGGGGGAAATAATTCAAGCTTTGAAAGATAATAATCTCCAGCCAAGATTGAGATATCCTGCACAACTGTCCCTGGAAATTGATGGAAAAACAAGGTGCTTCCAGGATAAAGAGGAACTAGGGGAATTTGCAACCACCAATTCAACTCTACAGAGAGTATTGCAGGATATTCTAAAAAAAGAAAAATACAAAGAATCCAGAAATAATGGCAGAGAGGCCACAACAAATGGAGCAGAGAACAAAATGAAGAAGACAAACTGACAGCTACTGACAGAAAACGAGCTCAACAGAAATGAGGCAGAGAAGATTGGATGATTGGAACAGCTATTTTGGAGAAAATGACATCTTAATAGGTAATACTGATTTAGTATCATCTTGTTTTGAAGTCTCATCTAGCTTTTGTCCTTCTGTCTCCAATGGTCTAAATAGGCTGTATCTTATTGGATTTTATTATGTACGATAGTATAAGCAAAAACCTTTTAAAGACAAGGAGAATATACAGAAACCATTGTTTGTTTTCTGTTAGTTGGTTCTACATACTCTGTAATGCTGTCATTCTCTTGAATGGTTTTACATTGTTTTGATATACTTAATGCTACAGTATACGAAGTTGTACTCAAGGATTTCAAAGAAAGAGACAATATGGTAACTACTTTTAGGTTAGGATTATCTGATGGTGAAACACTATTCTTCTTAAATGGTTATGTTTTGATCTGCGCTGTTTCGTTGTTATGCCCTCTTTTATCTCAATCTCCACTCCATTATTTACTTTTTTATCTTTATCCTTTTAATTAAAGGAAAAAAAATAGCAGGATATATTATAGTAACCCACTTTGACTTTTCATTACCTTGATTTAAAGCCCTGTATTACTCTCACCATCTGGTTTTTAACTGATGTTCCCCTATTCTGTTTTGCTGGATAGTATCAGGTTCAAAAGTTTAGGCATCAGCTGTAAAGATAATGAGATTCATTATGACGCCCATTCTTGTTGACTTTTATCTACTTTTGAAGACCTACAATGTCTCCAATGTTTTGGTTTTGTCGGTTTTATTCTTTACTGTTTTGTTCAATTGTATTATAACTAATGATATAGGCAATTCTATTAGAGATAGCGGGAGGCATTATGGTAACCATTGTTGATCACCTTGTATTATGTTTTTACATAACTATTATGTCCACCCTTTTGACTTGACCGATTCTGTTCTGTTATGTCACATTTGGTTTTACTCTCATCCAAAAAAGTAATAAGAACAGTGGGAGCAATGAAACGCAAAATGTGTAATAGTCATGGTACAAAAGAGAGGAAAAGAAAGTGCTCCAAACTATATAACTGCATGTATATTTAAGTGTATAAGATAGAAAATGATATCACAGAGTTTTATTGGATCAATGAACAGAACTGTTTGCAGTATCATTGATGGAATGTCCACTTTACAAGCTTTAATTTTGTGACTTGAACAATTATTTCTAAGATGACAATATGTAATCCATTAACTAGTGATTTCCTACTGTTCATTTTTTTCTGTAAATCTGTATAACTTGTACCCTTTCCCTGCTTTTTTTTCTTTTCTCCTTAAATAAAATTAAAAAAAAAAATCTAAAAAAAAAAAAAGAAAATCCACCTGAGGGCCCAGACCCCATGGCAATAACCTGCATGAGTTCAGCTGAAAATCTAGAACCCATGACAATGACACATGCAAGTCTGTTTCACTGATCTGCACTGGGAAGGCCCAAAGGTCAGCAGTGGAAGATAAAAAGTCTCTGACCTCATTATTCGCAACGTGGTTAGTTTCCACATGGAAGCCACGCCTTCCCCTTCTCTCTACCGCGCTCTGGTGTACTGTAACCCGCTGGGTCTCCGGGTTCCTTACTTTCCTCCCATTTTCCACAGCCGAGCCTTTTTTCCAGCTCTCGGCTGTTCATTGTATGGGTCATTTAAAAGTCTCCTACAAAAACTTCTCTGAAGCAAATTTGGTTTTCTAAATTGTCTGCCTTCTGCAACCAATAGTTACACAAAAACACAAATGTGATCACATTAGACACTGCAATAATTTTATATTATTTTGAGATAAATTTCCTATTTTTTCTCTCCTTATCCAGATCTCATTGTTATCTATCAGTCTGCATGGTGTCTTGCCTAATTTCTACTCTTGGCATTTGCTCCCTCTCTTGAGTAATGTAGAAATTTAGTACATAATTTTTATCTACACGATTTTGTGTTCTTTTTTTCTCCTTACTCTATAATAATTTTATTATTCATTTAGAAACTTCAATTTATTCTACAGTGAAGTTCAGATATTACTTTTCTAAAGAATATTCTTGGTCTATTAGATATTTTTCTTCTACGTTTCTGGTTCTGTGTTATATCTAATCTCCTAGTTTACTATAATAAACTGTTAATGCCATTGTGTTTACATGGAATCATCACACACAACCCTACACACACAAGAATGCACACATACACATGCATGCATACATACTATATATATATGAGAGACTTTTATCCATGTGAAAAGCTATAACATTTTTGTTTCTTGATGAACAATAGCTCAATGTAGCACATCACTAATTTTTAAAATAAAAAAAAATTAGCAACATTTGGAATAAATAAGGAAGAACCTTACCTTAAGTTTGGTGTGCCTACATGTTTCATTTTGTTTGTTGTCAATTTAAGACACATATTTTATTATGCTGCCCAGATTGGCCTAAAGCATTCAATTTTTGAAATGTTTTCTTTCTCCTTTTTACATAAAACATGTTACTTTGGCAAACTTTTTTTTACATTTAAATGATTTTCCACATACAATTATTTATGAATTCATGATTTATCATATCCACTGAAGCATATTAGGGAAAAATGTCAATTATCTAGGAAGTGCTATGTGTTATTTCTCCAATAAGTTTTGATGCAAGAAAAATATACACATTCACACATGTACCTCAGAAAATGTTTCTAATCATTAAAACTATATAAAAATAAAGTTAAATTTATAGTGATTGCACTTAAGAAAAACACCTTCGCAGTTATTGCAAGAAATTATCCATATTCTGACATCTTCATTAAGTAAGGTTATTATTTCTAAGAATATCATTTATTTTGAGTAAACATAGCTATACTTCATTTCCTGGCATACATGAGGCAAGGTATCTTGAGATATTAGAGTTAAATAAAAATCTTATATAATTGCAATTATAGCATGACAACAAAGTATAAATGGAAAAGCAAAAGAAAATCAATTAAAATTTAGACAGATTTTACATTGTCCCACCAAGGTTATGCAACACACAAATATATTTTTGTGCCAAAGCAAAGTAGAGATAAATTAAGGATGTTTGGCAGGGCTTCTACCACATTACAGGAAATGAGTATAAAAGTGAGGGTCAAGTCCTGAAAAAATAATTATGGAGCCCTTCTGATGCTGCTTTGGTTCTGGATAGCCAAATGCTTGTTCATGAGCAATGCTGCTGCTGATCATTAGGGTATCTCTGTCTCTTCTCTCTCTCTCTCTCTCTTTCTCTCTCTCTCTCTCTCTCTCTCTCTCTCTCTCTCTCTCTCTCTCTCTCTCTCTCTCTCTCTTTCCTCCCTTCCTGGCTTTCCCTAGATGTGTATAATGCACATTATTAAGATCACCACCGTGATTCATTTAAATACTTAGTACATTAATAGATGTTGGTTATACAAATGTCAACTGACTGCAGATTTTTTGTAGGTTGCCTTTGTGATTTAACCTTCATTTACTTTATTAAAAGTTGTTTTAATATACTTCTTACACGCATATTTTGTTGTACTGACACTTGATCTGTACTGGCTGTTCTGGAAGGATGCATTTGGATTCAGTGAATAATGGCAGACTGTCTAGTGGTAGTGAAACTCAGTGACTATCCTTACAGATAGGTTCATATTTCTTTTCTTCTTCATATGCCCTAGCCAAAGCATTAAATGATTTAAGAAAAAGAAAAAAAAAAGAAAAATTTTCATATCTGTAAAAAATTAGGAGGTGGGCATAGGCCAGTTAGCAATCAACTGTCAATTTTTTAAAATAAGGAATAGTAAAGTCTTTTCCTTTGAAGGCATTTAAAAATAGAAGACTGTCATTGGTTTTAAATAGGTGAGGTTTGAATGCAAAATTGTAAATTAAACAGTCATCTTTTCTTCACCATTGCATAGTACAAAGGATGATAAAAAATAGTCAATATTTAAATTTTAAAAAAATTATTACATTTAAAGATATTTTCTCCTTTAGAATATTCTTCACTTTAAACACTTTTCTCTTGTCATTTTTGTCTGTTTTTGAAGCAATGCTGGAAGTCTTCTTTCATGTCCTCATGAAGTGTGAACAAAAACAGTGCACGCTGCTGCAAAGTTCCATCCAACACGAAGCATGCTTCTAAAAGCACAGATCGGTGTGCGCCCTCACCCACACTACTCACCAGGTGTTAGGGCTGCATCTAGATCCCCCCAGCCTCAGGTTTTCATAGGTGGGGCTTTCAGCCCTGACTGGATCCAATTGCCTGATGCTGGGACTAAGTGTGTGATTAGTAATTTAGTCCGCTAATGGTTTTGCAGAGTGCTATATAGGATTAAAGACCCTAATCTGAGCGCTACCCCTCCTAAGGACATGTAACTTGGATAAAATATGTGGGGCAGAATGAGCCCTGGGGAGTCACTTGCGGCTGGTAGCTCCTACCCTCTGCCTTCCCCTTCTATGTGCTCTTTCTCCTCTGCAGTCATCCGGCCTTGTTGTCAGCCAACTATGAATGGAAACCTCTGCAAACTGTGAGCTAAATAAACATTTCATCCTTTAACTCTGGATGCTGCATATTTTGTCTTAGCAATGAAAATAGTAAGTAAGTTATTTGGTGTGGTACGGTATAACCCTTTCTTCCTAAAACTAAAAATGATCATGAAAGTAAACATTTTAAATCTATTCAGACATTAAAGCAGGTACAGCAACATGAATAAAGCCATTCCAGAAAGCAGCCTTCTAGACCTGCTTCAGAAAATGGTAAGAAAAATATCCCAAGTGTGTTTGAAGTGAGAGGGAATATTCTGAAGGAGATTAACAGCAATGTGTCCTTTCTTTTAATAAAGAAGCGCATACCATTTTTACTATACCTCACAGTTTGGGCCAAGAATTCAGCTACCATAAGGCACATGCATGTACAATAAGCACAATAAGCTGGATCCCCATAAAATAACTGACATGAAGCAGATGGAACTATTGAACGTCACAGGTACCTTCCCCGAAAATGTTGTTTTTTAAACTATATTCCAATCATATACTGTACATTCAAGATTTTCAGACTAATGAATGGATCTTGGAACACTTCCTTTCAAATTGCGCTAAATAGGTCTTTAATTAATACATAAACCAATATGTTTCTTCCCTTCAGAATAAATGACAAAATAACCAAATAAACAACTAAAATAATCAAAACAAAAATAACAATTGAAACACAGATACTAGTACTTCATAAAATACTATTTTGTATGATGTTATATAAATACACGTTTTTGCAGTGTAGCAATTGTGAACCTAGGAGCATTACCCAGCCCTTTCTATTCTTTTCTTTTTAATTTTGATGCCAGTTATCACTAAATAGGCTAAGCTGAACTGAAATGTACAGTCCCTCTGCCTAAATCTGCCAACTAGCTGAGATTACAGGTGTGCACCGCCACATCTGGCAGTGTAAATAAGATTTATAACAGAAAAATTAGGTGAGTACTGTGGCATGGGCCTAGAATTCCAGCTACTTGGTATTTGAGGTAAAAGGATTAAAAGCCTAACCCAGTTTGGGTATTTTAGTGATTCCCTAACTCAAAATAATAAATAAAAAGGAAATGTAGCTCAGTACTTGTCTGGTATAGATTCCTCCTGTAATACGGCATTAAAAAATGGAACTTAAAAGAGAAAAATTTTACTATAATTCATCACAATGTAGAGAGAATTAAAAAGGCTAGTATTCACAAAAAAGTAAAAATTCTGAAATACCTAATATTGCACCCCACAAGAAAAAGAAAGAAGAAAGGAAGGAAGAAACCAGGACCAGATGGTCTTACAGAGGAGTATTTCTCTTCAAAGGAAACTAGTTCAAAATGAGAGCATACGGTAAAAATTGGAAACTTGCATGAATCCAGGGTGACTTAGGGTGGCTCATTAACACACTGCTGGAGTTGTCTTGTGAGTGGGTTACCACTTGATTACTGTGAAATTTGACATCGGCACCTCTTGTGGACTCCTAGACTCATTTAGACTTGTATTTCAGTCTTCTCAGTCACCTTCCTGCTCTTTAATAAAAAAGATAAAATCTCAATCTTTCTGCTGCCGCAGACTAGTGCGTCCTCAACCCCCGTGGCTGGTTTAGGAGGACTATTACAAGATTTAAATGAAGTATTGTATGTAAAGTGCTCAGGACAGCACTGGAAACAGGAAACAAATTCTCTTTCTAATAACTGATAGTATTTTTTACAAATATTTTAGCTTATTTCTAGAGAATTAATTCTGGTTTTTAAAAGTGTGTGTGTGTGTGTGTGTGTGTGTGTGTGTGTGTGTGTGTGTGTATTTAAGATAGTGTCTCGTTATGCAGTTCAGGCTGCCTTTAGGTCACTTTGTAGCCCAGGATGGTCTTGAAAATGTAACGATCCACCTGCCTCAGCCTCCTGTCTCAAAAAAAAAAAAAAAAAAAAAAAGGACAAAAAATTATCTTGATTATTTTCTAAGATTACTCCAGAAAGAACTGAGTAAATAAAAGTGTCTCTGTTGAGGATAAGTCAGTCATTTCAGAAAAAGAAATTTCTTAATATTTTCCCTGTAGTTTACTATGTATATAAATTCGTCTCTCTAGTTCATTTTCTTTTCCTGTAGTTTACTGTGGGTATAAATTCATCTCTTCTAGTTTCTTTTCTTGCTCCACGAATAAGCAAAAAGAAAACAAATATAGAGAACACAAAATAGAAAGGACCATATACATATTTTCTTGACTCCTCTCCTGTGACTTTCTTTTCTGTGTTTCCACAGCATTTTGTGTACACCCTGACTGCGCTGTTCCTTCCCACTGCATTGTGACGACCTGTCTACATGTTGGCTTTTGTGGGTTGTGAACTTCTCAACTTCAAGATGCATTCCTTGTTATTTTTCCAGAATCTAGTGTGTACTCAATAACCGTCCTTAGAAAAGATAACATTTTCATTTTCTCTTCCCTTTAACTGTCATCTTTCTCTTCCTTAGATCTATTTAGATCATTATCTTCCTGTGAGTCCACTGTTATTAAATATAAATCTATCTTTAGCATGAGTTTTAAGAACTTTCGGTATCATAGAATCATTATAGGAGAGATTGGTCAAAATACAGCGGCTTTATAAAATTGTACTGTAGCTCAAAAGGGTCTTAGTTGTTACAGACTGATGGTCTTTGTAAGGAGAGACCATAAACCATACCTTCCCAGGTCTGTGATGATTAGTAAGTTATACAATAAAGCACAGAAGTGGTACTCAAAGCTTAGTCCTCAATATTTGAATTTTAATTTTGAAGAAATAATAATGTCTCATGTTTTCTGAATGCTTAACATTTCCTTGGTTGCTTTGAAAATTTGTCTGTATATCCCCAAAAGGTTAAGTGTGCATAGCCCATCAGAGGAAAGTTCGTGCCTGTTGAGGGGGATGAGTCTGAGAGTGAGAATTACTGTCAGGATATAGATACAATATACATTTATCTTCTATATCTGTGATTCTCATGATCAAAATATGTCGGCTTAATTGATATTCTACCGCTTTATTCTCATACAAAATTATGCAGACTTGATTTTCTTTCTTTAGGGAAAGTTAGAAAATGCTAAATTTAAGTCAATTTTCTTTTGAATCTTTTTCAAGTTATTTTTATATAGCATTGATTTTTCTTTTACTTTTAAAACTATGACATTGAGAACATATAGATGCTAGCAATCTTTACAAAGAGTTTCTAAAATATTTGCTTCTAAAACATTTATAGTTGCTTTATCAAAAGAGACATTTGAACAATTACAGTTCTTCTAACGCGCCCTACTTTTCTCTGTCACTCACTACAATCTCTATCATTTTTGTAGAACAAAGATTGATGTTAAGAAAGATTTAAGATGTTCAGAAAAGTAGGGAACATACAAACCAAAAATCCATTACTATGAAACAAATATTTTGGCTGAACTAGACATTTTAATAACAACATCTATAAATTTTTACCTGTCTGCAACAGACTCTTGAAAGCATCTCTGAATTCATGGAAGGAGGCAAAGCTCAATCCTTTACATATTTTTGCAATTGGAACAAATTCTTTCTATGTAGGAAATAATCACTGATTATCACTCATTCTAACTTATCATTTAGAGTAACCCAGCTAAACCAATGAGTATACAGAACCCAGTTACATGCTTCTAAAAATTCAGAGCAGAGGCAAACCTAAAATTACGATTAAGGTGTACAGGAAAGAGATGATGTTGTAGCCTTACCAGTAACGTAAGTATGTTCAGGAAGCACTTATACAATGAAAATGAATATTTTTAAAGAGACAATAAAATGATATATTACTTGACTTCTTCCATGTATTCATAAATTTTTCTCTATATGTTTAGTTATCAATTGGACATTTTCCACATTTCTACATACTGTTATGAAATTGTATACCCCATATAATACATAATAAGCCATATTAATTTTACCATATGTGAGTGGATGAAGTAATTTTTACTGTCTAGCCAATTCATTAAAAGAAACTATGTTTTAAAATAAGAGGTTTCCAATTGATAACAATACATTATTAAAAGCTTCCTTTAATATCTTTGCCCTAAGAAGCGGTTTATATGTTGTATCAGGTGATTGAAAATCCATGACACATTCTCTCTAGGAAGGTAACTGTCCACATGAGGAAAATTTTCAATAAACAGTACTAAGAGCTACACTTGCTTATATCCTCCTATGGGCAAGACTGAAGAAGAACCGAAGGGCTTGGTCCTGTCCCCTCAGCTTCTGGGATGTGATTTGCTGTGAAGACACCATGGTTTATGGTTACTTTACATGTGAAAATGTTCGTACTTCCTATACAAAAAAAAAAAAAAAAGAAAGAAAAGGAAAGAGCTAAGGAGTCCAACACATCGGCTCGCTTGTGTTTGCATGGTTGGAGATCTACCTTCACTTAGCTTAGTGATAGAATCAAGGTCAGTTTTCCCATCTGTGGGCCTCAGCTTTGGAAAGCATCAAATCTCAAATCATCAGTTCTCATAATCTCAAAATCATCACCATCTCTGTTAATCTGCAGGTACACATTGTTTGCACCTGAACTAATTATGTATATTTCTAGATACATGTGCATGGGTAGTGTGGGGTTAATAATAAATTTTATGCCTAATAGTACTAAATTCAGAGAATTTCTTACGTTTTGTATATCTGTGGAAATACATGTACTTCATCCATCATTGTTTTGATGGGAAAGAGAGGTCCTCATATTCACAAAGGTGAAGAAGCCATGAGCCACTCTAAGTTACCTAAAATTTCCACATAAAAAAGGGAACCTGACGTGAAACAACTAAAGTAAGTGGGTAATAAAATAATGTTTTATTATATATATTTTTATTATATGGCATATTAATATTATATTATCATATACTATAAAATATTATAGTCTATAAATATATTATTTATATGTTTATTAGGCAATAAAGTAATATAGTAATTTTTAGTACTTTCCAGTTTCTAAAATGTGAGGAAAAAAATCATGGTAGAGAAGCAATCCTCAGTTATGTTCGAATAATTGAGTCCTAAGAGTTTAATAAAAGCTTTGTAAAATAATGAGCTGTCAGGAAAAACTGTGTCAGTTACTCAAGTAAAAATGCTTCTGTTTTTGGGGGGGTTTTAGAACAATCCATTTTTATTTTCAAACACAGAGTAAAGATCTGCTTCATAAAACATTGTGTCAGTAGTGCTTTGAAGAACAGAAGGGAAGGAAGCATGTCCACTCTTGGGAAAATAGGGGAGCTTGAATATAATCATTGCAAGAGGTGAAACAGTAAATGGATAACTGATCGAGGAGTAAAACTTGAGACTGAAAGAGGGCAACACCACATCTACCACCTTCGAGGAATTTAGAAATGTGATGACTTTCCTCAAGGCATCTTCTCAAGGCGAGGCAATCAAAACTCAAGCATTTTGTTTAGATTTTGATGTCAAGTTACACTCAGACTGCCAAAAAACTGAAGGCCTATAAGTTAGGACCTCAACATCAATTTGCTCCAGTGCTTGCATTACATAGCCAGGTACGATCACATATGCCTCTAATCCTACTACTCTGGAAGCTGGCATGAGAATTGCTGTGAGTTCGAGGCCAGCCTGGATACCAAGTGAGTTTAAAGGCCAGGCCCTGTCTCAAACAAACAAAACCTTGCATTACATATTGAGAAGGGAGTGTGTCTGTGTGAACTTGGGAAGCAAAAAGCAACAAAGGATGAATGGACAGAGGGACAAAGTAGACCAGGAAGAGTACAGTGCTTGAGGTTCAGAGAAAGCTTTATGCCATCTAAAGATGAAAAGGGGACTTAGATCCTGTGTCACTGTGACACAATACTTGAAAGAAGCAATTTTAAAAACAAAATCTTATTATGGCTCACAGTTTTTGAGGTTTTGGTCCATTTTGAGGTTTGGTCCCCTGGCTTTTGCATTTATCAAAAGGCAGCATATCGTTATCTGAAGTGTGGTGGAACAAAACCATTCACTTCTTGATTATAAATAAGCAAAATTGAAGCAAAAAGATTGTATTGTATTTTGACAGATAGTTGATTTTGTGGGAAATCATGTTTTTTGAATTCAAGAAAACAAATGCACAAGTGTGTAAACCTATCAAATGTGACAGTTATAAATGGGATTGAAATTTTAAAACAGTATAACATGGAACCAATTAATATAAATTAGGAAATGAGTATACAGAACCAGAATCAAGGTGTAATTTTTAAAGGATTTGTTTAAAAAAAACTTTCAACATGGAGCACTGATTTTTGTACTGGGAATTGAACTCATGACCTCATGCTTGCCAGGCAGGTACTGTGCCACCGAGCTAAATCACCAACCTTCATGGGACACACTATTATCACTACCATAGTGGATCAATATAGATATACAGATTATGATTAAAAATGTGCTCTACTTATACAAAAACTCTGGACTGCTTTGAGCACTTAAAGCTTGGTGTTAATTTCAGAACATTTTAAAATTTTTGCAAAGATGCATTTGACAACATCAGCCAATTAAATTCTTAGGGAATGCTCAGATGCATCTGATATTCTAACCAAAATGGAAACATCCACTTCTGATCACACCTTGGTCACTTTCTCCAGGCCACTGTATCTCTGAGCCAAAAGAGGTCTATTCCATCAAGATACCCACTGCCGTGTCTTTGTGCACGCTTGCTCTAAACCTCCTAAACACAGATGAACACAAAATACAGGCATATTTCTCATTATGCAAGAAGACTCCCACATACAAATTCTAAAGGAAAGCACAGAACAGCTGCATTCCACTTTTTTGGCATGAATAGGGTCTTAATATCAATACTGAAATGGAAGTGATTAGTACTATTTACTGAATTTTAAGGCACCTTAGGATGTTCAGCCAGATAGTTTATTTGATTGGCTGAACATGCGGACACCTCATTTTAGAAAAAAATATATTGGCACAGGAAAAGAAATAGCTATCTGGCTGGTTCACTGACATTTTCAGAGGCTTTGAGCTGGTATTTCAGCTTTTAAAATGATAGTCTTATAAAGAATAACATGCTTTTTCTAGCATAATGTGGTTGTCTTTATCTAAGCACACTTCTGAACTCTAAAATTAGGAGTATTGAGTATGATCATTTAGACTTGGCTCAGCTTACAGAAAGCTTTTATTCATGCTGCTTTAAGGAATAATATCCAATACAGAAACGATCCACTTAAGTGTTAGAACCGTGATAGGATATAGATTGTATGTCAGTACCCTTGTTTAATATATCAATCTGATTCAATGCTGACATTAAATGCTTGTTGATAAATTATTTGACTTAGAAGATGTATTTACTCATTTTATTTCTTTTTTCTACAACATATGTATTTAATATTTTTCTATAGTACACTGACCTGGTTTCCTACAGTCAAAGAAAATTAGATGAGAGAAATGTTCCCAAAATCTCATGTTTGAAGGATACTATTGTAAGTAAGTCATCGTTTTTTTGTACAAAGTTCAAAATAATACGAACCATTTGGTTGTTGATGCTTCCAAAGGCCTATGTGTGAAATGCTTGGCCCTCATGTGGTGCTATTAGAAAGTGGTGGAACCTTTAAGGAGAAACCTTGGGAAAGCCGTTAAATCACAGAAGGTGAGCTTGTGAACTGCAGTCTCCACATTTCTTCCTCATTCCATTTTTCTCCCTGGGTTGTGATGTTTAAGTGCCACATTTTCCTGCCATGCCTGGCTGTCTTATCACAGGCTGGAAAGCAATGAGATCCATTTATCAGGGACTGGCAATTATCTTTCCTTCAGAATTTCAGATATATGATACCATGGAGTTTATTGACACAATAAACATCTTTCAGTCTAAATGTTATACCTTACAGATAACCATGCTTTTTTATGATACTTTAAAACTAAATAAAGTATGCTTTACAATGATAATGAAATCAAATTACATTGACAGCAGAGAGAGCTTTTGTAAATGCTCATGCATGTGGAACTTAAGCGCGAAACTAAGTAACCAATGGAGCAAAGTAAATAACTAATGTCCCCTTTCACATCAATCAAAAGAAAAGCAAAGGATATCAACACTTACAGAACACCGTTAAGACAGCACTGCTAGCTTTCTGTTGATCTGACAAAATGCCTATGATAAGCAGTTGAAAAGGAGTGATATTTATTTTGGCTTCTGACTGCAGAAGTACATGGTTACTTGTCCTTGCTGCCTTTGGGGCAGAGGTGAGGGAGCACATCAGGGTCAGGACATGCGGCAGAGGAAGTCTGTTCACTTCCTGGGGACTGGAAAGCAAAAAGAGAGAGGGCAGAGTTGGTGCTCCAGTACCCACTTCATGGGCACATCTCCATACCTAACTTCTGCTCCACTTTGTGAAGTTTTCATCGTATACCAACAGTACCTGCATTCAGCTGGAGAACAAGCTTCCAAGCTGAGAGCCCTTGGGGGCCATCAGAGCCCCAAACCGAGACAACATACAGGGAAATGTATAGATGTGTATGCCTACAGTAAAAACATGAAGCACCTCAAACTCTTAAGTAGTCTCCCACCTTGAGAAATGAGAGAATTGAAACCTAAAAGCCTGTTGTAGTCAGGGGTTGTACACAGAGAACAATTCAGATCAGGACATGGAATTTATAATATTTTTATAATGGTCACCGGAAGTCAACACAGGGGAATGCAGGAAATCTATCCGCAACACCAACGACATAGATTATGTAGTCAAGAGTCTAATGGCACGTCCCACGGCAATGTCCCACATGAGTCCAGATAAAAACCCAGAGCTCAGAACAACACCTCCACGAGACCAACTGGAAGTCCAGAGCCCACAAGAAGGACTCACGCCAGTCTCTTTTACAGATTCGTGCCGGGAAGACCCAAGGGTCAGCGGTGGAAGCCAGAAAGTCTATGCCAGCAGGATGAAGGAGCTGTGCTAGTGGGATGAGGGTTCTACACTGGAGCCGGGAAGTCACACTCACAACAAAGAGCAGGGCTGTCCTGAAAGGCACCACAGCCGTCCTCAGTGACACGGAGGCCCCGAGCTCCTCCAACGACAAGCACAGTTGGGTACGTGCTAGGAAGCAGCGTGACGAGTTCATCCTGGAGACCAGGCAGCACATGTCTTCCCCTCCAGAGCCAGGAAGCAATGATCGATGTGAAGACCAGAGCTTCTCCAGGAGAACCAACAGCTCAGACAGCAACTCATAGGAGAACCCACGATGTCTCCTTAACGCCTCAATCCCTCCCCACACCTCTCTTCTTCTTCACCTATCTATCCTGGCAACCCTCCTCAGGTGGAGCATCTTCTCTCAATGCATGCTGATGTAATCCAGCTGGCCAGGATTGACTACCAGTTTTTAAACCATAACAAAGCCTAAAAAAAAAAAAAAAAAAAAAAAAAAAAAAAAAAAAAACAAGAGAAAAGAATGATAGTCACAACAGACGGAAATAAAATGTAGAACAAGAAGAATAAAAACACTCTACAGCAGAAGTTGATTCTCTGAAAAGATCAATAATAGTAACAAACGTCGAGCAACTGACCAAGAGAAAGAGGACTTGAATTACTAAAATGAGAAATGAAAGAGGGAAAAATGCCACCAACATTACTGAAAAAAGGGCAGGATAAAAGTATATTATGAATGATTGTATTCCAGATTATTATGTAATATAGAATAAACAGTCAACCTCCCAGACAAACACAAACTATTTATAATGAATCACAAAATGTAAAAACTGAAATTTGTGCAAGAAATATCATTTATGAATATTATATTTTAGCAGTGAAAAAGGCTTCACAATGAAAACCTCATGAGCTTGTGGCTTCATGGGTACGTTCTACCAAGTGTTCACCCTCATTTCAAAGCCAGAAAGAAGACATCAAAATAACAGTAAACTACAGATCAATAGCACTATAAACAAAAACACAAAATGTATCAATAAAAGAAGTAGAACTCAGAAAAATATAAAAAAATTATCCATATCGACCAAGTGGGTTTACTGTGGGATTGTGAGGATTTATTACCCATCAATCAAGGATTTACTACCCATAAATCAACCAATGTACTATATCAATAGAATTAAAATATCAAAATTATATGATGCAAGCAAAGCAGTTTCCATAGCCAAACATACTTTCATGGTTAGAAGCGCACAATCTGATGAAATACATCTACAAAAACCATAACTGATACAGTTTGGGTGAAAAACTGAAAAACTCCCCCTGAATTCAAGAATAATAGAATAAAGTCTACGCTTTCCAGTTTTAGTCATTATTGCTCTAGAAATTCACAGGACAGGAAGTAGACGAGTTGTTTCTAGAAGATAAAGAAACAGAATGAAGAACAGCTACACATGGATAAGGTTATTTTTTATGTGGTGACATACTGTAGAATTAAACAGTAGCGATGTTACAAACTTTGTTAACATGCTAAAAATCGCCTAATTACACATTTTAAAAGACTGAATTTCATCTTCTGTAAATCATAGCTTAATTAAAGAATGAATGAATAAATGCAACAGAAATCTAAAAATTTCAAAAATAATTTGCCATTTTAAAAGAGCACAACTAGCAGAATATTCTTGAATTTATTTAATTTTGAGTAGCATATTTTTTGTATTGTAAGAAAATATTTTAAAATCACATGTTAACACTTATGAGGGAGCACCGATGGGTTCATTTACTTTGGGAAACACTGTTAATATCTTTGCTGTGTATCTGCATGGCTACAGATTTTGCTATTAAATTCTGTAACTTATACAGCAATCTAGCTCCCAAATTAGCACAGAAAAAAGCAGAAATTTATCAAACACAAGTTAGGAAAGAACAAGAAAAATGGTGAGGAAATAATAATATATATATATATATATTTTTTTAAATGTAGCATCAAGTCCAATAAATTTGAAAAGTTTAAATTCATTAATAAAAGGAAAAATATTAAAAACATTTAACATAACATTTTATGAAACTCAACACACACAAAATTCAGAAAAATGGACAGAAGTAAGTCAGGGCCATGGAAATCAAAACAGAGTTAGTGAGCATTATAAGCTTCTGATTGCATAAAAATTAAGGCTACAGTGTCAATTTCAGTCAAGAAAAATAATCCACAGTATAATCCAAAATGTAAAAGAAGAATTTTACATATTTTGCAAACTACATTTAAAACATATAAATAAAATTAATTATAGTGAGAAATTTACAAAGTTCACTATTATTTGAGGGCTTTTGCATACATTTGTAAAGCTCACTAGCAGATGGAGCAGAAAGAATAGTAAAAATATAGCTTTATGAAGCTCAACTTTAATGTTCATCCATTGGAAAATGCTAGCATAAGAAAGGACTTCATATAAAAGCCAAATGCATTTAAATAAATAAGTTGGTATAGTATTGCACAATGAAATGCCATATTGCATGAAAATAAATGTATAGATATCAGGAGATTTTAAAAGCACAGGTTTTGAATTAAAAAAAAAAAAAAAAAAAAAAAGATGTTGCAGACTGCCAGTTCTGGTCCAACACATAAACTTCAGGCAACAGTCTTATGCCCTCGATGAAAAAAAGAAAAACTGAAAAATATTAAAAATCAGCAGTTCTTAGACCCATCAGAGAACTTTGATTGTGGAGAGAAGTGCTAACTCCAAGGCTAAAAAGATATAACTGTATCAGAGAACAAAGTGGCCACGAAGCCAGTACTGGGAAGAGAAAACAAACCACAGACACTGAATGGCTGGTGGCCCAGTGTGAAGAGGCCTTGAGAGGTGGCTGCCCCTGGAAGCCCTGCCACAGGAGAGTTACCATGCAATTTCAGACCATTACCTCAAAGAATTATTCTAGGATCTTAAGTAGTGAATAAGAATCGTCCTGGGCTTCAAAGAGAAAGAACAGAAAATATTTTTAAAAAATAGTTGATTTTCAAAAAAAATTGAATATGCTCAAATGACTGTATTTAACTCAATAAACTGTCATTGAAACACATATCATCAGAACTTTACCAATGTGTGGAAAAGGAAAAACCAAAACCCAACACCACCTGGTAGTCTGGTTTTACTCTAGGAGGGAGAAAAGGAGAATCACTTGTTGAATTCACAGCCCAGGGGCACAGGCTCACTGAAAGCTCCAACCTGATCATAGAACTATGGAAAGATATCCCTCACCAACCTGGTTACTATTCTCTCACTGGCAAAATTTAAAGAGTTTCCAAGAACTGGGGAACAATAGCAAAAATATAGAGATAAGTAGATAGGTACACAGACAGAGGCTCGATAAAGAAAATAAAGTATGTATTTCAGTTCTAAAATAGCATTAGCCTAAAGGACACATAGCCGCTAATACCCTTCAAAATATTTCTCATTTAGATAGGCTCAGGCTGTCCTTCTTGCCATTTTCTGAAGCAGTTGTGAAAGTCTTTCCATTCTTCATGAGCTGTGATAAAGTGATCCCAGCACTCAGGAAGCTGAGGCTAGAGGATTGTTACAAATTTGAGACCAGCCTGGGCTACAAAGTGAGCTCAAGGTCAGCCTGAGCTGCCTAGTGAGACCCTGTTTCAAAAAGACAAAAACAAAGACAAAAAAATAATTCAGTGAAAGTCACTGCTGAGTGCCATCCAACAAAAAGGTAGTATCATAAAAGCATTAAGGCATGTCCTTCTCCATCTCAGTCACTGGTCCCATGCAATTCCTGGGTCTTCTCTAAAGTCAAAATGACCAAGAATGGTAAATGTTTGACTGTTGGGGACAACAAGGCAATCACAATGGGACAACTAAAGATACTCACAAGAAAGGCCTTCATGAACTGCTGGGGGAAATTGCAAACACAATAGGAAAAGTGTGTGCAAGCCAAGTATTTTGAGGTTACTTACAACAATAAGTCTTTTACTTCATTAGATGTTTAAGAATATAAACACTGACCGTATCTTTCAAACTCTTTCTCTCTGTACATATCTACTATACATTGCCTTAAATTCTGTATATGTTTGGAAATCAGATTGTCAAGTCCCCGATCTTCCCCATCCCAGATTCATGTGTGTGTGTGTGTGTGTGTGTGTGTCAGAGAGAGAGAGGGAGAGAGAGAGAGAGAGAAGAGAACAGAGAGAGAAGATTAAAAGATAACAATTATTTTAGGTCAAACGAAGAGCTGTAAATCAAAACCTGAATAAACTCCATAAAAATCTACTTATGAGTATAAGATATTGAATGTCTGCAATAAAAGAAATTTTGAAAAAATGGAACAAACTCACTTTGTTATAGAGTTATATTGATGAAAATTACATCAAATTTTTCTTTAGAACCAATACAAAACAGGATGAGGACAGTGAAACTACATATTTAAAAGAGAAACCAACCAAAACCAAATCATCAAACTATATTTCTGTAACCAATAAGATTATCCTTCAAAAGTAAAGAAGAAATAAAGAGTTTCTTAGGCAACAAAAATATTGTACAAATTCTGTCACCAAAAGAAAAGTCTTTAGAGAGGAGAAAATGATATAGGTCAGAAATTCAAAATAAAACAAATAAAGGAAGGGGACTATAAAAAAATGAGTAGAGGTAAAAGTCCTTATTTTACTTATTCTTAACTCAACTATGATTATAGTGGGTGTACAGTCGTAATAGTAACATTGCATTCAGTAGTCAGACCTTGCAGATAGGTGACACAAGTGCTTGGCGGGACTGAAAAATTTCCATCATGAGATATTTGCACCATCTTGAAATGAGAACACTCTGGGATTAATGAATGTCTGCTGCAAACTCTATGGAAACTACAAAAATATTTTAAAATAAAATTAACTTATACAGTGGTGAAGGACACAAAGTAGACAGCATGATTTAAAACAAGAGACGTCAAAGAAAGAGCGGAAAATTTTAACAAGTGTGTAGGTGAGAGCTACGAATAAAAAATAAGATATATTAATGCATCTATATCCATAATCACTTTAAATGTTAGTGGCTTAAGAATACAAATATAAAAGACAAAGAGCATACTCGAAGCACTATACATCATCAGCTGGAAATTCACTTTAAATATAAACATGAAGAAATTAAAAGTGAAGGGATAGAGAAAAGTATGCTAACCAAGTCATCAAGAGACAGTTGAAATAACCATAATAATTACAGAAAAAAATGACTTAAAAGCAATGAAAAAGTGTCAGGCATAAAAAGTGCATGTATTCATTTTGACAAAGGGATCAGTTCTTCAGTACTATGTAACCATCTTTAATGTGTTTGTGCCCAACAATACAGTTCAAAAAGTATAACACAAGACCTGGTAGAAGGCAAATAGCAGAATCCACACAGAGGGCTGCACACTTTAACAAACCCTGATCAGTTACTGAGACGCAGAGCAGGCAGCAAATCAGCCACCATGAGCCAAGGCATCCATCGCCTGGATATATTTGAAATTTGTAGAATACTTCATCTTGCACTCACAAAGCACAATATGTCTCAATATGTCTCAAACTCACAGAAATCAATAACAGAAAGACAGCTTGGAAAACTCTAAAATGCTTGGAGAATAAACAACACACTTCCAAATAACAATTAGCTTGAAAAGGGTCAGAAGAGAAATTCTGAACTATTTCAAGTTAAGTTAAAATGAAAATATAATTTATCGAAATTTTGTCAAAGTATTACTTAAAGTTGTCTTGCATTGAATTCACTTATTAACAAAGAAGAAAAGTTTAATTATTAAGCTAGATTTCCCTTTGGAATATAAGAGAAATTCATTTTAAAGTAAGCAGAGAAAAAATTAATTAGAGCGCCACATAATGAAAATGAAAATAGGAAATTAATAGAGAAAGCCAATGAAATGTACTGCACTATTCTTTTTAAAAGATCAATAAATTGATAAGTCACTAGTCAGGATTTAAACAGACAGAAATTACTAATATAAAAAATGAGAGCAAATTTATCTTTACTGATTCCAAAGGACAATTCAGTGATATTATTAATTTTTTCTGTCCACATGTTTGAAATGTACCTATTTCTTAAGAGACAAAATCTGTCTAATAAGAATCAGTCTGAATCGGTCTATATTTATTGGAAAATTTTATTCAATAATGAGTAACCTTGCAAAACACACAGTACCAGGTCTGTTTGAGTTCAGTAGAGAATTCTACCACATGTTTAAGGAAGACAGATCAGTTCTTTATAATTATTTAGTAAAACAGAAGCAGGGACATTCTTAACCTGTTCTATGAATTCGTACAGGTTAAACTAATTATCTAAGACTGTAAGACTACAATAAAGGAAAATTACTAATATATCTACAATAAAATATTTTGAAGTTGAATTCAATAATTATAAAAACTAAACTACTACATTAATTTATTCTACATTTAATATTAATTCAAAAAGTAATTTCAAATCATTAAGGATCTAGAGGCTAATGATTTATAGGAGGAGAAAAAGATTTGAGCAAATTCAATACTAATTCATTATTTAAAAATCAACAATGATAACAAAAACCAGGAAAGCCTCAGCAAATGATAAACTGAGCAAAACTTCCTCTGAATGAATCATATACCATAAAAAAAGAAAAACTACAGCTAGCACTGCACTTAATTGTCAAAATCCTTGTGGTGAAATATTGTGTTGCTTAAATTGTTTTGTTCCGATATTCTTTATGATGTCCTCTTTTATCTTAATGTCTTTAAAATAAAAAAAATTTAAAATTGTCAAAACCCGAGCTGTTTTCTGGTTAACATCAGCAAGAAGAAAAGAATCTTCTTCCTCACTGTAATGAAAGGTTTAGGTAATGCAATAAAGCAGGAAAAGAAGAAACAAGAGAAGGAGAATAGGGAGGGGAGGAGGAAAAAAACTGCGTTTGTTAGTTGATGATGCAAATTTCTGCACAAAAAGTCCCAAGAAATTAACAACAACAAAATCCAGGGACTAAAAAGTAATTATAGCAAAGTTACAGGACGCAGGTTTAATCTATAGACTCTGACTGCTTCCTCTATGCCATCAATAGACAATAGGAATTTAAAACATGCTGTTATTTATATCATCCGCGCCATTCTGAAATACTTAGATATAAATATGAACTATGTACAGGACTGGCATGATGAAAAATGCAAACTTTATGAATCAAATAAAGAGTATCTAAAACAAATAGAAATCCATCCACATGTATATGTTCAGTTAATCTTTAACAAAGACTCAAAAATGATTCAGTGGAGAAAAATGATTTTTTTTCAAAAATTCCTGTTAGAGCAACTAAACTTCCATATGCAAAGGAAAGATACATGAACATACCTGATACTTATCACAAAAATTGACTCTGGTGGTTTCATAGAACTAAATTTAAAACTTAAAATGTAAAACTATGAACTAAAAAATAGCAAAAAAAATTTAGACAAATTTTAATTTGAAAATGATTGTTATAAATAAAACAACAAATAAAAGATTATCCATGGTAGTAAGAAAACTGATCAGTTGAATCTCATTAAAATTATTCAGCAATGAAAAAAAATATCAACCCCCTCAAAAGGCATGGTAGAGCCTGAAATGTGTAATATTAAGTGAAAGAAGCCAGTTTCCAAAGATAATCTTCTACATGTTTCTAACTGCAGGACATTCTAGGTAAGGCAAAACTGGAGACCATGGTTCCCAGACATTCAGGAGAGGGAGTGCTAAGCAAAAGAACTCTTTTGGGGAATGAAACATTTTTTATGGGTACCAGGAATCAAAATCAGGACCTTGTGCTTGTCAGGCAGGTGCTGGGCCACTGAAATATATCTCTGGTTAAACTATTCTATATGGTAGAAAATCTAGCAATTAAAACAGAGTCTTTAAACTTTGGAACAGCAACAATAGTCACTAATGATACATCAGTTGTGACAATTTTACTACATAATACAAAATAGCAATAAAACAAAATTATCAAAGATACAGAGTAAGAACTATATGAGAATTTTTCTCACTTAATTTTTTCTATAAATTTAAATTTCTAAAAGTAATCTATTGTTTTTTTAACGTAGAAAAGCAAACTGAAAATGTTCAGTAGCATAAACATACATATGAAATAT
This sequence comes from Cavia porcellus, assembly GCF_034190915.1. Lineage (NCBI taxonomy): Eukaryota > Metazoa > Chordata > Mammalia > Rodentia > Caviidae > Cavia > Cavia porcellus. Next base: position 70,519,676 of record NW_026947494.1, on the reverse strand, counting down.
TCTACATGTTTTATGGCTCTATGATTACATAGCAGAATGTGAAAAGATATACAATACATTCATTATTTACAATGTTTAAGTATTATGGAACAGAAATGAAGAATACATAAGGAACCCCAGTTCTTTCTAGTGATTTAATTCTTAAAAAGACATGGATTAAATTTGACATTACATACTTTAGTGCTTATCAATCTTTATTTTTTTTTTTGGTACTGGGCTCTTTATTCTCTTTTGTGTATTTAATCTTTTCATTATGGGAGAGTATCAAATTTTTATTCCCTTTTAAATGTGATGATTAATGCTATTGATTGACTAGAAATATCTTGTTGAAACTATGATTGGTTTTCTTTTTTTTTTTTTTTTTTTTTTTTTTTTTCCATGTCTCTTTTTTTTTTTTTTTTTTTTTTTTTTTTTATTTAAGAGGAAAAAGAGAAAAACACAAAACAAACCAAAGCGGTGTAAGGGTACACGTAATACAGAACTACAAAACAAAACAAAACAAAACAAAAACAAAGCAAACAAACAAACAAACAAAAAAAAACATAACAGTAAGAAATCACCTGTTAGTATATTACATATTATCATCTTGAAAATAGTTCCTCAAATCACAGCATCAAAGAATACAAGGTGGACATTCAAACAGGTAGACTGCAAACAGCTGTGTTCAATGATCCACAAACATTGATACAGTCAGCTATTTAACACCCCTAAACACACTTGCTGTTATATCCGTTAGAGCTCTTTTTTTTTTTTCTTCCCCTCTCTTTTTTACAACAAAATTCACACACTTTGGATTTCATTACTCCTTAGTGCTTATTACTTTTGGGGAGGGGGGGGGAGAATACAGTCAAATATGGCAAAACAAAGCTGTCAGTCAATACCAAGGATAGACATAGCACATGGTGTAGAACACAGTACAAGTTTATCAACTATGGTTATCAACGTTGTCCCTTGTTTCCTTAAAAAGAATTGTCTATCTCATTAGATATTATAAAGTTGGACAAAACAGTAGAGAACAAGACCAATACAACTTAGGCATTGTAAACATTACAGGACTTCCAAAGAAGACAATAGTCAAACCAGAATGGGTATCTTAGTGAATCTTATTGTCTTCAAAGTAGTTGCCTATGTCTTCAAACTTGATACTACCATATAGAATGGAACAGAGTCTAATCAGTCAAAACAAGATCTATGATTGGTTTTCTAATATTTCTGAGGGTAGTAAGATAAAATTACCTTAGTCATTAATTAAAATAAATTTTTTTCTAAATGCACTAGAAATGATATCTGAAATAATATTTTTTGAATCCAATAAATTAACTGAAAAGTTTTCAAAGAAGTGAAAACTTACTAAATTTCTCTTGAAATTAGACTCTGTAGAATGGTACTCTGTTTACTAATACCTACTATGTTCATAGATAAGAAAGATTCAGTTTTTCAAAGGCAAATTGTCTTCTTTTCAAAGAAATAAGTCCGCATTTCTAATTCCGTGACACATAAATTTCAGAGAATATTTATATAAAATTTGCTTACAAAATTTATTTTTCTCTTTATAGACACAGTCTACTTACTCTGTAGTATTTAATTGACTCTATCAGCATAGATTTGAATGCATTTAAAAAGGCAGTGTTTTAGCAAAATGGCAAGGATGAGATAAATGGTATATCCACATGTGATTGTTTCTGCTTGTGTGATTTAAACACAAATTCCAACACAATACAGTGTATAACGCAGAATTAACATTTTTGTGCTTAAGGCATATACTGAACTAAATAAAACTCATGAATATAGGACACAACTTTTTTTTAACAGAGAAAAAATGCACAGATTTAAAATGGATTCCAATTCTGAGGAAAATATTATCATTTTACCTATATAATCTATGTCTGTTCAGTTTGATTCTTTAACATTACTAGTCTTAAAATCAAATATAAATAAAATATGGACGTCATATTTTTATTTCAGGTTATACTGAAAAAAAGCTACTAGCTATGGATTCTGACCACTGCTTCTTAGAAGCACTTATTACAAAGAAAACTTGGAGTAGCATAATATGAAAATGTATAGGCAGAATATAATAGGTAAGAGGTGTAAAAGCTATAGATCAGAGTGTATTCTACATTTACAGATAAAATTATTTTATTTTCAGTTGTGTGATGGCGTTTTTTTGTAGTACAATGAATCAGGTTCTAAAATGAACAAATTCACTTCTAAACGAAAACACACCAGAACAATTAAGGGAAATTTTCTTTAAAAGTAGGATATCTTCTTACCAATTCTTGAAATAATCCAACCTCAGGCCTATATTGTCTATTCAAAACCAAATTTTGGTGTCTGCTCAGGTGGAAGTACAGAATTCTCGATCTACATTATTTACCAGAAAAGAAGACACCTCCAAATGATACCCAGATACTCCATTGCTTAATAACTGAGTGGACTGGGTTTGGGCAAAATCTCACTGCTGTTTTTTCAGTCTCACAACCACCATGCTGTAACGGAGGTCTGCTTTCTCCTTTTGAAATAATTACCTTCCCCCGATAGTGGGGAAAGAGGAGGAGGGCTGCATATCAAAAGACACAACAGGAAGGGAGATAAACTTAAACTGGAGGACTGGAGTGTCCTAGTTCCCTGGTCTCTGCCACGATTTGGAGATGGGCATGTGAGCCAAGCAAGACCAGGCATGTTTCCCTTTTGAGAATTTGTACAGAAACTAGAAACAATGTCTGCATTATGATCTGCATACCATCAAGGGTCAATAATACTGTGTTTAGATTTAGATGTTTACTTTGCTTCACAGTAATTTTACATTATAAAAATCATCCATTTGTAATTTGGAATCAATATTAAGATTCTTTTAATATCTACTTAAAGAACCCCAGTATGGCTAATTCCATCTCATGCCATTTCACCTATCTTTGCTATTGATCAATTTAAAAACTATTTTGAGCAGTATTTTTCCCTTTTGCTATATTGTTGGGCACAGGCACTCACATACCCCGCCCGGGACTAAGGACCACGCCAGCTTTCGCAATGTGCTACATCCCTCTTCAAACTAGCCACCTCGTGCGCACCCCGTGCTCGCTCCGTATTTGCCCTGTGCTGACTCTGTGGCAACCCCTGATTGGCCACAGCTGTGTATATTAGCCAGAGCCCGCGTCTCATCCCAACCCTGCCTCCTCGTGACAGCCTGTGATTGGTCACGGCCGAATATATAAGCCAGAGCCCACGTCAATAAAGCGGCAGTTACCTGTTACCAACAAGAGCATCCTCTGTCTCATTGGGGGGCTGCACCGGTCAACTGGTGGCCCGTATGGGGAACAAGACCCTCTCTCCGATGAAACGGAGACGATAACAGGTAAAACCGTCAAGCGCCGATAGCGGGGGCTACGCGGCGGGCAGGGGCTGACAGGTTAAACTGCTCAACGTTGGTAGCGGAGGCTACGCAACAGGCAGCGGGGGCTGCTGGGCCGGATAGCGGGGGCTATCGGGCAACCTTGGGTGGACGCGTCGCAAGGGTTGAGGAACTCATAAAGAGAGTTCCCGGTGCCGTAAAGAGGCAGGCTATGGGGGCGCCGTAAAGGGGCGTGGGGTTTAAGTTGTTCCCACAAAAAAAAAAAAAGGGAAACAAAAGAAACAAAAAGAAACTCTTGAAATTCCCCTTAACATGGGTAACACCGCTACTCAGCCACTGTCAGTCGCTTTAAGCGACTTACTGAGAGAAAAAGGATTAAAAATGAAACGAAAACAAATTCAAAACTTCCTCGATCAGGTGGATAAGGTAGCACCTTGGTTTGGTCCCACGGGGTCCGTTACCATCCCCAGCTGGGATAAATTAGGGAGAGATCTTGACTTTGCAGCAGAAAATGGCCTCCTGGAGCCAGGAGTCAGACCCCTTTGGTCAGTAGTGAGGAGCTGCCTCACAGACGCCTCTTGTTGTGACCATATAAGGGCTAGCGCCATGGCGCTTGGTCACCATCAGGCAGAATCCTCCCGCGAGCAATCTCGCGAGCCCAGTGTCGCAGGCGAGGCGACCGCACCCAACCCAGAAACAGAGGACTTGTCAGATAATGAGGGGAAGGAAGAAGAAGTACACAAAATGGCGGATGCAGACACCACTGAAAGAGGGGAAGTCACACACACGTAGTCGAGAGGGCCCTACTCTGAGGCCATAAATGAGCTGCAACGCATGATTTCTCAGAGTAAATGGGTCAATGAAAGCGAGTACGGGATCCCAGGGCCGCCCCGTATAAGACCTACGGCTCTACCTCCCGACCCGCCAGATTATCATGCTTACCCGAGACCCTGCCATCAGCTATGTAGCTGCCCGCAATGGGTCCAGACATCCCCTGGGACATTCCAGGAAGACCTTTGGCATTAAGTCAAAAGAGAGGACCCAGGAGGCCTGGGCCGTTTTCTCCAGGTTTTTCCGGTTGCTGTAGATGCTCAGGGAAACAGAGCCCACCTGCCTGTAGATATAAAGGCGATAAAGCACCTTAAGGAGGCCAGCACCATGTACGGTGTTAACGGGGCGTATACCCTGTCCCTAGTAGAAGCCCTGGCAGGAAATGCCATGACACCTGCTGATTGGGCCACTTTGTGCAAGGCGGTGCTCAGCCCGGGCCAATATCTTGATTGGAAAGCCTGGAATGTTGAACTTGCCACAGAACAGGCCCAAGCTAATGCCCGGAACAATCAGGCCGCCTGGAACACGGATATGTTATTAGGACAAGGGCAGTATCTCAATAACCAGCTGATATTCCCACAAGAGGTGTATGCACAGATAAATAGAATAGCCATACAAGCATGGAAACGGGTCTCGGCTAGGGGAGAAGTCTCAGGCCTCTTGACAAAAATTTTGCAGGGCCCGAGTGAGCCTTTTTCAGATTTTGTGGCCCGCATGATGGAGGCAGCAGGGAGAATTTTTGGGGATGCTGAGACAGCCATGCCGCTCATTAAGCAGTTCATTTTTGAGCAATGTACTAAAGAATGTCGCTCTGCCATTAGTCCATACAAAAATAGGCCCCTTGAGGCATGGATGAAACTCTGTCGGGAGATCGGGGGGCCATTAACCAATTCAGGTTTGGCGGCCATGTTAATGAAGCTAACTAAAGAAGGTCAGGAAGGCAGAGCGGCGCCACAAAATGGCGCCCGCTCGAAAGAAGGCTGCTTCAAATGCGGCAGACAGGGACACATAAAAAGAGACTGCCCATTTTGGGGACCCGGAAGAGAACAACCCCCCCCCCTCCTGAAGACCGAAAGTGCCCCAGATGTAAAAAGGGGAATCACTCCACCACGGAGTGCCGCTCCACCTTTGATGTAAATGGGCTGCCCCTCATGGGTAAGGGCCATAACCCAGAGAGGCCAAAAAACGGGATTGGGGGGCCCCCACTTCTACCCAGCCAGAGAATATATGGTAGACCAGACACTGCCAATGACACCAACATGGGCAGGTCAGAAACGAGGAGAGCCTCTCTGGGTTCAGGGGGACTTGACCTCTGTGCCACCACTGGACTCGTATTAACCCTGAAAATGGGGATACAGGCCATAAAGACAGATATGTCCGGCCCCTTACCGGAAGGCACAGTCGGGTTGGTAATTGGTCGATCATCCCTCTCCATGAAAGGAATACAGGTCTTACTGGGTGTTGTAGATTCTGATTACATAGGAAAAATAAAGGTGATGATGCAGGCTCCTAAAGGCCCAGTAGCCTTAGGGGCAGGAGACCGCATCGCTCAGATGCTAGTTTTATCCAGCCATCATGGGCACTATCCATCATTGTCTGGTATTAGAGGAGACAGAGGATTCAGATCATCAGATCCAGCCTTTGCTGCCCTTGTTCTTAGATTGGATGAGCACCCCATGATAACATTGTCACTCAATGGGCGAAAAATATCCGGACTACTAGATACAGGAGCAGACCGCTCTATTATAGCTGAAAAGGACTGGCCACTAACCTGGCCTGCCCAGATGGCACAACAAACACTGCAAGGCTTGGGATCAGTTCATGCACCTAAAATTAGTAGTCAGATAATTAAATGGGAAGCCAATGAGGGACACTCAGGAGAATTCATACCCTATGTTCTCCAGCTTCCAGTTACCCTATGGGGGAGAGAAGTGCTCTCTGCCCTAGACTTGACCTTGTGCAATGAATATTCTCACACAGCCAGGAGAATTCTTAAAAATCAAGGGTATGAACCAGGCAAAGGATTAGGCAAAGACCTGCAAGGAAGACCTTTCCCCATCCAGGCACAACCACGTGCTCAGAGGCAAGGTTTGGGTTTTTAGTGGGGGTCACTGGCTCGGCTTCTGCTCCTCTCAAATTGACATGGGTCTCTAATGACCCCATTTGGATAAATCAGTGGCCCCTACCACGAGACAAAGCAGAAGCCGCATTCAAACTTATTCAAGAGCAATTAAAGTTAGGCCATATCCAACCCTCAACGTCACCCTGGAATACTCCCATTTTTGTAATAAAGAAAAGGTCAGGCCAATGGCGGCTCCTACATGATTTAAGAGCCATAAACACTCAAATGCAGATAATGGGCCCAGTACAATGGGGCTTACCATTATTGACAGCCCTACCACAAGACTGGCCTACTACTGTTATTGATATTAAAGATTGTTTTTTCTCCATCCCACTACATCCAGAGGACACCCACAGATTTGCATTTACCCTGCCCACAGTAAACCAAGAGGGCATAGATATGAGATATGAGTGGACAGTCCTACCCCAAGGAATGAAAAATAGCCCCACCATGTGTCAGTTATTTGTAGATAAGGCTTTAGACCCCATTAAGAAAAAACACCCGCATGTCAAATGTGTTCATTATATGGACGACATCCTACTTACTCATAGGTCACAAGTTGAATTAGATGCAGCATTCATCACCATGACACAAGCCCTAAGGCGGCACGGATTAGTCATGGCCCCAGAAAAGATTCAGAAGGGTACAATTCAGTCCTTTTTGGGCACAGTTATCCGTCCGGACCATATATCCCCCCAAAAAATACATCTTAGAACTGATCAGATAAAAACAATTAATGATTTGCAAAAATTCGTGGGAGATATTAATTGGCTCAGATCCTTTCTGAACATACCCAATAGTGAACTGCAAGCCTTGTATGACCTGCTGAAATGGGATAATAATCTGTTGTCACCCAGACTTCTGACCCCTGAGGCTCGAGAATCCATTGGCTCAGTGGAGCGAGCCCTTCAGAAGGCTACCCTTCAGAGGGCTGCCCTGGGAGTCCAAATTTTGCTGTGCATTCTGCAATCTGCTTCTCAACCCACTGCTTTACTTATGCAACAGCAACCATTATTATGGATCTACCCAAGAATGTCACCAGCCAAAAACATCAGCTATTATCCAGAAATGGTGGCGGATCTAGCGCTACTAGGTGTTAAACTATGTATGCAACACTTCGGTCACCCACCTCACTCCATTAAAGTTCCCTATACCCGACAACAGATCAAAATACTGGTGTCCTGTGTAAACTCCTGGACTATCCTCAGGTGCACCTTTGAAGGATCTATAGATAACCAATACCCCAATAACCCCATCTTGCATTTTGTGAAAGAACACCCAGTAATCTTCCCGAAGCTCACATCATCAAAACCCATTCCTCACGCACTTACCATATTCACTGATGGGTCAAAAACAGGCGTTGGTGCCTACCTTGTGCAAGGTCACCAACTGGTAGCTGTCCAATTCACGCCTGATCAACCTCAACTAACAGAGCTAAAAATCATCATAGAAGTGTTTAAACAGTACCCACAACCTTTCAATCTGCTCTCTGACTCGCATTATGTCATCAATACCTTACAAGTGTTGGAAATTTCAGGCCCAATTAGGGAATCCTCTAAAGCCCACGCTCTTTTCCTAGAGCTCCACACACTCATTCTAAACAGGACTGCGCCGTTCTTCGCTGCCCACATTCGCATGCACACTTCCCTTCCCGGACCATTAGCTCTCGGGAATGCCATGGTCGACGCGGCTACTCGCCCTCTTAACATCCTTCTGTCAGCCATAGAGCAGGCCTCAGAGTTCCACACACGGTTTCCTGTAAATGCTCGCTCTCTGCAGAATAAGTTTCAGCTCACTCGGGAGCAGGCTAGACAGTGCGAGACTGTCCCACGTGTGTCACTAGTCATGTGGCGCCCTCTTGCAGCGTTTGTCCGCGTGGTCTCCTCCCAGGACACATTTGGCAAATGGATGTTACTCACATCCCAGAATTTGGAAATCTCAAGTATGTGCATGTCTCTGTTGACACCTGCTCACAAGTGATGTTCGCCTCCCTTGAGACAGGTGAACAGGCCCTACATGTCATCCAACATTGCCTGGCGGTATGGGCCGCCTGGGGACAACCCAAGCAGTTAAAAACAGACAATGGCCCTGATTACACCAGCAAGTCATTTTCTGACTTCTGCCAAAAAATGCAGGTGTCCCTCAGACATGGAATCCCCTATAATCCTCAGGGCCAAGGCATAGTTGAGCGTGCTCATCAAACCCTCAAGTCTATTCTGTCTAAACAAAAGGAGGGTATTGCCCAGGGCATGACACCTAGGGCGAGACTAAATCTCGCCCTCTTTACTTACAATTTTGTAAACATCAACCCACAAGGATCCACGCCAGCACAGCTACATGCCAACCCTGTCACACCCAAACATGGTTGGGTACGCTGGAAAGACCTCCTGCATGGGGTATGGAGAGGCCCCAGCCCAGTGCTTAGTTGGGTGAGAGGGGCAGTCTGTGTCTTCCTGCAGGAAGAAGACAGCGAACCTGTCTGGGTCCTGGAACGCCTGATACGTCCCTGCAAACCACCAGACCTCGACCCAGAGGAAACGTCAACCACAGAACAGGGGAACCAACAGGAGCCTCACAAGCAAGTACACCCACAACTCCCATTAACCATGGCACGTTGGCCAACTCCCCTGGTTAGTAGCCTCCTTTTCTCCCTCCTTCTTGCATCTTTTTTTTTTTTTTTTTTTTTTAATTTTTATTTAAGGAGAAAAGAAAAGAAAAAAAAAACAGTGAAGGGTACAAGTTATACAGATTTACAGAAGAAAAAAATGCGCAGTAGGAAATCACTAGTTAATAGATTACATATTGCCATCTTAGAAATAATTGTTCAAGTCACAGAATTAAAGTTTGTAGAGTGGACATTCCAGCAATGATACTGCAAACAGTTCTGTTCAATGATCCATTAGAACTCTGTGATATCATTTTCTGTCTTATACATTTAAATATACATGCAGTTATATAGTTTAGAGCATTTTCTTTTCCTCTCTTTTGTACAGTGACTATTACATCTTGTACGGCCCTTGCAGCCAACCAAACCTTTTGGGGCATCGCTGGTGCCTGGCTGATCCCTCAGCCGGTCCACGCACTTAGTCCCCATCTCCCCATCCTTTTTCGCCTCTCGGTGTGGACACAATCTTCCCTGCATCCCAGACACTAACTCCACCGCAAGTTGCTGGTATAACACCTCCTTTACCCTCAATAGCACTCTTTGCTTCAGTCCCTCTACATTATCAGGATGCATTCCCCTAAAAACTACCAACCTCTCCTCTTGGATTGACCCCGTGTAGGGGGCCCAAGTCGAGCCTGCCGCGATTAAGGGCATGCTAATACAGATCGCCTCGAGACTACTCTCTGGATCAGGGACCTTTGATGCCTCGAAGGATTCCATGAACATTACCACCCTCATGGTTACCCTCGAAGGCTTAGTTCCCGGTAGCGAGGCCTCAGACTCTCAAAATAATATTTCAGAAAGTAACCCTGCTCGGAGGCCCCGGGGATCCTTCTGCACCCCTATCTGGGCAAGGGTCCTCCAGTTTACTGCCTGTGACCCCCTGGATGGATACTCCCAGGAGATATCATGGGGATTCTCCCTGGCCACCATAAACACCACAAATATGACTTTTCTAAATTGTTCCACCACAACCAGTTATGTGTCACAATGTTGGGATAACAGTACACTTTCAGCTGTCGTTATGCAGGTACCCCAGTTCATACTGATTCCAGTTATGGCGGACCCAGACGAGTTTCCTGTGATCCAGCTCAGGCCAACTCTCCAATTGGCTTTCATAAAGGAATGGGCAGGAATAGGGGCTCTGGTTACCATGGCTACACTTGCCGCATTTGGCAGTTTACTTCTGCTCTGTCGGATTCGCAGACAAAGGAATAGGGACAAAGTAATTATCAAACAAGCATTGCTGGCCGTAGAATCTGGTCAAAGCCCAACAGCATGGCTTGCCATGCTGTGACGCAGGTGTGGAGCAAAGCATCGCAAGGGGTGTCATCCTTGGCCAGGAGACACCCTGGTCTCCAAGTCGATGAGCATGTGGGTTGGGCTCATAAAACAATACTCCCACCCCCTCCAAAAGAGCACCAATGGGTAGTGAGGTACTGTCATGACTGCAGCGTGACACCTCACGAGGGGCACCGACCTCTGGAGACCCTGCGTCAGTTATAAAGAAAGGGGGAGATGTTGGGCGCAGGTGCTCACATACCCCGCCCGGGACTAAGGACCACGCCAGCTTTCGCAATGCGCTACGTCCCTCTTCAAGCTAGACACCTCGTGCGCACCCCGTGCGCACCCCGTGCTCACTCCGTATTTGCCCTGTGCTGACTCTGTGGCAACCCCTGATTGGCCACAGCTGGGTATATTAGCCAGAGCCCACGTCTCATCCCAACCCTGCCTCCTCATGACAGCCTGTGATTGATCACGGCTGAATATATAAGCCAGAGCCTGCGTCAATAAAGCGGCAGTTACCTGTTACCAACAAGAGCGTCCTCTGTCTCATTGGGGGGCTGCGCCGGTCACTACATCTACTTTAACTTTTGTATCTTATTTACTCTTTCAGTTTTTTACACTAGTGAGACAATTCAGTGTTTACACATGCAAGTCTGATTTGTTTCACTTATGACTGTGTGGTTTCTAGTGGCATCCATTTATCTATAAAAGTTTTTAGTCTATTGCTCTTTATGGCTGAATAGTACTCCATTGTATAAAAATAACACATTTTTTACCTGTTCCTGAGTTGATAAATATTTAGGCTGTTTCCAAGATTTACTTATTACAAATGTGCTGCCATAAACATGGGTGCACATAAATCTCTGGGATATGATGTTGTCAACTCTTCTGTGAAAATACTCAGAAAGGGAAGAATGGGTTGGATGAAACCTCTAATCCTAGTTTTTTGAGCAATCTCCATGAGGATTTCCACAGTGACTGTGCCAGTCTACACTCCCACCAACAAGAGAGAAGTGTTCCTTTTCTCTCATATCCCTACCAGCACTTGTAATTGCTTAATTTCTTGATGTTAAATGTTGTTTCTGGAATGAAATGATATCTCATTGTAGTTTTAATTTGCATTTTTCAAATGACCAATGATGCTGAATTTTTAAAAAATATTTATTTAGGGGCTGGGGATTTAGCTCAGCAGCATAAGCACCTGCTTTGCAAGCAGGTAGTCATGAGTTCGATCCCTGGTACCGATAAAAAAAATAATTATTTACCACTCATATTTCTTCCACTGAGAACTGTGCATTCATCTCAGATGTCCCTTTTTGGATTGGGTCTTTAAACTTGGGGGCTTGATTTTTTCAATTATTTGTATGTTTTAGATAAAAGTCCTTTGTCTGAGGGACAATTAGTAAAAGTCTTTCCCCAGTCTGTAGGCTTTCTTTTCACTCTGTTGGTGATTTCTTTTTTTCTTTTTTTAAATTTAAGGAGAAAAAGAAAAAAACAGAAAAAGGGTACAAGTTATACAGAATTTCAGAAAAAAATAAACAATAGGAAATCATTAGTTAATAGATTACATATTGTTATCTTAGAAATAGTTGTTCAAATACAAAATTAAAGCGTATAAAGTGGACTTCCAAACAGTGAGACTGCAAACAGTTTTGTTCAATGATCCAGCAAAACTCAGTAATATGGTCATCTATCTTATGCTCTTAAATATATATGCAGTTATATTCTTTAGAGCACTTTCTTTTCCTTTCTTTTCTACATGACAATTACACATTTTGGGTTTCATTACTCCCACAGTTCTTATTATTTTTTTAAGAGATGTGCAAAATCTTTTTAATGATGAGATCCAGTTGTTGATTCTTTGAAGTACTTCCTGTGCAGTTAGTTTGGTTCTTGTTCGTGATCTCTGGGCCAATCTCTATGCTCATGGATTTCTACCTACTTTTTCTTGCATTAAGCTTAGTGTTTCTGTCTCAGAATTTAGATCTTTGATCCTTCTTGACTTTAGTTTAGTGCATGAGGGTAGGCGTGGGTCTAGCTTAAGTCTTCAGCATCTCAAAAGCCAGTTTGTCCGGCACCGCTTAATAAAGAGGCTGCCTTTCTTCCAATGGACATTTTGGCCCCTTTGTCAAAGATTAGGTGGCCAAACATGCCTGTAGTCATGTCTGTGTCTTCTGTTTCATGGATCCTCAGGGATAATGTTCACCTAATGAAAGTATGTGGAGAAAGATTGCTAACTAGGATTTATTTAATTAACAATTGACAAATATTTTTATGCATATTGCACATACTTGCTATATGCAATGATTGCATTTTTCGTGTGACATGCTATGTAACTTCCGCTTGTACTCTTTTCCCTCTCCTTCCATCTCTAGCTCCCCAATGGCCAGATTTTAAATGAAAGTTCAAGGTGTGTGTGTGTGTGTGTGTGTGTGTGTGTGTGTGTGTGTGATATTAGCATTACTTATACTTACCAAATTATTTGTTATAATAATATTTATGATGTGGAATAGTGGTGTCCTTATGATTCTAGTAAAGACTGCAATTAAAGTGTCTCCATATTTAACCTATGAATTTGACTAGGAATTACACTTGTACAGAACCTCCAGCCACAAGGACTGAAATTGGATACAAGTGATAGTATGGACTCAGCACTGACATTTATGATTTGATGACTATTTAACAAATATGATATGTTCTGAGGCTTCGTAATTAATTCCTAAATTTTGAATGAATGGAAAATATGATGTTAATAATCTAAATACTAAGACACCACAGCACTAAACATGTGTAGCAAAGGGTAAAGATAAGGAGGAAGAGACTTAACTGTACCTTCCCTGAGCATCTTCTATAGGATGACAGTGCAAAGATAGATGGAAAATAGTTGAGTATTTTGGAGTACAGGACAAAGCATCAGAAGAATTCTTTCCTAACAAGCCTGCCAAATAACTTTTCCTACCACTACACTTGGTCTTCGTACTTCAGATTCCCTATAAATCTAATTCCCCCCCCTCCCCCGCCAGTAACATAAGTTGTTCAAACCCATGCATCAGTGTGTTTACTGGATAGGCATAAAACTACCGGTAATGTAGAAGGAATAAAGTCTTACAGCATTTCCATATATGTAACACTGCATATATAATAACACTTCCATTCTGGAAAGCCCAAGTAAAACTAAACGGGGTTTTACTCTTTATTACCTCTTGAAATAATTTCATTATTGTTATGCACACTAATAGAAGTTATTTGACAACTACTTCTGTTTGAAAGTTGATACAGGTTTAAGCAATCTGGACCATTTTAACACTGCATTAAAATGAAAATTATGTATGAATTTCATATATATTATATACATGAAGCTACAAAAACATACATGAATATTTATGTAAGTATGCCTATCTGTGAATGTATGTGATCCAACAAACATATTTTGACAATTATTACAAACACTCAAAGATATTACAAAACTCAAAAGACATTTAACTAAGTAGTATCCAGGGTTTGTTAAAAGGCACATTTAATATCCAAAATCCAAATAAGTCTCAAATTCATCTTTGAAGAATCAAAGTTCAGAAGAAAATAGGGCAGAGATTCTTTTTTAATTTATCTTTATAAATTTAATAATTTATATTTATTTATTTATTTATATTTTATTTAAAATATCATTAAGAACTTGGCTTTAAAATGTTAAATTGTGTTTAAAGATATATAGTTAATAAATTATGCATATGGAAGTGTTTGCTCCACAGAGATCTCATATGTTTCTATGTTATATTTACAAAGAGCACACAATAGCATTGCTAGTTTTAGTTTTTGACATTGAGTCTTTGGTCTTTGTGATATCCTTGCTTCACTGTGAGGTCTCTCATAGATTTCAGTCCTTTTTTGTGTCAGTAAAATTTTGCACACATTTCTATTACTTTAACCGTACATACTTTCAAAAATTTATTTTAATTTCTTGTTCTCTTCAGAATTATCTAATAAGTAATTCTATTGCCTTCTCCAGTCCACCAGGCTCCTTGCATTTTGATCTGGTCAAAATAAAACAGTAAGACAATGAGAGCTAGAACCAATTCATCAGATATTTTCTTACGAAGTTTCAGTCTAAGTTGTCTATGTGGTTATTTTCCTGTTATATTTTATCTGCAAATAATCACTGAAAAGCAACTTGTTTTTAGTTAGAAGATCCATCAATGTATGTCTATACATTTCCTTAGTGTAGAGTCAATTATTTTACTTTTTCAAAGAAGTTAGATTATGAAGATTTCTATTCTATTGACGTCCCACAAAACATCACACTGATCCACTTACTGATAATACGATAGCAATTGTACATGTTAATCAGAAAGTAGCTTTCAGTAAATACCATGTTAAGTTTTTCAAGTACAATTACGACAAAAAGTGGGAAAATTAATATGAAAACTGCAGGAGTCTATCGTGGACATCTGAGATAAAGCACGGCAGCACATTCTTTTAAAGAGAAATACTGTACTGTTTGTTTCATCTTGTATCTTCTACCATAGATTTTAGAGGAAACATGTAATACACATTTATGTTTGTGCTCTGACTGATTTACCAAGTTTTGGGGGGTGTCTTGAGAAAATCAATATGCACCCCAAGCCTAAGCTGCAATACAAACTAACTCTGGCACTACTTGGTATATGAGAGCAAAAGGTGATGTAGAATCAAGTCTTTAGTGAGATTTTACAGGAATCATAGGACAGACGTGTAAAGACTTGAAATAAATCCACTTCCTTTTTCTTCTTTGATGGAGAAACACCTCCTTGCTTTTTCTCTAGCCTTTTTGAAAAGTTTATTTGAGTGTATTGTTGTAATTTAGGTATGCTAATGACCACATTAATTATAGGGAATTTGTATCCATACATGGTAAATCTTGATTCCTCTTTTCTCCCTCATCCCCTCCTTTCCAACACCTTCTTCTCCCTGTTCACAAGGCTCTATTTTCATTTTATTTTTCTTTTTTCATTTTTCTTTCCCTTCCTTTCCCACTCCCCACTCCATAGCTCCTTATTCATTTTGAACAATTTCTTCCTATTACACACTATCACATTTATGTTATTATTTACATTTGGTTTCTCACATCAGAGAGATAATGTGATATTTATACATGTCTCTGATTTATTTCACTTATAACTGTGGTCTCAAGTTCCATATATTTAGCTATAAATGTCTTGATTTTATAATCCTTTATGACTGAGAAATACTCCATTACATATAGTTTTTTTTGTCCATTTATCGGTTGTGAGTATTTGAGTTTGTTTCCAAGATTTAGCTCATATAAACTGTGCCAATATAAACAGAATGTGTATATATCACTGTGGTATGATATTTTTAGCACTTTTAGGAAGATACTAAGAAGGCAAATAGTTGGGTCAGATGGAACCCCTAATCTTAGCCTTGTGAGGACTGTCCACACTAATTTCCACAGTGTTTGTACTAGTCTACACTGCCACTGATGATGGAGCTCACAGCCTCTCCAACATTTGTTATTAGTTGTTTTCTTGATAATAGCCATTCGTTCTGGACTGAGAATTCCAATATTGTTCTAATCTTCATTTTTTGAATTACCAGTAATCTTGAACATTTTTATATATTTATTTGCCATTTGTACTTATTCTTAGAAGTGCCTGTTTATCTAAATGCCAGTTTTTGAGTAACTCTTTGAACTTGGAGGGTCTGAAATTTTTCAGTTCATTATATGTTCTAGATATTAGTCCTTTGTCTGAAGAAGAGTTGGCATAAATTTTTTCTGGTCTGCGAAGTGAGCATCTTTTCCACTAGGATTTTAAAGATATTGAACTCTTTACTAAAATACAAGTCAACTTCATACAATTAAATAAGTTTTCTTGGGCACATGGTGTAATCAAGAAGGCTGGAAGTGACAGGCCCAGATCATTTGAAGGAGAAGTGGTTCAGAACCTCCAGTTCAACATTCATCTTGAATTTCATCATCATCCTCAATCTGTTTCAGAATTTTATAGATTTCAAATACGTCTTCTGAAGCATTGACAATTTATTTTTCTGTTTTCCCCATAGTTACAGCACGAATAAAAAATTAAGACATAGAGGTGGAAAATCTCTTGTATTTGACTAGGAAAACTATGTTTAAAAGTGTACCTTACTGTATTTAAAATATGCTAATTTCTGAATTTGACATCACTATAGATGGTCCTTGTTTCTTAAATGCAGTAATATGAATCACGCAGTGATTTATGGATCACAAAAAATCCAAATCTGTTTTATTTTACTTGACTGCCATCAGTACTTGGTTACACAGACATACCTTTCTACCTGGACACATATTCCTAAACTGCTTCATTGATTCCAGTTAATCCCATATCTCAGATACACTTTCTTTTATCGTCCCCTGAAAATATAGCACATGTTCCTTGTTGGGAATTTTTTTTGTCTGTAACACATTTGCATGTGTTAGGGCTTTGGGGTACAGTTTGGAGTGGATTATGTCTTCTCCAGGAGGGTAAGGGAAAGCTTGCGTGGACTTACAACACAGAATGCTCTTCCTGCTTCTCAGATCACTGATGTAGAGTAATGAGAACTTTTCTTGTTCAAATGACAAGTAAGAGAATATGACAACCACTTAATGTTTTCTCTCAATACATGTTATTCTAAGATAGAGACACATGTGATTGAAGGAATATAGTTTAATTTTGTTCTTTTTGTATCTGACTGTTTATCAGATGATAAGCCAGAGTGGGGATCTGATAGCTTAATGTTCTTTCTTATTTCTTTTTTTCAGTTTTTATTTTTTACTAGTGCATGTTTTCAGTGCAAGTTAACCTTTCTTGTGGGCAGTTGGTACATAAACATCACATTTCTCATTTCTTTTTTCAACTTCTTTCTCTGCCTTTCTCTTGCAAAGAGCAAACTAAATGAGATAGAAGGAAATAGGGAGATATATCTTTTCAAAATAGAAGAGGATGTCTCCTTTTTAAGTATCAAACTTTTTTCCAATTAAAGCCTGTATTAACTGAAATTTTACAATAAACCACATAGGGGAGTTTTTGTATTTTAATACAGATTGTAGCTTGGTGGACAAAGTTTTAGGTATAGCATTTAAAAACACCATCCAGATCCTAAAGAAATGTAGGTGTATTGTAAATTTCCCATATCTCAGTAAATTCTTATATACAAGAAATAGTCTATTTTCCTTAGAGGGAGATACTCATTTATTTTGAGGAAATCATCAGTTCAGCAGAATGAGAGTACATGGTATTGCTTTCATTTTAAGGATATCTTTCAACCACAGAACAATTTAGTAAGGAACGGTATGCATTGTATTTAACAAATGTGAGACCATTGATAACTCTTACCTATCTAAAACAGTAACCTAATAATTAGTTTGATAACATTTCAGAAAACATTTGATGCATTTAATAAATTAGGGATTCTAGCTAGTTTACAGAGTAGCAAACCAGAAGCCAGGAGAATATAAAATGTAAAAAATAATGTTAAATGCAAGACAAATTTGGCAACAAAAATATAACACTGAATACAGGGCAGACTAATTTGATGTAGAAATTGTAGGTCATGATTATGTTAGGTTTGTTTATAGGAAAGTGAAACCAAACATGATTTTGAATAAATTGGAATTTGTTAAGGTAATACTATGGAAAACAGCTTGCTACTCAGATGACACATATACAAAAGAACCCCAAATGCGCAGTAGTTTAGCCTGTTCATGAAACACCAGTTTAACTAATGTAGCATAAAATTCAGAGATGCTGAGCAGATCAATAAGACATTTTCCTGAAAGAGTTAAAACATCGCATTACAGTAACTCACACATACATATCCATGATATAGGAGCACTGTTCAAAACAGCTGAATTGCAAAAGTGGCTTCGATGTCCTTCAACAAACGAATGCGTAAGGTAAGGAAAAGGTGGTGCTTATATGCGATAGTGTACTACTTCACCATAAAGGACTCATGTGAGTCCTTCATAGGAAAATGAATGCACTTTCAGAACACAGCAACAAACAAACAGGACCCACGTACTTAATCATGTGGTTTCCCTCATATGAGCACCCAAGTTGCAAATAAAGAGCAAAGCAAAGGTACATAAGAGGAAGTTTGGAGATACATTTTTGCAAATTGAAAGGAGACCAAGCAATATTGGGAAGGGAAGGGAAGGGAACAGAACAATAAAATAATTAAGATGTGTTATGCTCATGTAGACAATCCCCTCAAGGAATCTGATCACTATGGACTGGAAACATTTACTAATAAAATTGAAACCACTTTAAAAATTGTTCCAGCCATCCTTCTACCCAAGTATCCATTCATCATTGTATTAAGTATCATGATAGGAAGCTTACATAGGATGATTTTCTTCATTTCTATCAGCTCTGGCCACAATGTGTCAGTTTCATTAATAACAGAAAAGATCTCCTGTCAGGACAAGTAAGTCCAGCAGCACAGGGAACCCTGCCTCAGCCCGCAGAACTCTCTTCGTTGCCTGGGGGCCAGGCCCCAGCTTCTGGAAGCAGGGAACCCTGTCCCAGCCCAGCAGAACACTCTTCTTTGCTTGAGCGCCAGGCCCCAGGTTCCTGTCTGGAAGAGTAAGTCCAGATGAGACATGGAACCCCCTCCCAGCCCCACGAAATTCTCTTCCTTGCCTGGGGGGGAGGCTGAGGCTTCCTATTGGGATCAGTGAGTCAACAGGGGGTGGGGAATCCTGTCCCAGCCTAGTGGAACTCTCTCCCTTGCTTGGGGGACAGACCATGGCTTCCTGCTGGGAACAGTGAATCCTGCCAAGCCACAGAACCCTTCCCAGCCTGGCTGACCTCTCTCGCTCTCACTTGGAACAACACTTGAAGCTCGAAAATATAGGAAAATGACAAAATGAAAGAACAAAATAAAATCTCAAACATCTAGTCCATCCCAAGAAAGCCCAGGAACCATGTGCATAAAAGAAAATATATGCCACATACTTGAAATACCTGAAATAATAGTAAATGAAATAAAGAGGCAACTCTGGGAAGCCTTAAAGGAATTCAAACTAGAAATAATCTCTCAGGTAATAGAAGAAATGATTTTAAAAAAAAAATGAAGGAGATGCTGAACATATCTAAAGAAGACACAGTTAAAACGTTGGAGGAACTAAACAAAAAGATAGAATCCCTGGATGAACAATATAAGAAACAAACAGAATATATAAAGCAGATGCAAAGAGATATACAGGAAATCAAAAACTTCATTGAAAGTTGTAAAAACCGCCTCAATGAATGTGAAGATAAAATTTCAGACCTTGAAGACAAGATTGCAGCCAGTGAACAGGAAAGGAAAGATCTTTTAAAAATAACAAGAAATCAGGAAATAACAATTCAATACCTGCAAGATGGTTCAAAGAGGAACAACATAAGGTTGATAGGGATAAATGAAAAAGAAGAGGACAACATGAAGGATGTCAAGAGGATATTTAGCGAAGTAATAGCTGAAAATTTCCCAAACATGAGATTGGAAACTGATATCAAGATCAATGAAGTATATAGAAATCCAAATAGCCATAACCAAAATAAAACTACAACCAGACACATAATAATGGCCATCCCAGAAATTAAACAAAAGAATAGAATATTAAAAGCTGCCAGAGAGAAAACACAGATCATCTATAAAGGAAAAACTATCAGAATCACAGCAGACTTCTCAGCACAAACAATAAAGTCAAGAAGAGCATGGAGTGAAGTATTTCAGATCCTAAAGGAAAATGATTTCCAACCTAAACTAATGTACCCTGAAAAACTGTCTTTCAAAATCGATGGAGAAATAAGATACTTCCATGGCAAAGAACAGCTGAAAAACTACATGGTCACCAAGCCAATTCTGCAAAGAATACTGAAATACAGCCTAGATACATTTAGGGAAAAATCACTAAACAAAGCAGACAATTAAACAGAACAGAAAGATAAAGATGCAACAGCAAAAAGGCAACATGTCAAAAATTAACCAATATATAACAGTTATAACTATTAATGTAAATGGTCTCAATGCACCAATTAAAAGAAACAGACTGGCAGAATGGATCAAAAAACAAAATCCAACCATATGTTGTTTACAAGAAACCTATCTAACCCACAAGGATACGCACAAACTGAAAATCAAAGGATGGAAAACAATACTTCATGCAACAGAAAATAAAAAAAAAAAAAGCAGGGATGGCTATTCTGTTTATAGACAATGTGAACATCAAGCCAATACTGATCAGAAGGGATAAAGCAAGTCATTACATACTGGTTAGGGGAAAACTCCAAGAGGAAGAGATAACTATCTTAAATATATATGCACCAAATACCAGAGCACCCAGATATATAAAACAAGTACTAACAGAAATGAAAAACCAAATTAACAGTAGCACAATTCTAACAGGAGATCTTAACACACCATTGACACCAATGGAAAGATCAACCAGACAGAAAATCAGCAAAGAAATAAAAGAACTGAATCACACCTGTGAACAAATGGACTTAATTGATATATACTTAGTATTCCACCCAACAACAACAGAATACACATTTTTCTCAGCAGTGCATGGGTCATTCTCTAAAATAGACCATATATTAGGTCACAGAACATATTTAAACAAAGGCAAACGGGTTGAAATTACCCCTTGCATGCTATTGGACCATAGCGCTATGAAATTAGAAATTAATGATAAAAGATACTGCAAAATTCCCACAAACACATGGAAACTGAATAACACACTCTTGAGTAATCAGTGGGTCACAGAGGAAATTAAAGAAGAAATTAAACAATGCCCACAAAAAAAAAAAAAAAAAAACACAAATACAACTTACCGGAATCTGTGGGATGCAATGAAAGCTGTCCTCAGAGGACAGCTTATTGCACTGAGTTCACACATCAGGAAAACAGAACAAATACAAATAAATAACATGATGTTACACCTCAAACATCTAGAAAAAGAAGAGCAAGTCAAGCCCAAAGCCAAAAGAAGAGAAGAATTTATAAAAATCAGAGCAGAAATCAATGCAATAGAGACTAAAAAATCAATGAATCAAAGAGTTGGTTCTTTGAAAGAATAAATAAAATTGACAAGTCCCTGGCCAAATGTATTAAAAATGGGAAGAAAAGCTCAAATTCATGCAATAAGGAATGAAAGAGGAGAAATCACTACAAACCCTATGGAAATACAGAAAATCATCAACACCTATTTCGAAAACCTTACTCTCAAAGGTTTGATAACACAGAGGAAATAGATTCCTAGAAGCACACGAAGTACCAAAGCTAGATCATGAAGATGTAAAACTGCTGAATAACCCAATTTCTATTAATGAAATCAAAAATGTAATTAAATTCTTACCTACAAAGAAGAGCCCAAGCCCAGATGGATTCACTGCAGAATTCTACAAGAAATACAAAGACCTAATGCCAACACTCTTCAAACTCTTCAATGAAATAGAAAGGGAAGCAATGCTTCCTAAATCGTTTCTAGAAACAAATATTACTGTAGTACCAAAACCTGAGAAGAACCGAATTGAAAAAGAGAACTACAGACCAATCTCCCTAATGAACACAGATGCAAAAATCCTCAATAAAATATTGGCAAATAGGATGCAGCAAATCATCAAAAAGATCGTATACCATGACCAAGTAGGATTCATCCCAGGCATGCAGGGATGGTTCAGTACACATAAACCAATAAATGTAATACACCATATCAATAGAGCCAAAAGTAAGAATCACGTGATCATTTCTATAGATGCAGAAAAAGCTTTTGATAAGGTCCAACATTCATTTATGATAAAAACCTTGCAGAAAATTGGAATAGATGGTCTTTACCTCAATATAATAAAAGCCATCTATGGCAAACCATCAGCCAATATCATACTAATTGGCCAAAAATTGAAGGCCTTTACTTTAAAATCAGGCACAACACAAGAATGTCCTTTATCACCGCTCCTATTTAATATAGTATTGGAAATACTAGCCAGAGCAATTAGACAAGAGAGAGAAATAAAAGGTGTAAAGATAGGAAAAGAAGAAGTTAAGCTATCATTATTTACAGATGACATGATACTCTATATAGAAGGTCCCCAAAACTCCATTGAAAGACTCCTAGATATAATAAATTCAGTAATGTAGCTGGATATAAAATCAATACTCAAAAATCAATAGCATTCCTATATACTAACAACAAATTCACAGAGAGAGAAATAAGAGAAGCTGTACCCTTCACACTAGCATCCAAAAAAATGAGATATTTAGGAATTACTCTCACAAAAGAAGTGAAAGACCTATACAGGGAAAATTACAATACACTGAAAAAGAAATTGAAGAGGATCTCAGAAAGTGGAAAGACATCCCTTGCTCATGGATAGGAAAAATAAATATTGTGAAAATGGCCATTCTCCCAAAACTTTTATACAGATTCAATGCAATCCCGATAAAAATACCATCAACATACCTCATAGATCTCGAGAAATCTCTCCTAAAGTTCATCGGGAGTGAGAAGAGACCTAGAATAGCAAGGACAGTTCTAAGCAGCAAAGGCAAAGCAGAAGGTATCACAATCCCTGACTTGAAGTTATACGACAAAGCAACTGTAGTAAAATCAACATGGTACTGGACCCAAAACAGAGCCAAAGATCACTGGAATAGATTAGAAGATAAAACCACAACTACAAACGCACTCACCACCTTATCTTCCATAAAGGGGCCAAACATGTTCACTGGAAGAATGACAGTCTCTTTAATAAACAGTGTTGGAAAAACTGGCTCTCCATATGCTGAAAACTAAAACTAGACCCATGGCTATCACCACGTACTAAAATAAAATCTAAATGGATCAAAGATCTAAATATTAAAACAGAAACATTAAATCTATTGGAAGACAAGTTGGGTAAAAACCATGAAGACATAGAAGTAGGTAGAGAATTCATGAGTAGGACTCAAACCGCACAGGAAATACTTCCCAGAGTCAATAACTGAGATCACCTCTTATTAAAAAGTTTCTGCACATCAAAAGAAATCTCCAGCATAGTGACAAGAAAACCCACAAACTGGGAAAATATCTTAGTGAATTGCCCCTCAGACAAAGGACTTCTGTCTAAAACATATAAAGAATTAAAAAAACTCAGACCCCCAAAATTCAAAGACCCAATCCAAAAGTGGGCATCTGAGATGAATAAACAATTCTCAGATGAAGAAATACAAACAGCAAATAAATATATGAAAAAATGTTCATCATCATTAGTCATTAGAGAAATGCAAATTAAAACCACACTGAGATTTCATCTCACTCCTGAAAGAATGGCCAAGATCAAGAAAACCACCAACAACAAATGCTGGAGAGGCTGTGGGGAAAAAGGAACTCTCCTGCACTGTTGGTGGAAGTGTAGACTAGTGCAACCATTGTGGAGGTCAGTCTGGAGATTTCTCAGAAAGCTGAGGCTGGAAGCCCCATTTGACCTAGCTATACCACTTCTAGGCATATTCCCAGAAGAACTGAAAGCATCACACAACACTGATATATGTGCACCCATGTTTATAGCAGTACAATTTGTAATAGCCAGATCTTGGAAACAACCTAAGTGTCCATCAAGTGAAAAATGGATAAAAAAAGTTGTGGTATTTATATACAATGGAGTACTACTCAGCTATAAAGAATGATTACATTAAGACATTTATAAATAAATGGATGCAGCTTGAGACCATACTCATAAGTGAAATAAATCAAACTCACATGTATAAATACTGAATAGTTTCCCTAGTGTAAGAAATGATAAGAATACATAAAAATGTGTTGTAATCATGATTCCTAATCATATTGGTTTGAAGCCATATAATGTTTTCACTCATTAATTGCAATGGTTTTAACCTGAGTTGTTCGATTTTAGTATCTGTGATAGTACGAATAGCTATTTTGAAGAAAACAACAGAACATAAAAGCTAGTGCTGATTTAATATCATCTTGTTTTGAAGTCCCATCAAGTACATCTGTTTCCACTGGTTTTAACATGTTGTATCTTACTGTATTTCACTATATGCGATAATAAAAACAAAATTTTTTATAGGCAAAGAGATAATATAGAAACCGTTGTTCATTTTCTATTAGCTGGTTCTAAATACCCTGTAATTCTTTCATTCTCCTTAATGGCTTCACACTGTCTTGATGCTTGATGCTATAGTGTACGAAGTTACACTCAAATAATTCAAGGAAAGAGGCACTATGGCTATTACTATTATGTTAGATTATCTGGTGGTGAAACACAATGATGCTTAAATTGTTCAGTTCTGACCTGTGTTGTTCGGTTACAATGTCCTTTTTATCTCAATCTCCCCCCTTTTTAAAAATTAATCTGTTTTCTCTCTTTTTTTAATTAAGTGAAAATTAAATTAAAAATAGCGGGACATATTATAGTAACTTTTTTGTTTTCCTATTAACCTGATTTCAACCCCAGTATTGCTCTCCCCATCTTGTTCTGATTATACTATATTCTATTTTGTTTGATAGTATCAAGTTTGAGGGTATAGGCAACCACTTTGAAGGCAATAAGATATACTATGATGCCCATTATGGTTTGACTATTATCCTTTTTTTGAAGTCCTGCAAGGTCTTCAGTGTAGGCTTTATTGGTCTTGTTCTGTACTGTTTTAATCAATTCTATTATACCTGATGATACAGGCAACTCAATTTAAAAATAGCAAGAGGCACAATGGTAATCACTTTTGATCACCTGGTATTCTATTTTTGCATCATGTACTAATGCCCACCCTTCTTTTCTGACTCTGTTTTGCTTAGTCACGTTTGGTTTTATTCTCTTCAAAAAAAGTAATAAGAACTGTGGGAGTAATAAAACCCAAAAAAGTGTAATTGTTATTGTGAAAAAGAGAGGAAAGGAAGGTGGACTAAGGGATATAACCACAGGTATGTTTGAGTGTGTAGGATGGAAAATCATGTTACTGAGTTTTTTTGGATCACTGAACAGAATTGTCTCCAATATCACTGTATGAATGTCCACTTTATATACTTTAATTTTATAATTTGGACAACTGTTTCTAGGAAGACAATATGTAACCTATTAACTAGTGATTTCTTGCTGTATATTTTTTTTCTTGAAATTCTGTATTACTTGTACCCTTTTACTTCTTTGTTTTTTTTATGTCCTTTCTTTTTTCTCTTTAAATCAAAAAAATAATAGAAAAGATGAGAGACAGAAAGACCA
The DNA here is from genome assembly GCF_034190915.1 of Cavia porcellus. Classification (NCBI taxonomy): domain Eukaryota; kingdom Metazoa; phylum Chordata; class Mammalia; order Rodentia; family Caviidae; genus Cavia; species Cavia porcellus. Next base: position 70,494,195 of record NW_026947494.1, on the reverse strand, counting down.
ATAATGACTCTCCTGAAAGCCTAATTCTGAATCACATAGTAATTAAATTACTAAACTATAAAACAAAATACCTTATACATTACTGTCAAGCACCTCATATATATATATTGGAAAATGTCTTACTATTTTACTATTGTATAGCTAGGTAATATATATTTATTATATCACACCTATTGTAGATTCTAAATAACATTCAATATACTATTGTATGATATTCAGAGTACAATATTTATTCCAATTGCTATAAAACACATTTTATTCTCAGTTTTCTATGCAGTGTATCATTTTATATTAACATACCATACATTACAGAATATATTGTGACTTAAAAGTTACATATATGTGACACATGTAGAAAGATATATCTGAAAACTTTTTTCACAATCAAATAATCAAAGATCTTTTACGTGTAGATTTTTAAAAAATATTCCTTACATTTAAATTATGAGTATTTTCTGAATGAATATGCATAATTTTTATTAAAAAACCATTTCTTGAATATAAAGTCCAGTGTGCTAATCTACTTAAAGAATCTGAGGATCCTAAAGTCAGACTATTGAAGATGAAGACAGGCATTTTGGAGGCAAAATTAGCAATGTTTGAAGTGGTATGAAATATGGGCACTAGGAAACTAAATGTTTGGGTAAACTTCCAAGTTTCTTCTGTGAGTGAATAGATTACAATGAGTACAGGACACAACAGGTGGTGTTTAGGACAACTGGAATGGCAGACGGGAAGAAAAATGAATTTGAAGATCAGGAACATATATGAGAGGATACCCAATTGAGTATCCTTTGGCCTTGAAAGACAGAGAAGAGTTTGAAATTAGAAATATAATTTTGGTGAACCATCAAAATATATTGACATGTATGATTTTTCTTCAATAATGCATATATTCTATTATTCTATGTACTTTATCGCTTCCATTGTTGGATTAAGTGTTGGAGCTATGTCCTTTATGAAAATATTTAAGGTAAAATCAGGTCATAAAAGTGGTCTCTAGTCCAGCAGGGCTGGTGTCTGTATAGCAAGGGAAAGAAACACCAGAGATTTATTTTTCTACACAAACACATGGAAAAAAGATGATACGAGGTTAGAGTGAAAAGATATTCTTAGGCAAATGAGAAAATTAGATCTCACCAGAAACCACCCACACTGAAACTTTAATCTTGAGCTTCCAGCCCTTCTAGCCTCCAGTGGAGTAGGGAATCACTTCGCAGTTACTTAAACCCCTCCATCACGGTATTTTGCCATGGAAGACTGAGCTAACTAACGTATTGGGATACATGTAAGAAAGGATATCAGGTCCCCTAGATATACCGTAAGCCTTTTCAATACACAGACTTAAATCTTCCTTTATTTTCCAAAAGCAGATACTGAGGCAGAGTGATCACCTAACATACCAGCACTAAAAAGTATGGTGAGGATGCTAATGACTCCAGCACTGACCAGAACTCTTCCCTTAGCCACCGAACAGATGATTGACTGTGGGAAGGAGGTCAGTCTGTAAATTGCTATCAGAACACACTAGAGCTTCTGCATGGTTAATTTACTTAAGTAAAAAAGGACAGTACACACTGCAACTTTAAATCCCATACATAAATGATATACACATAAATAAATGCTATAGTGCTCCTTGGCCAAAGTGGGGAAAAAGACCAGCTGAAAATAAGTACTTAATTGTAGACAATATATATGGAAAAGAAAGAGCCTGAAGACTGAGACAAATCTCAGAAGACACCTGGCTACATCTAAGTCCACAGATACTTAAAGAATGGACAAACAGAAAGGAGGTAATGAAAAAGAGGAACTACAGTTTTTGGTGAGAGCTTATAAAAAGTGGAAATCTTTCTAGGGAGAAAAAGTTTAATTCCTTATTCCTGTGCCTACCAAATAAATTGGGCAAGTATATATTGGTAAATTTCTCTTTGTTTTGGCTTTGAGCAGATTTAATGACTTTAATCTCATCCTGATTCAATATTGCCACTGCCAGAAGACGAAGTGAGGGAAGAATAAATTATTTTGGATGAATGTAAGTTATCAGTGCGACATGGAAGATCTCTCTAACAAATCTGGCTTTGACACCAGACAGAGAAGAACTGTGTTGCACTATTTATGTAGATGTTGTGTTTCTCTACTGGCCTTTTTTACATTGCAAGTACAGTAGCTTTCACTTCTGCAAACTGGGAACAGTTCCAGAGGAATGCATCTGGATAACATTTGCCAGTTACCCTCCCTAGAAAAGAATTAGTCAGCAAGAGCCCTATTCATAAAAACGAATTCCATCCATTTCTACTTGAATGTCACATCTTTATGTGGAAAGTGTGGAGTGAGTCCTTTTTTTATTCTACATGAAGAATGCTTTTCTGTGATTAATGGATTTCCCCCTCCCTCTCTAACATGTAAGTAGACACCTTCTGATTATGTACCTGAGGGAGCTCAGAGGCTGAAGACATGGGAAAGTGGATGTTTCTGCACTGAATTGAATCCTTTCTAAAATTTGGTAATGTGGAAGGGTACAGATTTCAAGATAATGAATGCTTTTTAAGCCATTGAAACAAATGCAACAAGATATTTTGAACACTCAAATGCAAAATCTTACATTCTTGAATCACGTGAAGGTTTTAAGAATTGCCAATTTTTATTAAGAACTTGAAGTTATCAGGTCCCACGTTACTGGTCTGGTGTTTTACTTCTGGGAATTCTAATTCTCAGAAGAGAACAGTTAATTTTAGTACAGTAATATAGTTTTAATCAGCCCATAAGGTTGATAAATTGGGTTGATTGGAATCACATCATTAGACAGTGAATTTTGGCAGATTTTTAATAGTCACCAAGGGTGCCAGAGATTTATGGCCCATGTGGTTTATTATTTTCTTTTGGTTGAATGATCATTTTAATGTCCTGTGACATACAGTATACCTTGCCTACTGTGGAATTTGCTCAATGACAAAATATTTTAACACACTGCAAGTCCAGATCATTATATTTCATCTAAAGTACAATATAGACTAAAATATTATGCTTTATTTCAGGCTCTTCAGGAAAATGAGGAATTTTATTAGAGATATTTAATCCAGTTCCAACTGTTGTTCTAAAGCCATGCATAAAGGAAGCTTGTAATGAAGTGAATATCACTTACCAGAAAATTTCATTTCTCTTAGAAAAAATTGGAATTAACAAAGAGAACAATAGCAACAAAACAAAACCCATGACAAGAGTGACATCTTGGCTGTCGGTGTCATGCTTGTTATATAGACATAACTGATTCCTTAGATGGCTTTACACTACTTTATAAATATACATCTTCATGCATCAGAAAGAGAGGCAAATATATTTTACTTTTCCACTCAGCCATTTATGATTTATTCCATCAGGCAGTCTGTGTTCGTGTATATACACACACATTTATGTATGTGTATATGTGTATATATATATATATATATGCACATATATATTCCTAAGAACTTTTAGATCAAAGTATCATCGTATTTTATTTCTCATGATTACAATGTGCTGACTGGGATTCTGATCTCGGAAGGATGACTACAAATGTGGGCACCTCTGCAAGGTACCTGTGAATAACTTCCAGCTGACTACTTGAATGGAAATAGGGCGTGCTAGAGAACATGTACACAACATCTCTATAAAAATCTAACTAACAATCCCTCTGTAATACCACTATGAAGACCTGATATAAAGGGTACATTCTAGGATTAAATGAATTTCCAGTTGTGAAAGGGTCCTGATGAAAATTTAAAATAAGAATCATGTCACTTTCTAACTGTTAGAAACCTTAGTAAAATCGCTGCTTGCAGCATCTAATTTTTCCTGACACTAGCTGCATGCATTGGGTCATATTCTCCCATTTTATACTGAAACATTTAGGGTTTAAAATGTTAAGAAGCTCTTGTAAGACCACACGAGTATCAGTGTCACATCCAGGGCTCAATTTTAGCTCTGTCTGACCCTATGCCAGAAATATTTAAGGCATATTATTTTTCTTCAAGAGTGACTAAAGCACAGTTTTCAAATGTACTCAATTTTCAAATGTACTTTCTACTTGTAGTGTTTTGTTGCTGCTAAGTTTCAGATTTTGGAACATCTTGTATACTGGACTTTTGGATATGGGACACTGAAGCTGGATGATGGTCTTTATTCATCCTGGACCGTAGAGCCTCCCATAGACGCAGGACGTGGTGGTTTATTCCAGTCTTGAAGAACATACTGAAAGGTTATTTGCTAATGCCTAACAGAATACTGAGTACTTCTTTTTCTACATGAGAGATAAATAAGGAATTCACCACTACCATTACTTTTATAAAATTTAAGGCATTTGCACAAATTAATCAACAATAGCAAACAAAAATCTAACTTTCTGTCAATCTCTAGTAAACAAGGCAACTGGCATTTTGATTTCAAAATGTCTTGTGAGGATGGCTCATTGGCTACATAAATATAGATGCACAGATCTGAAATTCAAATGTCTGATTTCAAATAACCAGTCATAGGCCAAAAATGTTGGCAAGATCACTCACAGATGTTTTACAGAAATGGAAAGAAGAGAGGTCAACACATTGTAAATACATGGAGTTGCCTGATGCTTCTCTGGTCAATTTCCTCCTCAGCAGAATACATTTAGTGTAATAAATGTTTCATCTGGGAAGCTTTCCAGATTCATCATTAAAATAAAAAAGTAAGCACAGTTTTTCTTAGTGGATCTATTTTCCATCACAGTATCAGTCACAAGTCAGGCACACGCTGAAATGTGCTGGTGAGTACAAAAGCGTCAGGAGAGAGACGAGAATATAAGAGAAAGAAAAATAAAAAGTAAGAGAGAGAGCTGGACTTTATGGGGAACAACCAACACAGGTGGAATAAATTCAAGCTCTGTGCTTCCTCGTTAGCAGCAGGTGATGACACAACGAATAAGGAATAAATTTTTTCATATAATGCCTTTTTCTCCTTGGTACAAGCCAAACTGATGTTTCTTTGCTAAATTTCTGTATCTGTGGACTATTCAATTTTTGCATTCTCCAGTACAACTGAAATCCCCTGAGAGAGTGGAACAGCTTCTGAGTGTTAGATCTGTAAGCTCCAGTCCAAAGGGAAACTTGAATGATTCCAGCATCAGAAAATAAGAAAATGTTAGCATTTCCTAAATACTCCTGATAGGAACTTTGTCAGAAATATTAAGATTGTATTTATAAGATGTCTGATTTCAAATAACCAGTCAGAGAGAGAGAGAGAGAGAGAGAGAGAGAGAGAGAGAGAGAGAGAGAGAGAGAGAGAGAGAGAGACTCACTATATAGCCAAGGCTGGCCTGGAACTCATGGTGATTGATTCCTCCGTCTCACCCCCAGAGTGCTGGGATTACAGGCATGCAGCACCACACCTAGCTACATGGCTTCTACCATTTAGATCTGGAGTATCATCCAAAAACCCATATGCTGAAAGCTTGGCCTCCGTCCATGACAGTAGTGGGAGATGCAGCAGATGTGAAGGTAGCAATCGGCTGGAGGTCTTTATATCATTGTGGGGAAAAGAGCTCAGAAAGGGTCTTGAGACCCTGGTCCTTTCCTCTGTTCTTTTTGCAACCTGACCATGAAATGAGTGGTTTTGCTCCTAAACACACACCTCCCAGGATGTTCTACCTCCAACCAGACAAGCACAATCTACCTTGTCATGAGCTGAAACTTCCAAAATTGTGGGCCAAACTCAAACTTTTTTCCTTTAAATTGATTGTTGTTTACAGTGACAGAAATATGAGCAACATGTATTATAAAATTATGACATGATAAAATTATTCTATTTCAATTAGATTTCAAATTTTGAAACATTTGTTTTAAATGTGGGTTTCTATGCACTGTTATTACACCGTTCACATTTGGTTGCACATTTAGATTGTACCATCATAGAAAATGCTATGGTTTATCAGATGTTTACCACTTTGCATACAGAACAAGAAAGCAAAGATTCAGAAGACTTGGAAGAGGGTGCTTTACAAGCATCCTATTTACACAATTTGGAAACCTCTTTGAAGTTTTGAAATAAATAATAAAAAGGAGAAAAGAGTGCATTCAATGAGACAATACACTCCATTTCTGATGTGGTAAAGTATTTTTAATAATAAATAGAATATGGCAAGAAATGAAACACATATTTAGCCAGGAAATACTCTTGGATGATATATAAAGTAAATTGCCAAATATTTAAAAAAGTAAACATCAAATATTATCTAGAGGCAATTAATAGGACAGATAGTTCCAGCATATACCATATCTTTAAAAGTTTGTGTCAATAATGAAATACTTATGGAATTATTACTGAATGTTGCTAAAAAATAGAGGTCCTAGAAAAGGTATATTTCAACCAATAAAGTTTTCATTAATGAAATAATATTTAAAGGAGAAAAATATATACTCTTCAGCAGAGTAATTGCTCTGATAAATGTAAACATAGGTACATTATTTAAATTTTCTAGAACAAGTATACAGAGATATTACATAAATGAAATTATCCAATGTATTTAAAGGAATAATTGGATCATGCTGTAGAAGGACCAATGCACTTAATTAATAAAATCCAGAACTTTCAAATATGAAATACTTTTACATCTACTAGATTAGGGATGGCATTACTATGTATAAAACTAGAAATATTTTCTCCAGTTCTATCATGATAAAAGTGTTTTTATTCTGTTTTTACATAAACAAGCTTTAAAATACTGTTAACATAGTTGGTAGCGATATGTGAATATAAAATAGCAAATATATAACTTAAAACAGCATGTTTCATTGAGTATTTAAAAGTAAAATATTTTAGAAATGTGTAAAAAATACTAGTTTTTCAAAAGAAACAAGTGCTGTAGAAGACTATTTTGAAACTAATTCATGGAATAATTTGATCATTATGATATCAGACAAACAATATGTGACAACTGTAAATATCAGTGTATTCTTAGAAAACTTAAAATTTCATAACTATGTTTAAAACTCCAAAATAAAAAGTTTCATGGGATTTATATTTAAGAATAATTATTAACAAAGATGAGAAAAATCTTAGGAAATTAAAAAAAATACTGTGCTATTTAAAAGCAAATAGCCTGATTGAGCAAATAAAAACAATGATATTTGCAAGTTTTATCTTTTGAAAAAGCATTTTAAAATCTTTAATAGGATAAAATGATTAATTTTAGAACTAGGCCTTTAAACCCCAGAATTACAAACAGTTGATAGTTTAAAAGATTATTGATCATATTAATATTACTTAGCATGGGCTACATCACTAGCTCAAGACCAATCAGAACTACACATAATGAGTCCCTGTCTCCCCCCCAAAACTCCCCAAAACCTGTATTAATCATACTACTTAATAGTATTTAATAGAATAGCAATAGTTATTGAATAAAGCAAAAATATTACAAAGCATTGTTTATTTACTTTTATTTTATCTTTTAAATTTTCCGTACTGTGTTTTTTTTTTTTTTTTTTTTTTTTTGTACTGGGGATAGAACTCATGACTGCACCCTTGCCAGGCAGGGGCTTAGGCTGCTGAGCTAAATCCCTGGCCTAGTACTGTGCTTTTTAAAATGTAAAATTTCATAATAAATTAGAAAAATGTATCAATTATCTCCTGTTGCACAACAAGTCAACCCAAACTTTAGTAATTTAAAGCAAGCAAATAATTTGTTTCTCATTTTCTGGGCATGAGCAGTGAACTATAGGTAATCTGGGTGACTGGCTTAGGGAGCCTCACTCAAAAACTGACAGTGTGAATTTCAGTGTTCTCAAGAATTGAGGTGAGTCCAGTGCCCATGCCATGCTCCCTCATGCAGATTTTGATAGGTGCCCTCCATTCACAGTAAAATAAAGATCTCAGCTACTTGTCATACTACAAGCAGTTTTTATTGGGTTGCTTTCAAATTCTCCGACTAAGTGAGTAAGAGAAAGCCTCCAAAGATAGAAGTCCAGGTGTTTTGCACTCTGATCTCAAAGTGGTATCGTACCATTTTTGCCAAATTAATTAGGTATCATTAGCTACACATGGGCTTAGGAGAAAGAGAATCACACATTGATGTGGATCTCACAACAGGGCGGACACAGGGTCTAGTACAATATCACACATATGCACTTTGTAAGGAGGTAGATACGGAAATATGTAGTTGAAGACACTTTATGTTGGTAGTGTTGAAGAAGTTCTCTGTAGCTTTGTGAATAAACTTGGTCCCACTGAATTGTCTGCTTAAATGGAGAAAGTGGTCAATTTTATGTTATCTGTATTCAACACAATGAACAATGTATATATTTTCTGCATCAAATTAACATTCAAATTGTTCAGTGAAATAAAACAGGGACAAAATACTATTTTTTTAAAATGTTGAATGACTAGATCCTAGATACTTGTGGTTAATGGCCGATCTTTAGTTCTAATCTACTATTCTTTGTCATTTCTCATAAAGAGAAGAACATAGAGGGATGATGACCAGACTGAGCTGCGATAAATTACTGATTTCACTTTCTCTGAGTATTATCTGAATCCCACATTTAGTATGTGATTCTAACTCAGGCTTTAAACTGAGGTCAGTGTCTGTATTCATCACCCTTCTTCCAATACAAACATGCATTTTTCTCATGATTTTATTCTGAATAATAGCCTTGTAATCAAAGTTCTTCTCCAAAATGGGGATCTTAGCATCTTCCTTGACTGTCTGTACTCAGGGTCTTTTTGGATTGCTGACTGTCTTTGCGAGGCTTGCCTTCTGAGTATCTTCCACATCCACACCTTCATCCTACACCAGATACAAATGGCCTAGCCCAGCCTCTTTCTATGTCTCAGGGTTACAGGAAAATACTAGATTTCCATGTCTCTAATTTGTCTCCCTGAGTTATTTTTTGTTCTCATATATGATTTTATTGCTTATTTCTCAATTTCCTTTATTATTGCATTCTTCATTTCTTCCAATATTTGTGGACAAACACTAAACACTTGGGTACCATGTAAAGCCTTGCATATACCTCTTTCCAGACTCGGTCTATCCCTCTTCAACTTTCTTATAAAACCTACTGCATCTCTTCTCCTCTGCTCAGGTTTTCTCTTGAAGAATAATTTAGGCATATTTCTCATTACGTGATTTGTGTATTAGTAAATTTTTAATTACTATGATGAAATGTGTGAGGCAGGCTGGCCTTATAAGGTAAAGATCTTATGTAGCTCATAATCCTAGGGATCCTAGAATACCAACACTATCTTGGCTCTAGTGAGGACTCACGGTACAGGACACGCTCAAAGGACAAATCACGTCAAAAGAGGAAGCCACGGAGAGACACGAGGGTCCCGCTCAGGCTTTTGGAAAAACTAACTTTTAAAAGAACTTGCTTGAAGAAACCAGCATTTTCTTCCCTGGGCACCACCTCCAATGGCCTCAGAAATGCCTGCTAATTTCAATCTTCTAAAGGGTCCGTCAGTTCCCACGTTGTCACACCAACAATGCGTGGACTTTGGGGTACACACTTAAACCAAATCGTGCATTGAGAACGTGAATGTGTCTACTTTTCTACCTAAGACTTCTTGAAAGCCTGATTTACCTTAGAGCCTTAGGACCTAGATGCAAACTAATTTCCAACACATATTTATTGTCAAGGGTCTTTTTGTAATTTGTAAAAAAGTAAATTATGAAATAAAGGAGATACAAGCATCATGCAAAATTTTGTATTAAATGATTCTGAAGTGACTTACTTACTTTAATCCTATATATTCTGTCACTGTTTTCATTTTATTTTTAATGACAATGTGTCAGAAAAGGTTGATTTAATACTGTATGGGAGAAAAACATGTGGAAACATGCTATTATTAATGATATTGTTACTACTTTGGGGCAATTTTTCTCTCTTATTTGTAAACCATTTTAATATTTATTTTCTATTGAGTTTCATGGCAATGTTTTCAGAGGGATACATCAAAGAATATCTCCTTGTGATAGAGCAAATTTTGCTTTTTTAAATCTTGGAGAAGTCAATTTGAAGACTAGAGACAATTGCAGGAATTTAAGTACTATTATTGTTGTTCAGTTTAAAATTTCCTCTAATCTATACTTCCATTTATAGGAGACTTACCTTTTAAGTTGAATTTATGGAAAGAAAAATTTGTGATATCCTCTTTCTTATTAAACTACTTAGAGTTAAATTATGGAGTAGATACTTTATGAACACTGCATTGTAAAAATGTTTTACTATCCTAAATAATATCTAAATACCAAAAATTATTCATTATTGATGAGTACTTGATTTTGTTTATGGGGTTTTATTTTATTGAAAACAAAAATGATCATTCATATTATTAGCCACAACTTTTGTTTGTCATTCTATATCTTTCTTGAATTGAGTTTTTGAGTTTAATAAGTAATATAGTATTTCATTTAAGAATATTTTTGCAGATATTACTTTCCTGAATGAATAAATTTAAGCAAATAGTATATTGTGTATTCATTCCATGGATATGATTCATTTGTAGCTCGTTTGGTTTATTTGAAAAATCTTTCTGCCTATTATGGTAAGTGTTTGACACAGTGTTTAAATAAAGTAATGTTTATCTATGCATTTGAATATCTTAGTGAGGATCGGGAGACAGTCCAGCGACATGGTGCCTGCCTGGCAAGCTCGAGGCCCTGAGTTCAACTCCCAGTTCAGGAAAAATCTTAGTGTACTCCATTAATATATAATTATTATGCAATAATCAAAAAATTTAACATGTTTAAGTACATGGAAATGTTAACAACACTAATTTGATCATCATATACTGCATATATATTCAAATTATCTCATGATACCCAGTTAATTTGTATAGTTAAAGCAATAATTTACTTAAAATATATGTAATATACTATAATCCTATCAAAAATGTTAAAATAAATAAATTAGACCTAACAAAACAGAGAGTATGTTTTTCATTTTCTCTAGTGCTTCTTAATAAATATTCCTAAGTAATTATTTTGTCAAATTTAATTATTGCAGAACTAGATAACCCTAATTCAATAATTCATACTTAGGTGGTGATTTTTTCCCCTTCGATATAATGCAAATGAAAAAGGCCAGATTTATGGAACCGGAAATTGAATTTCTGAGTTTATTCATAACCCAACCAATAGCTCCGCGTGAGCCTTAATGGTATCTAGTTAAAGTGTCATGGCTTCGAATTGAAAGAGCAGGATAGTGAAACAAACCAGCTCATGGAGTAGAGTTTCTTAGTTTCTAGAGTTTTACCATAGATCACAGAGAGAGCGGGCAGTGGTGAGGGGAAAAGCAGTGACAAAGTGTAATGAAGAGCCAAACTGTAGCCCACTCTACTAGGCTGTGGGCTCTGATCGCTTGCAGATCTGCCCTTGAGCACAAGGCAAACCCGGGAGCTCTAGGAAAGCTGCCAAGAGCCACAGGTTGGCCAGTAAAGTGTTCAGAAAGAGAGATCTCCCATACACATCGTATCCCAGCCCACCCTGTGCGGGAAGCTGCATGGCACCTAGAGAACTGGGGATTGGCAGACAGCTCCTGTGTTCCTTGCTGAAGTTATAAAGCCTGAACCTCTTTTTACCTCCTGCCTACCATCTTCCCATTTTCCTTAGAAATCATGTAAAAAGGCCTTTAATTACTTCAATTGTTCAGGAATCTGAAAAACAAAGCTCAGATTTCTAGGTAACTAATAAACTAAACTGTGCTTTCTAAAGAGAAGCAGCCTTTTTAGAGTTTAAAATTTTTTCCATATCTGAGAATCAAGATAAAAGATTGCTATTTCCCCAACCTATAATCTACTGAACTTCTATTCCTAAGAACAGGATTTCTTTTCACTAGAGAGCATATTTACAGATTAGTTTGTAATATTATAAAGCATCAGAAACAGAAATAAATGGAGCATCCCTGAACTGATTAGATTAGCCTGGGCTCTTTCCACATGTGATTGGAGATGATCTAATTGGCTGTGCAGTAAGTAAGTTAGCCTGAGTGTTTGAATATAATGCATGTATGTTTACAATACTAAAGCACATTAGAAACAGTTTCATTTACTCTCTTTCTCTTGGCATGAGTCCTACTGCAGAAAGCCCTTCACAGTGCTCCCAGTGACAACAGGCAGCATTTGGGGTGTGCACCCGAGCCTCATAAGGATTTTCCCTTTCCTACATCACTGACTCTCTTCAGGTGCCATTTTAAGAAAAGAAGCACATTTTCTGGATCTGTCTTCGCCTGAACTGTTTTCTGTGATTGGTTTCCCACACGAGGGGAACAGCGCCTGCTCTCCATGGTGGACTGGATTGTGTTGAAAACTGTATCAAACTCCCTGTTACTGAATCTTCCTTTCTTTCTGAGCCATAAAAAGTTGAGACACTTATATGACAGAGATTCAGAGTTCTGGGGAAAAGAACAGTTTATTTTCATTAATCATTTCAAGATATTGTTTCTGGCATTAAATTCTGTGAGTTTATAGAATCTACAGGATGTGTGGTCACAGTACACATGTTGCTAGATTAAGAGACAACATAATTACTTGAATGTTGAATTACTTAATGCAATATTTTTCTAAGATTTTATATACTGAGGTTTGTTTATAGAAGTCAGTAACAAGATGGCTAAATAGACAGTCCGAATCACAAAATCACTACCCCTAATCACTTAATAGTTTTTAATACTCATGGATTTAGCAAATAAAAACAATTGCCTGTAATTGAGTTGACAGTACATAAAGAAATCATCTAGCTGTAACAAAGACTGAAGAGAAATCAGGGATGGTGACTCACACCTAAGGGCCTGAGGGACTTCTGTTTTTCATCTAAAATCTAATAACACTGTGTTTTACTCACTATTCAGTTTCTATTCATTCTGTAATGTAGCTGCCACTAGTCCTCAGAGTCAGGGCGTTAATAGTCAGGTATGTCTGATTCCTGCTCTAACACTTGACATCTTTGCCTTTCAGCACCGTTGACATCACTTTATAAGACTTCTTGGTCACCATTTTATCACACATAAACAATTTAAGTTTTAATCAGTTATCAGTTCCACAGTACACTGAAGACAATGTAAGACATGAAACACTCTCGCCACAATAGGATTCATACTGTTTTACTGCAAATTTAAAATGGAAGTGGGTTTGAAATGCTGTACGATTCTGTTGATTCTCAGCTTGGTTTACCAGAAGAAAATTAGGACAGTAACTACTTTACTGTTTTCTGCTAAGAATTTGAATTCTGGTGGTACTGTATTCTTTTTTGGTGCACATACATTTCTTATCTAATTTAATTATAGTGTATTACAGAGTCCTATAGAGTTGAAAAACCCTCAACAAGATCAAGTGGTTCAGTTTAAGTTAGATAAATGTACCTGCGTAGACAGAAGTGTTTTCCTTAAAAGTTGATATGTTGATGCTCTAATGCTAAATGTAAATGCACCTGGAGTTGGGCCCCAAGAAGTAATTGAGGTTAAATGACATCATAAAAGCAGGGCCTTAATCTGACAGAACTGGCTCATTTGTCAAAAGAGAAAGAGAAACCAGACCTTGATCTCTGGCTGCATGCACCCCTAGAGGGAATGTGATATCAAGATATACAGAGAAGGAAGCCTCACCAGGAACCAAACTTGATGCCATCTAACCTTGGGCTTCCAGTCTCCAGACCTATGAAGAAATGCTTTTGGGGTGTTTATACCATGCCATCTGTAGGACTGTTACGCTATCCTTAGTATAATAAGGAATTACCCCAAGGTCCTTGGTGCTGAGAAGCCCTAAAAGAGACAAAAATAACAATCTATAAGTGGAAGGAGGTGAACAAGAGAGTCCAACCAGTGCTTGCTGGTGAATGTGGAAGATCATGTTCTCTGGGAATCAAACTGCAAGACAGAATTAAAGTTCATAAGATATAATCAGAGGAAAACCTGTGAATGAAAAAGGGGAGCGAGAGTAAAGGCAGACAGAGTCTTCAAGGACTGAGAATCTGTTCAAAGAGAAAGGGACTGAGCAAGATTAGGCGAGAGAAGTTTTAGACTGCCGGCATGTATCCAGGATGCTCTGTGACAAAGCACAGAGCAGAGATCATCAGTGAAGGGCCATGCTGTGGGGGTCAACGACTGTGCGCTGGAACCTCAAGTGAACTCATCCATTGGTAGGAGCGGAACAGAACAAACCTGTTCTTAGTGTGAATATTAACATAGATCTGAAGATCTAGATGCTGGAGTCTCCTGCCACATGGCTTCCTCCTGGGAGTCTCTGTAGAAGAATTGTTGAAAGCCTGGTTCCAGCGTCTGAGAGGAATCAGGACTCAAACAAACTTACAGGTTACTACTGCTGTGGACATGTGCTAATTGTAGTGCCCTGTGTGACAGTGTTGAGTGAGGCCTAACCAGCCCTGGTGGCACTTTGCCTGTAATCCCAGGATTCTGGGAAGCTCAGGCAGAAGGATAGTAAATTTGAACCCAACCTGGGCAACTTTGTTAATTAATGAGTCTGTGTCAAAATAAAACAAAAATTAAAAAGCACTGAAGGCATAGCTCAGTGGAAAGGCCCTTATTTCAGTTCCTCATACTGAAAAAAAAGCGAGTCCTGTAAAAAGGTGATTAGGTAAAGAGGGCACTGTCCTGGAAAGGCATTAATGCCGACCTCGTAGAGTTTGTTCCCAAACCCGTTTGTTAAGGTAGCTTGGTTCCAACCCCACCCTTTGCTTCCTGTCTCAGTATTATATGCAATCATTTCTCCCTGGGCACCCATTACTGCAATGCCTTCTAACGTAAGACTTTCCAGATGCCAGAGCTAATGCCCTTCAACCTCTATCTACAACAGTGGCCAGATAACTTCTTCCCTTATGAAGTACCCAGCCTCAGGAATTTTTATTCAAAACTGAATTTAAAAACTGCATTACAAAATTTAAGGCTAAGGATGAAATCAGTTACACAAGAGATTCTAAGTTCTGCGTGTAGGTAGCCAGATGCATAGCACCTGTGTTAGGTGTGCGATATTTCTTGTCATCTGGAAGTTACTAATAAATGTGGATTTTTCTTTGCTCATTGTGAGGATTGGAGATCACAAATTATGTGATTCATTCTGCCATGCTGACCATTATGAATGTACGTACTTACCTGCAAACAATGTGATGACACCTCTTAGGATGGATCACGATTAAGAAATCTGGCCTGTCAAGTAATCAAACTGTCATGTATGACTTTAATACCCTAGAAGGCAGTGTTCTGATTATGTTTTTTTCTGATTCTAACAGTTGGACCACAGACCTACTAGTCTGTCAAATGGATTAAGACAGGAAGCACGGTTAGCGAGTGACTGCCGAAACAGGCACAAAACTAGACTTAAAATTGTCAGAAAGAGGGCTCATCGCACCGGTGCAACATCACCCTTCTAGAAGTACAACATTCTGTGGCTACCTAACAGCCTAGTCCCTGGATCAGCGGAACAAAAGTGTGTTGGTGGAAGGCAGCAGATCCAAAAGCTGGATCTGAGTTGGAGAAGCCCACTCTGTGGAAAAAACTCCCATTCCTGAGCTAAGGTGACTTCCACAAAGGGCTCTGGTTTTGGAGTCATCTCAGAGAGAGGCAGAACTGAGCCCCCTCAGAATGAATAAAGTTGTTTTCTTCAGAAAGAATTTTCCTCATTTACAGGCAGACTAAGTCTCTCACCTCCCCAAAGACAAGACTGTCATGACATGTAATACTCCAGCTTAGTAGAGTTAATCACAGCCTCCTTGGCCTCAAATTGGTGATGGCAATTTTTTGTTTGTGCCTCAATATCCCCCAGCAGGATGGATGTCTACTGGCTCAATTCGTTATAACCTCCACATCCTACATCAGTTCTAGATAGAGTGAGATTATAATAACCATTACTACCAATGATAAAGAGAAATGAAAATGTATGAGCCCTACATATTATGTTATTCCTGTGTTTGTGAACATATTATTAAAAACACTTCCACTTCTGGATGACCTTAAAGACCCAAATCTGCTACTATCAAAGAATATTTGAGATGGATTAAAATATTTTGACTAGAAAGTTGCTATAGTTCAAATATGTCCTCAGAGTTCATGTGTTGCAAGTTTAATATTCAAATTCATTTGTTGACGATATTGGAGATGGGGCCTTTGGGAAGTATTAAGGTTAGGTGACGTTCTGAGTGTTGAGCCTCCATGATAAGAAGAGTGGTTTTATAAGAAAAGGAAGAAAGATTCGAGTTTGCACGCTCTTGCACTTTTACCATGGGATGCCCTCTGATTTATCATAAGGCATCAAGAACCCCTCAGCAAATGCTGAAATCTTGACATTAGACTTCCTATTCTCTAAAATCAAGAACAGAATAAATTTCTGCTGTTTAAAAACAGCCCAGTCTCAGGTATTCTCTTATAGCTTTATAGCATCAGAATATAAACTAAGCCATAGCTGATGGAGCATGAGAAGTTTTTAAGGAATGTTGGTCCCACCAGCATCTTCCAACCCCTTATTGGGGATGCTTATCAGAAGAAAAATTATTTGGGAGTGAGTTAAGTTATATGGACTGAACAAGAGGGTATATGTTGCTTACACATGTTATGAGCTTGAAATATGCTGATTGCCCTTATCTGAAAAAGTTAAATTGAATTTCACAATTTAGAAATGTTGAAAGTAATATAACAAAAAATTTTTACTAAGGCCTTTACTTTATAAATAGACTGGAGTACTTGTTTAAAGTTCTATGCCAGCAAAAAGAATAAAAAAGTAATGTTATTTTAAGCATTAGTCTAATTAATATGCTCATTACTAAGAGAAAAAGAACACAACTAGCAATCAATATACCCAAGGCTATTTCCTCACTAGATCAAGCAATAGTTTATAGGCAAATTAAAAAGAGGAATAACGTGGATGGTGAGAAGACTCAAATATGACTGATCTGATAGAATATTTTGTATTTTTATGCATTTCAAAAGCATAACTAATAGTGAACTTAAATGAAATATTTGTTCTTTTAGTAGAAATGCATTTATTTGAGCTTTTGTTGTTTAAATAGTGAACAATAGCTCAGCTGTTGTAAACTATTCTTCATAAACAATTTAATTACATAATTGAAGAAAGCAGTATCATCACTGTGAGATTTTGTTTTGTTTTATGTTTTTACTGAAAGTGAAAGCACAACTATCCTTAGGCATTTGAGTCTCTGGATAAACAGTGTTCCTTATTCAAGTCTCATGCTGAAAACAGGCTTTCAACCAGCACAAATTCCTATCTCTCGGTATCTAATTATTTTATTAATATTAGCACTTGTAAGACACTAGTGCAATCATTGGACTTTCACGAATATAAGAGTTTTGCAGCTGACATTAGGCAATTTTTATTTCTTTTGTGAATCAAAATAAATGACAATAACATTTCATTATAGCAGGAGTGGGGGTTCGAGTAAGCAGACTAGTTCTTAAGTGAATTTGCATTAACTGAAAAAAATAGGATTTTTTCAGCAGAAAAATTAGGCAGGAAGGGTAGTATTTCATAGGAATGCCTTGCAAGTGAAGTACAGGTTTGAAACTATTCAGATACGGCTAGATATATCATAACAAGAATTAATTTCCTACTCCTTAGTTCCCCTTGCACATGAAACAATCAAGGAAAATCTGACTGTGTTCACATCGGAAGCCTATGCATCCCAATAGTGGAAGCAATGTTGGCCGTTGCTGCTTAGTGTTTCACAAGCACTTTTTTAGCGTCCATCCTCCAATTTTATTTTATTTTATTTTATTTTATTTTATTTTATTTTATTTACTCAAGCATCACTAATTCTTTCCAAGGAAAGAATCTATTTGGGAAAAGATATACCACCAAATGGGCATATACCAGCACAACTAAAGAAAAAAACACCCCAGAAATCCAGGTGGAAGGGCAGAGGCTCTAAGGAACCAATTAGTTCTTTTAGAAAGATCCGCGCAAGTACAGAGGTGGGCCCCACCAGAGGGGTGCGATGTGAGCCAAGCCCTCCTTCTCCGCACACTGTGGGCCTTTGCAGCTTCATATTCAGTGCAAACTCCTTTTGAGAATTGAACTGAGTTTTTTCAGAGATTTGTTGCTTCTAGGAATGAGATGAGACATTCAAACTCATTTCCCTAGAGGCACAAACCAAATTTGAAACTAGCAGAGAAAGAGTGAAAGAACAATAATTTCACCAGCTGGTTCTCCCATAATAATCTAACATCGTATGGGAAGTTGTAATATGTTGTGTGATTACTTCCTCTCTTTCATTTGTTTGTTTTCCCTCTCCATTTCTGAGTTATCTTTCTTCATTTTGTGAAGAACAATATAAATATATAATGTTTTCAAGTTGAAAAGAAGTTTGCTCCGATATGCTGTTATTTTTATTTCTGAATACTTTGCATAATTTTCATTTCCCTCAAGTAATAGGTGAAGAAAGAGTAACCACAAAGTCCAGTACATAATGTCTACAGTGAAGAATTATTTTACTGGAATCCTGCAAAACCTTGGTTATTAGTTTATTAGTTTTCTGTGACACTGAGCACTTTCGGACTGTGAAATTTGCTTGTATTTTATTGGCAGCATGATGTTGTTTCAGCTAAAATTTAATCTTCTACTTAAAATATATTTCTGTATCCCCAATTCAGTAAGAGTGAATACATATAATTGTCTAATTTGCAATAAGTATATTAACGAAATGCAAATTATTCTATCTCTGTAAGCATTTATCCTGAATGTGTGATCCCTATCATTTTACACATTTCTGGAGTTCCTGAAAAAATTTTGCATATTCTTTGCCATGTGTAATGTAAATTACTTAGAAATATACAAACATAATATTTTAATGAATTTTTCTGTAGGGCATTTTGGATATAAAAAGAACCACAGTGGTAGGAATCTTTATGCTGTTTCTAAACTATAGGAGAATTTAATACATAGTGTTATTTATTTCTGTTCAAAGCACCTTGATTCCTAAAAAATGACCTTGTCTTATTGCTTTCATAGTGATTCATCCACTCAGTATTGTTCATGCTATAAGTAAGTTCTCCTCTCCAAAGATCCTGTGGTTTAGGCAGGAATTTAGATATTGTGAAAAGAAATTCCAATGCACAAGAAAAATAGGTTTTTCATAATTTCTATTTTGAGTCTACATTTGTGTTAGCTTAGGTTCTCCATGGAAACAGACCCAATAGAACATATGATTATGACAGCAAAGTTATTAGGTCAATTTAAAGTTATTAGGTTACAGAGGCTAAGAAGTCCCACCTGCAGTGGTGACCTGCAGACTGAAGAGCCAGGCACGTTGATAATTGTTCAGCCAGACCACAAAACTGAAGATTTCTGTGTGACAGGCAGTGATGCAGCTCTATCCAGAGAAAAAGCATGGAGTGTCCTTTGGGAACCATCGGTGCAAGTCATCATTGGAGGACTGAAGGGCTCCTGCTGGGGCTCAGAGATCTAATTTTTAATAATTAATTTCATTGGAAGATTTTACATCTACATAATGATACGATTCATAATAAGGGGTTTAGTACCTGTACATGATATGTTTTGATTCATATTTTTCCATTTCCCCCCTCTCCCTTCAAACTCTCTTTCTCACCTTATCTATAAAATCTTTGTTTCCGTTTTATCATTCTGTTCTCTTTTTTCCTTTCCCCTTATATCTTTCCCCCTCCCTGGCCACCCTTCCCACTTGAACATTTTCTTCCTATTCACAAAATGTATTGTGTATTTTGACGCTTAATTACACTTTCAGTTTCTCACACCAGAGAAACCATATGATATTTGAATACGTGTGCCTAATTTGTTTCACTTAAAAGCATCGTTTCCATTAACCTAGAAATGTCTCACATTTGTCTTTCATTATAGCAGAGTAGTACTCTTATATATTAGAAAAAAACATATATTTTTATCTATTCATTGGTTGATGGACATTTAGGCTGTTTCCAAGATTTAGCTATTGCAAACTGTGCTGCTACAAATATAAGTGTGCACAGATCACTGTTGTTCGGTGTTTTTAATTCTTCTGGGAAGATACTACTAAGAAGGGGAATACCTGGGTCAAATGGGATCTCTAATCCTACCTTTTTAAGGAATCACCACACTAATTTCCATGGTGGTTGCATCAGTCTATATTCCACTGACAATGGAGAAGGGTTCCCTTTCTTCCCACAGCTGTGCTGCCATTTGATATTGGTTAATTTCTTGATAACAGCCAATCTTTCTGGAGTGATAGAGAATAAAAGTGTTGTGTTAATTTGCACCCTTTGAATAGCTGTGTTATGGTTTGTGTCTAGATGTTCCCCCAAAGCCTCATGCAGTCACAGAACTTCTTCAGAGGTGTTAAATCTAGAGCGTGTGCTGTTGTAATTGAGGATGAGTGATCAGTGGTACATCAGTCAACTGATTCGTTTGCCGTAGTTTTGGCTAGGGTTAAATGTGTGAGTGCTACATCCACTCTAGAGTGGGTAGTTTTCCTAGATATAAGGGACGGAAAGAGCCTTGTTTCCACCCTGGAGCTTTGTCTGTCCTCCACCGCCATGAACTATTTCCCACTGCCATGTTCAAGTCTACCTCGGAGCCAGCCAGTTATGGACTGAGACCTCTACAAACTGTGAACTACATAAACTTTTCCTGCTTTAACTTTGGGTGTCAGGTACTTTGCCTCAGCAGTGAGAAAAGCAACTAAGACAGCCAGTGATGTAGAACATTTGTTCATATTTTTTCTGTTTCTACTTCATCTGAGAGGTGCCTATTATTTCAGATGCACATTTATGAACTGGATCTCTGAATCTGGGGAATCTTATTTTTTAGTACTTTATACATTCTAAGTATTAGTTCTTTGAGAAGCAGCTAGCAATTTTTCCCTACTCTGGGGAGTGACTCTTCACCCTGTTTGTTGTTTATTTTGCTGTGCAAAAACTTTTTAATAAGATGAGGTCTTAGATGTTGATTCCTTGTGACATTTCCTGTGCAAATGGAATTTAATCACAAAGTCTTTACCTATATTTATGTCTCCAAGAGCTCTTGCTATTCTATCTTCTAGATGATTTAGTGTTTCTATTTTAATATTTAGATCTTGGGTACATTTCAATTTTAATTTAGTGTGTGATGAGGGACATGGGTTTACTTTTAGTTTTTGGCTTATGGAAAACCATCTTTTAGCAGCATTTATTAAAGCAGTTATCTTGCTTTCAATGTGGGTATTTGGCCTCTTTGTCAAAGATAAGTGGCCCAGTGTGTTTGGAGCTGTTTCTGCATCTTCCAGTCTGTTACACTTTACACTGATTCCTGGGTCTGTTTTATTTGTTTCTTTGTTTTTGTTTTGCCAGTAACTATGCTGTTTTTATCTCAGTAGCTTTGTAGTATAATTTAAATTAGGGATTGTGATGGTCCCCTGCCTTGCCTTTTTTACCCAGAATTGCTTTTGCTAATCTAGGTATCTTCCAGTTCTAAATTAATATTAGGATTGTTTCCTCTACTTCTGTAAGATGTGAACTGGTGTTTTGATTGGAATTACATTGTCTGTATTTTGGGAATATGGCCACTTTTCCTATGGTGATTCTTTCTACCCAAGAACATGGGCTGCCTTTCTATTTTTTGATATCCTCTTAGATTTACCTTTTCTGAGTACTGTGCATTTCAATGTAAATATCTTTTACTTCTTAATTAGATTGATTCCTAAGTTTGTCTGTCTTCTCTGTCTCTCTTTATTCTTTCTTTCTCTCTTTCTTTCCTTTTTGATGTTATTGTGAATGGTGTGGTTTCTCTAATTTTTTTGCAGTGAATGTGTACAGGAATGGTGTTCAATTTTGTGAGTGGGATTTGTTTCAAGCTATGAATGCTTTGAATTTGGTAATTAAGTCTAGAAATCTTTTGGTGGAGCTTTTGTGATTTTCTATGTGGACTATTATGTCATTTGCAAAGGATAATATTTGAGCTTCTACCTTTCCTATCCTTTTTTATTTTATTTCTTTCTGTTATGTTATTGTTTGAGCTAATCTTTCATGAAACGTATTGAATAAGAGTGGTGATACAGTGATGGCCGCTGGTTTTTCATAGATTTATCAGATTGAGACAAACAGTCACTCCAATTTTCTGTAGGATTTTTATCATGATTGAGAGTTTGATTTTGTCAAATGCTTTTTCGGTATCTATTGAGATAATCATGTGATTTATGTCCTTGGCTCTATTAATATGATGTATTAAATTTATTAATATGTGTATGTTGAACCACCCCTGCATCCTTGGGGTGAATTCTACTTGGTCACAGTGTATAATTTTCTTGACAATTGGCTGTATTCTGTTAACTAGTATCTTAATGAGGACTTTTACATCTATATTCATTAGGAAAACTAACCTATAGTTCTCTTTTTCATTGTATTCTTTTCTGGGTCTTGGTATTAGATTAAATCTTGCTTCCAGGGTTTGAGAAAATGGCTCCCCTTTAAATTTTATTAAAGAGCTTAAAGAATAACAGTATTATATCCTCTCTAAATTTCTGATACAATTCAGCAGTGAATCCAGTAAGACCTGGGCTTTGTTGTTGTTGGTAGGTTTTTAATTAAATCTTTTCATTGATTGGTATTGGTTTATTTAGAATTTTGATATCTTCTTGATTCAGCTTTAGAATTCATATGCATCTAGGATTGTGTCCATTTCTTCTCTTTCCCATCTTATTAAAACATGGGTTGTCAAAATAGGTATTAATGATTTTCTGGATTTCTGTATTTCACTGTAATTTCACACTTTTCATTCCTAGTTACATGAATTTGAGTCTTTTTTTAACTTTATTGATAATGTTGTGTAAGCACTTGTCAATTATATTTAATCTTTCAAAGAATAGACTTTGATTCACTGATTATTTGTATTGTTTGTATGCATTAATTTCTACTGTATTATTTATGATTTCTTATGTGAACTTTGGGTTTGATATGCTCTTCTGTTCTGGAACCTTGAGGTTTAACATTAGGTAATTTATTTGAGTTTTTTGCACTTTTCTGATGTAGAAATTTATCAGTATAAATTTCCCTTGGAGGACTGCTTTCAGTGTATCCTATAGTTTCCCATATGTTATATTTCCATTATTGTTTATTTATAAAAACTGTCTAATTTCTTTAGTTTCATCTGTGATCCATTGGTTCATCAGGAAGTTGTTATTAGATTTCCATGTGTTTATGCAGTCTCTCTGGTTTCTTTTGCCATTGATTTCCAGTTTCATTGCACTGTGATCTGGGAACATGCATGGGATAATTTCAGGTTCATAAGCATGGTGTATCAGCCAGTATGCTGTCTATTTGGAGGAAAAATATATATTCTGATGTCGTAGGTTAAATATATTGTAGATATTAACTAAGTCCATTTGTTCACAGGTTTGGTGTAATTCTGATATTTCTTTGTTAGTTTAACTCTGATATTTCCTTGTTAGTTATTTTATTTAGTACACTTGTGAAAGTGGGGTATTGAAGTCCCTCATTACAATTTTATTAGTGCTTATTTGATTTTCCATAGCTATTAACATTTACTTTTAAATAAATCATATTTATTTTTAAATAAATGTTAATATATTTTCAAATAAGTGTATTGGTATTTAGTGGATATATATTTATGATCCTTACCTGTTTTTCAAGAATTGTTCCCTCAGGAGTATGAAGTTATTTTCTTTATCTCTCTTGGTCAGACTTGGCTTGATACCTACTTTGTCTGCAAACAGAATAGCTACCTCTGTTTTTCTGAGTTCTCGTTATGTGGAGTACTGTTTGCCATTCTTTGACTTTCAGTCTGTGAGTTTCTTTTTGAGTTAAATATGCTTCTTATATGTGGAATATTGTTGAATCTCTTTTCTTGATCCATTTTGCCGGACTCTTTTGACTGGTGAATTGAGTCCATTTACTTTGACGGTTATAACTGCATTTAATTATCCTCATTATCTTATTTTCCTATTGTTGGTTCCCTTTTCTCACCTCTGTTTAAAATACTCGAACTCACAAGAAGAAAAACATTCAGAAGAGGCTGTTTTGAGTGAAACGATCCCTGCAGTGAAGGGAAATAGGTAGTAAGATATAACTACACAGGGAAAAACTCAAAGAATTACACATCTTGATTTCATTCTCTTGTTTCTCTCTGATTTCCTCCAGGGTTCCTAACTAGTTGTACTCAACTATACAGCACATCCCTGAGATAATCACACAGTTCAGACATGTATAGGAGAAGGTAGAGGAAAGAGTGAGTCTGGAGCGACCAACAATAACCATCTTGCATGATCACAAGTGTGAATATTATCTGTTTACTTGATCTATGTCAAAATGAATCACGTATGCAAATAATATTTAGATTTTCTGACACTGTGAACACAAATGACTAGACTAAACAGAGAAATGTTTTACCTCCAAAGAGATTATTAATAAGTGGTCATCAAATTCTCATTAAATATTTTATATTTCTATTAGTCATGTTTATGATGCACAATTAATAAATTCATTATGAGGAATTGAGACATTTTCTTAATTTGATTTGAGTTTTGTAAAGCATTTCATACATAATGAACTGCGTGTCATCTCAGTTCACTACAGAAAGCAAAATGTGCTGGCATATCCAGCACCATTCCCAAGGGCTGCTGAGGCCTTAATAGAAACTGAGATTGTCTCTGAGTGAAAATATGATCTAGAGAAAGAGATTAAAACTAAAATTTCATCCACGAAAAAGCCTGTGATTCTGAAATATGATTTAGTATCTATTGGTCCATTTTTAAAATCAGCTTTCTGTTCTTATAAAAAGTGTCAGATCTAATCATCATATTTGGAGAACAGACTTACTTTGATTGTTAAGTTTGGAGATTTCGGTCCACGACGGGTTGAGCTGAGCCTGAGGTGGCTCCTCACCAGAGAGTACCATGGGGCAAAGCCTCCTGGCCATAGATCAATAGAGAAGAGGACGGAAATACAGTACCACTGCCTCCCTCAAACGCACACCACCGATGACCTGAGAAACACCTGCAAAACCTCAGATCGAAAAGGCTGCACCACTTCCCAACAAGCCACCCAGGGAGCGAGTCTTTACAGCTTTACTACTTCGGTCTCTCAGGAACATTTACATAGACTCATGCATCCAAACTGCTCTTTGGTCAAGACTAAAGAGATTCATGCCTGAAAGATAAAGCAGAAAATTTTATTTGCAAGCAATGAGATTTTCATCAGTGCTGAAAACTTACTTACTTTTACCCAAAATCAAAATGAATAATGAGAGAAGTAACTACTACAGTCATCAGAATACTGCTTTTGACACAGCTTCTTGGTGTCATATATAACAGAGTTGAAGGGGTATTAGTTTGAATTTATGGCCATAGACACGTTCTTATCAATTAAGTATAATTAATATGGCTGTATTTGGCACAAACATAATAATGTCCATCACTAAGCACCTGCAATCTTAAGAAATTATAGTGGTGTCCTTGGCAGCTCCTGGCAATAAAGCAGTTTCTTTGGACTTCAGTAATGACGAAGACTTCAGGACAAATTGGAATAGTAGACAACTTAAATGTACAATGTTGTATTAAAAGTCAAGCAGACCAGGTAAGGACAAGGCCAGAAAAATATAACTGTGCCTGATAATATATCCATAAATTGGAAAAGAAACAAGGATTAGATACATGCCATGAAATAATGGATTCAGGGGTAATTGTTGTGCTGATAATTGACAGCACAACATAGATCACCAAATTATCTCCCTCTTATCCCTTAGAAATCTTGTACATGATCAAATTTGATCCTTTAATAGATATTAACTTTCAACCTGTTTTACAATATGCTTCTCAGTATTATTCTTACCTTTTCCCTCCAAATTTCAATGTTAATGTTTCAACATTTGCAATTATGTTTCACATGTAATAATTACATTTAAAATAATGTACATATTTTAGTACTATATAACTTTCAGCACATTTGGTTTTATCATAGTCTTTTGATTATAAAATAGGCAATGATACTAGTGATGAGAAACAACATATTCAGATTTATTACTGATTTCAAACACTTTATTTCCTTGTTGACAACTGCTGTTTGAAAATCAATGTGCTAGAGTTTAAAATTTCTTGATACTTAAGTTAGTTTATATTTCTTTAACTAATGAGTGAAAAGAGAACAGGAATAAAGCAAAGGGAGAGATTCAGTATTCTCTACCGAGAGAATTGAACATTTTCTTTGAATAATATCATGAATAATATGATTTAATGTTATTTATCATAGATTTAGCTTCTAAAAAGTTATTGTTGATTTTATTTTTTTAGTATCTCAAGTAATGTTTAATTCTTTATAGTTTTTGTTCTTACATTTATAAGAAATTATGTCCAAAGTAAGGGATGACTAACAATACATATACTTGAAAAAGGTTATCTATCAAAAAGTAAAATAACTATTTAGCAATGTAAATATATTAGTTACCTTTACTTACATCTGATGACACTTCAGGTCCTAGGATACCTTTCATCATAAGTAAATGCCACCTCTGAAGAAAATAACATAAACTGAAGTTACTGATATTTTTCCTGTGATATTTCTAGAAATTCAGTTTCTCATGTAAATTCTATTTTTTTGCTTAGAAATCTATGATATAGAGTGATGATAAAAAATAATCACAGCCATAAGATCTTATCTATATATTCCCTATTTATACTCAGATTCTAATATTTGAAACAAACTGGTTAGGGTAATTCCAGAAAAGACAAAAATCTACTGTAAACTATAAATGCAAAAAAGCAAATATTCATACTTATATTATTGTACGTCCATTAAATGTGCTATCCTCTTCAAAACTTTTATGTATACAATCCAGATTAAATGAGTTTATGTAATGGGAATAATTGTATATCTAATCTCTGCATTTTCTGTGATATTTCACAAAGATTTAATACCCCATATTTATGCCAAGTTTTGGGGACTAGAAATGTGATTTATTGAATTTAATGTTCTTCATTATTAGTATAAATGTACTGATAGCAAATCCTAAGACAAACACAAAGAAAATATTTAAATCAATTTAATAGGATTCTTTTTCGGCATAAAAACACTGATGTTTGATATACATATTTTTATAAAACAATTTAAAACAAATTTTAGCATTCTGAAATGACTATATATTTATTTTGGGGGCATGAATTCATTAAGATCTCAATCCTCATAATTTTGTTTTTCTAAGAATAATTTCAAAGCCAAAGATTTTAGTAGGTTAACAATTAAGTAGATATCAACATTAGCGTGTGTGAATATAGTGATGTGAGATTAACGTGCAAGTCTTAGACTAATTGACTTTATTTTTATAATGAATGGAAAAGCCTTTAAAAATAAATTTAAAAAATCTAAATGTCATAATTTGTGAGGTGATATTTTCATAGTGGACAACTAATAACTGATAAGTGCCCAGTAGGATGGAAGAAATTAATTTGAGTAATATCCAATGCTCTAAAATATGGAGAGAAGCCCCTTGTTTAGGCTGGTTTTTTTTTTTTTTTCGTTTTGGTAGAAAATAGTATAAGCACACAAATAATAATAATAACAAACTAAGGCGAAATATGACCTAATCCCATTGATAAGATACTAAACTCGTCAATATTTAGTCAAAGATTTATTCTGCCAAAACTGGTTAAAAATCTGTGATCTTTTTGTATGACAAATAATTTGTAGCAAATTATTCCTTTCACAATTGTATCCTGGTCCTAAAAACTTTTTGTTAAAATTACCTAACTTTTTTCTCTAATAATTATTACAAAGTTATTTTACTTTCTAGATTATTAAAAGAAATATTTTTCTAATTAAAAGCAGCAAACTACTATTCTCTCGGTTCCATCCAAAGTTTGAAATTAAAGATTTAAGGCAACCAGATAAGATGAAAATTTTAGATCCTACAGATCTGCGTCATTTCCAACTGAGACTTTTTAATTCAAGAATTTGTTGTGGTGAGAATTACTCCCTAACATTTCAATCCATCTCAACTGCTGCACAAATAACTTTCAAAAAGCTCTAGGTTAGTATTTCCTATGATTTAACATCATATTAACCTTGCTCTAGAGAATTCTGCTCTAAAATTTAGGTATCACAATGATTAATTAGCTACCTATCCAGATATCCCATATCCAGGGCTTCTCTAAACCTGGTCCCTAATGACCTGTCAAGTAGCATGGCTAAAGCTTGATATAGGTGTGCTCTATCTTTTTCTTGGAGATGCTGGAGGAGCACAGGGGAAAATGACAAATGCTGCAAAAAATACTTTTGCAGTACAAAATTTTATTCAACACCAGCCAAATATATTTACCAAAATGTCATGGCACCCTTCCTAACTTCTTCGAACAAACTAATCCATGTTCTGGATCACTGTTGTGTTAGCTGCATAATTATAAACTACAGTATTCAAAGATTTTGTTTCATTCTGTGTGATCAATAAAGCGGGAAAGTGAATTGTGTGTAATTCTATTAGCAGTCCAATTTGGGAATTTAGACTTACACCTCCTGAATTGTACCCTGGCTGCCACGTGGGGCAGCTGCAAACTCTCATCTGGTTGAGCACCCCTTCGAAGTTCACACATTTAATTGACACTTCCTAATTACCACAAAGACCCATATTTTCTTTCATTATCCTCTTCTGATGGCTATTTTCATTGAAAAATATATTTCATTTCAATTCAGTCAATAATGTGTAAATATTTATGAAGCAGAGTATTTTACAAAGCAGATTTGTGCCAGATCTTCTGCTAGCTTCTAGAGGAAATGAAACCAAATAAAGATTTATCCATTAATAGTATTGCATAGGCAACAGAATTTTAGATAATGAAACATAAATTCCAGAACATTTTCTTTATTTAATGCCTTTAGGGAAAACCATTGAGCTTGTTGCTGCTTAACATTACTCAAGAACTACATGAAAGGAGGAAATATTTCTTTTTATGGTGTGCTGGTTCCCAAACTATTTTTCTAGTTATTTATTGGCTATCTAGTTCTCTTTTGATGATAGCCATATTTGATTCTCTACTCCACTGAACTCCATGAACCTTTTCCCTTCTGTAGTTCAGTCTTGTTAGTTGTCCTACATTTAATTAAGAGTAACAGGAAAATTTGAACATTTCGTTGTGTTCCACCTGGGTCATATCTCCCAAACTCACCTGATTGCTGACCCTTACTAATTCCCGACTAGAATATATCTCGGGCCCATTTCCTTTCTCCTCCATTGTTCCACTACCACACTTAATTTATTGGCTCAATCCAGAGTCTGGGTATCACTCCAGGCTTGTGAATAGGTTTGACTCTGTTGTCTTTTATTCTTTCTAGTCCTTCTTTCTTTTATCTGGTTACTATGCTGCATTTATATTTGCTATCCTAAAGTGAAGTAATACAATGCTTATACCAAAACTGATGAAATTTGTTTTTTTTTTATTTAAAGAGAAAAACAAAATGAAATGAAGCAAAACAGTAAAAGGCTAGAAGTAATACAGAATTTCAAGAGAAAAAATATACAGTAAGTATTCACCAGTTAATAGATCACACATTGTCATCTTAGAAACCGTTGTCCAGATTACAAAATTAAAGCATACAAAGTGGACATTAATACAGTGAGATTGCAGTCAGTTCTGTTCAATGATCCAAGAAAAACTCAGCAATATGGATCTCTGTCCTACACATTTAAATATACTTGAGTTATATCCTTTAGATCACTTTCCTTCCTCTCTTTTTTACGCTAACAATCACACATTTTAGTTTCCATTACTCCCACAGTTTTTATAACTTTTTCTTTTTCTTTGAAGAGGAAACAAAAAAAGATTTTTAAAAAAAGCCAAAAAACAAAACAAGATGGACCAAAGAAAAACCCAATGTGACAAAGCAAAACAGAGTCAGTTAGATCAGGAGGATGGACATAGTATATAATGAAAAAAAAAAAAAAAGATTACTAAGTGATCAACAATGGTTACCATTATGCCTCTTGTTATCCTAAAAGAGTAGCCTATATCAGCTGGTATAAAAGAACTGAACAAAACAGTACAGAAGACCAATAAAACCCACATTGGAGAGCTTACAGGACTTCCAAAGAAGATAATAGTCAAACAATAACGGGCATCATAGAATATCTCGTTGCCTTCCAAATGGTTGCCTATACTCTCAAACTTGATACTATTAAGCAAAACAGAATATAATAAAATCAGGCAGAAAAAGATGTGGAGAACAATACAGGGGTTCAAATCAGGTTAATGGGGAAACAAGTTACTACAATTATCACACTATTTTTAATTTAGTTTTCCCTAAGTTAAAAGATACTAAGAAATAAATTATTTTTTTAAAAAAGGAAGAAAAAGGGAGAGATTGAGATAAAAAAAAAGAACATATCAATAGAACAACACCGGTCAGAACCGAAAAATTTAAGCATCATTGTGTTTCACCACCAGATAGCCTGACATTAATAGTAGTTACCATAGTGACTCTTTCCTTGAAATATTTGAGTCTAACTTCATATACTATAGGATCAAATTTATCAAGACAGTGTAAAACCATTCAAGAGAATGAAATTATTGCAGCATATTTAGAATGAGCCAGCAGAAACCGAACATCAATTTCTATATTATCTCTTTGTCTATAAAAATTTGCTTATACTATTGCATACATTAAGATATAACAAGATACAACATGTTAGAACCAATGGAAACAAAGGAACAACAACCTGATGGGGCTTCAAAATAGGATGATATTAAATCAGCGCTAGCTATTACACTCTTATTTTCTTCAAAATAGTTATTTATAGTATCATAGACAATAAAATAAAACAACCCAGATTAAAACCATCCCAATTAATGAGTGAAAACATTATATGGCTTCAAACCAGTGTGACTGGGAATCATGATTACCACGTATTTTCATGTATTCTTATCTTTTCTTACAGTAGGGAAACAATTCGGTATTCTTCATGTGAGTTTGATTTATTTCACTTATGAGTATGGTCTTGAGCTGCGTCCATTTATTTATAAATGTCCCAATGTGATCATTCTTTATAGCTGAGTAATACTCCATTGTATAAAAATACCACAACTTTTTATCCATTTTTCAGTTGATGAACACTTAGGTTGTTTCCAAGATCTGGCTATTACAAATTGTGCTGCTATAAACATGGGTGCACATATATCACTGTGGTATGATGCTTTCAGTTCTTCTGGGAACATACCTAGAAGTGGAATAGCTGGGTCAAATGAGGCTTGCAGTCCCAGCTTTCTGAGAAATCTCCAGACTGACCTCCACAATTGTTGTACCAGTCTACACTCCCACCAACAGTGCAGGAGTTCCTTTTTCTCCACAGCCTCTCCAGCATCTGTTGTTGGTGGTTTTCTTGATCTTGGCCATTCTTTCAGGAGTGAGATAAAATCTCAGTGGGGTTTTAATTTGCATTTCTCTAATGACTAATGATGATGAACATTTTTTCATATATTTATTTGCCATTTGTATTTCTTCATCTGAAAATTGTTTATTCATCTCAGATGCCCATTTTTGGAAATACTAGCCAGAGAAATTAGACATGAAAGAGAAATAAAAGGTGTAAAGATAGGAAAGAAGAAGTTAAATTATCACTACTTGCAAATGATATGATACTCTACATAGAAGACCTCCAAAACTCCATTGAAAGACTCCTAGATATAATAAATAAATTCAGCAATGTGGCTGGATACAAAATCAATACTCAAAAATCAATAGCACTCTAATACACTAACAACAAAATCACAGAGAGAGAAATAAGAGAAGCCACACCCTTCACACTAGCAAACAAAAAAAAATGAAATATTTGGGAATTACTTTCACGAAAATAGTGAAAGACCTATGCAGGGAAAATTATAAAACACTGAAAAATGAAATTGAAGATGATCTCAGAAAATGGAAAGACATCCCTTGCTCATGGATAGGAAGAATAAATATTGTGAAAATGGCCATTGTCCCAAAACTGTTATACAGATTCAATGCAATCCCGATAAAAATACTATCAACATACCTCATAGATCTTGAGAAATCAATCCTAAAATTCATCTGGAGTGAGAAGAGACCTAGAATAGCAAGGAAAGTTCTAGGCAGCAAAGACAAGGCAGGAGGCATCACAATCCCTGACTTGAAGTTATACTACAAAGCAACTGTAGTAAAATCAACATGGTACTGGAATCAAAACAGAGCTGAAGACCAATGGAATAGATTAGAAGATACAACTGCAACTACAAACACACTCAACCACCTTATCTTTGATAAAGGGGCCAAACATGTTCACTGGAAGAATGACAGTCTCTTTAATAAATGGTGTTGGAAAAACTGGCTCTCCATATCCCGAAAACTAAAACTAGACCCATGCCTGTCACCATATACTAAAATAAAATCTAAATGGATCAAAGATCTAAATATTAAAACAGAAGCACTAAATCTAGTGGAAGACAAATTGGGTAAAAACCTTGAAGACATAGGGGTAGGTAGAGAATTCATGAACATGATTCAAACCGCATGGGAAATACTTCCCAGAGTCAATAACTGGGATCACATCTAATTAAAAAGTTTCTGCACATCAAAATCAACCTCTAACATATTGAAAAGAAAACACACAAACTGGGAAAAAATCCTAGTAAACTGCCCCTCAGACAAAGGACTTCTGTCTAAAACATACAAATAATTAAAAAAAATCAGACCCCCAAAATTTAAAGACCCCATCCAAAAATAATTTTTAAAAATCAGACCCCCAAAATTTAAAGGTACTATATTAAATAGGAGCAGTGACAGGGGACATCCTTGTCTTGTGCCTGATTTTAAAGTAAAGGCCTTCAATTTTTGGCCATTTAGTATGATATTGGGTGTTGGCTTGTCATAGATGGCCTTTATTATGCTGAGGTAAAGACCATCTATTCCCATTTTCTGCAAGGTTCTTATCATAAATGAATGTTGTACCTTATCAAAAGCTTTTTCTGCATCTATAGAAATGATCACGTGATTCTTACTTTTGACTCTATTGATATGGTGGATTACATTTATTGATTTACATATATTGAACTATCCCTGCATACCTGGGATGATTCCCACTTGGTCATGGTGTATGATCTTCTTGATGACTTGCTGCATCCTATTTGCCAATATTTTATTGAGGATCTTTGCATCTGTGTCCATTAGAGAGATTGGTCTGTAGTTCTCTTTTTCAGTTGGGTCTTTCTTAGGTTTTGATACTAGAGTAATATTTGCTTCCAGGAATGACTTGGGAAGGATCGCTTCCCTTTCAATTTCATTGAAGAGTTTGAGGAGTGTCGGCATTAGGTCCTCTTTGTATTTCTTGTAGAATTCTGCAGTGAATCTATCTGGGCCTGGGCTCTTCTTTGTAGGTAATGACTTTATTACATTTTCAATTTCATTAATAGAAATTGAGTTATTCAGCAGTTTTACATCTTCTTGACCTAGCTTTGGTACTTCATATGCTTCTAGAAATCTGTCTATTTCTTCTGTGTTATCAAACCTTTGAGAGTAGAGGCTTTTGATATAAGTGTTGATGATCTTTTGTATTTCTATTGAGTCTGTAGTGATTTCACCTTTTTCATTCCTTATTGCATGAATTTGAGCTTTTTCTTCCCTTTTTTAATAAGGTTGGCTAGGGGCTTATCAATTTTCTTTGTTCTTTCAAAGAACCAACTCTTTGATTCATTGATTCTTTGGATTGTTTTCTTAGTCTCTATTGCATTGATTTCTGCTCTGATTTTTATTATTTCCTCTCTTCTTTTGGCTTTGGGCTTGACTTGCTCTTGTTTTTCTAGATGTTTGAGGTTTACCATCAAGTTATTTATTTGTATTTGTTCTGTTTTCCTGATGTGGGAACTCAGTGCAATAAATTTCCCTCTGAGGTTAGCTTTCATTGCATCCCACAGATTCCCGTAAGTTGTATTTGTGTTTTCATTTGTTTGTAGATATTGTTTAATTTCTTCTTTAATTTCCTCTGTGACCCACTGATTACTCAAGAGTGTGTTATTCAGTTTCCATGTGTTTGTGGGATTTTTGGAGTATCTTTTATCATTAATTACTAATTTCATAGCGCTATGATCTGATAACATGCAGGGGATCATTTCAACTCTTTTGCATTTCTTTAAATATTTTCTGTGAGTTAATATATGGTCTATTTTAGAGAATGACCCATGTACTGCTGAGAAGAATGTGTATTCTGTTGTTGTTGGGCGGAATACTCTGGATATGTCTATCAATTCCATTTGTTCACAGATGTGATTCAGTTCTGTTATCTCTTTGCTGATTTTCTGTCTTGTTGATCTGTCCATTGGTGTCAATAGTGTGTTAAAATCTCCTGTTATAATTGTATTACTGCTTATTTGGTTTTTCATTTCTGATATTACTTGTTTTATATAACTGGGTGCTTTGGAATTTGGTGCATATATATTTAAGAAGTTATCTCTTCCTCTTGAAGTTTTCCCGTAACCAGTATGTAGTGACCTGCTTTATCTCTTCTGATCATTATTGGTTTGAAGTTCACATTGTTTGCAAACAGAATAGCTACGCTTGCTTTTTTTTGGGTTCCTGTTGCATGAAGTATTGTTTTCCATCCTTTGACTTTCAGTCTGTTAGTATCCTTTTGGGTTAGATGGGTTTCTTGTAGACAGCATATGGTTGGATTTTGTTTCTTGATCCATTCTGCCTGTCTATTTCTTTTAATTAGTGCATTGAGACCATTTACGTTAATGTTTATAACTGTTATATATTGGTTTACTGGTGACATGTTATATTTCTGCTGTTGCATCTTTATCTTTCTGTTCTATTTAATTGTCTGCTTTGTTAAGTGGTTTTTTTCTTAAGTGTATCTAGATTGTCTTTCAGTATTCTTTGCAGGATTGGCTTGGTGATCATCAATTTCTTCAGCTGTTCTTTGTCGTGAAAGTATC
Organism: Cavia porcellus; assembly: GCF_034190915.1. Taxonomy (NCBI): domain Eukaryota; kingdom Metazoa; phylum Chordata; class Mammalia; order Rodentia; family Caviidae; genus Cavia; species Cavia porcellus. The sequence continues at coordinate 70,459,298 of NW_026947494.1, read as the reverse complement.
TTATTTCTCTATCGATTTTGAAGGACAGTTTTGCAGGGTTCGTCAGTCTAGGTTGAAAATCATTTTCCGTTAGGGTCTGAACTACTTCACTCCATGCTCTTCTTGCCTTTATTGTTTTTGTTGAGAATTCTGCTGTGATTCTGATAGGTTTTCCTTTATAGGTGATCTGTCTTTTCTCTCTGACAGCTTGTAATATTCTATTCTTTTGTTTGATTTCTGGAATGGTGATTATTATATGTCTGGGTGTAGTTTTATTTTGGTTATGGCTATTTGGAGTTCTATATGCCTCGTTGATCCTGATATCAGTTTCCAATTTCATGTTTGGGAAGTTTTCAGCAATTACTTCTCTAAATATCCTCTTGACATCCTTTGTATTGTCTCCTTTTCATTTATCTCTATCAACCTTATGTTGTTTTTCTCTGTGTCATCTTGCAGGTGTTGAATTGTTATTTCTTGATTTCTTGTTATTTTTAAAAGATCTTTCCTTTCCTGTTCACTGGCTGCAATCTTGTTTTCGAGGTCCGAAATTCTATCTTTGCATTCATTCAGGCGGTTTTTACAAGTTTCAGGAATTTTGATTTCCTGTATATCTCTTTGCATCTGTTTTATGTATTCTGTTTGTTTGTTATATTGTTCATCCAGAATTGCTTTTGTTTAGTTCCTCCAATTTTTTAGCTGTGTCTTCTTTAGATATGTTCAGCATCTCCTTCATTTCTTTTATTATTTCTTCTTTTACCTGATAGATTATTTCTAGTTTGAATTCCTTTAAAGCTTCCTGGAGCTGCTTCTTTATTTCGGTTACTATTGTTTCAGGTATTTCAGGTATATGGCATGTATTTTCTTCTATGTACATGGCTTCTAGGCTTTCTTGGGATGGGTTGGATATTTGAGATTGCGTTTTGGTCTTTCGTTTTGTCATTTTCCTATATTACTGTGTTTCAAGTGTTGTTCCAGAGTTTCCCCTGGTCATGTTGTAAATTGACTCTCATGTACTGGGCTCTTGGGACTCCTCTGGTAGTAGCTCCCTCCTTGGGCAGTGGAGCCCCTGGATTAAAAGAGGCTCGCCAGGTTCCTCTCAGGTAGACCTAAAGCCTCCTCAATTTGCACAGTTTCCCCTTCTGGTAGCAAAGGTCCCCTGAGGGTTAGAAGGCCACCTGGTGTGGTCCAGGCAATCCCAAATCCTGTTAAGCCAGTATAGTGTGGCTGCAAGCCCAGTGGGCCCCCAAACCCCTAGAGCAAGGATCTCATAATCTCCCAGGGATTGGATGTTTTGTAACAATCCAGCTCCTTGGATGGCAAAACTCCTCAGGCTTATTGAAGGTTCCCTTATGACCTAAGTAGGCCTCAAACCTCCTCAGGGGGACTGCTCCTTCCTCCAGGCAGTGGCAGTAGTGCTGGTGCTCTCCACATCAAAAGAAGGTCGCAGGTGAGGTCAGGGCAGGTTTCAGCAGCTCGGCCCAGCTCCCTCCTTCTGGCCAGCGGCTGTGGTGTGCTCCTTGGCCAGATGAGGCGGTGGGCAGACCTGAGTCCCCTCCGCTGGGCTGGGCCCTAACCTTGCGGCCGGCAGCGGTGATAGTGTGGTCCCCCGGGCGGGAGAGGCGGCGGGCCAACTGATGAAATTTGAATTGTTATTGTCTATTGTATTGTAGCACTGAACTCCTAAGAAAGAAAATTTACAATTGGACTCCAATATAGCATCCAACAACATTTTCCACCAATAAAACCAACAAACGATATTTTTTAAATATCTGTTTCATAATATTAGTATTCCTGAATCTTTTTCTTTTCTTTTTATTGAAAGACATTCCCAACCCACTTGTCTATTTAATGAACTTATCTTTATCATGAAATTTCTAGTTCACACAGTTTCATCTTAGTAAAGTTTTCCTTTGTGAATTGTAACAGTAATAAAACATTTTTTTCTTGTCCATTAATAGTATTGTAGCCTCTGTTCATCCTATCACAATTTCTCCTCACTGTATTTTCCTTTCAAAATTCTAATTATCACTGGGCATGGTAGAGCCCACCTGAAATCCCAGCACTCAGGAGCTGAGGCAGAGGATTGCTGTGAGTTTGAGGCCAGCCTGGGCTACATAGTGAGTTCAGGTCAGCCTGAATAGCTTAATGAAACTCTACCTCAGAAAGATAAAAAAAATTCTGAATATCAATATGTAATATTGGTATTATATTTAAAGCCATATGAGATAGTTGTTCAAGAAACCTTTAATTATTTATAGTATTCATATATATTAAACTATTATTCATAATTGAGTAAACTGGATTTATACTTTAAATACTAACTACCTGCAATGTGCCATGAATTGGCAGCAAAACGTATCAATAAAGGCTTTACACAATTATTATGTATTACATCTGATAAAGAGCAGGAACCTGTATGTTTATGGTGGCCTTTTATGTAGCATTATTGTATATTCAAATATAATTTGTTGTTGAAAACCACAACCTAGAGAGAGAGAGAGGAGGGAAAAGAAGGGAAGGATTGAGGAAAACAATCCAGAGAGTGGAAGCAGCGAGGGATTAAGGGAGTATAAGTGATGAGATAATAGTACCAGGTAACATAGTCATGAAGTGAGTGTAAAATTTACTTTTGCTCCTTCCCAAATTCCTGCAAAGGAATAGAGAGAAAATATATTTTAAAAATCATGTCAATTTTCAATTTATGTTCTGACATATAAAATATTTTGAAATTGTAACACTCCCATTCTAAACAAAGTAAAACTCACAAAAAGAAATACTAGGAGCAAACTAAAAATTGACACTTCTGAATTCATCAAAGAACTAAGCTCATGAAAAATTAAGAAGTTGAAAGGAGGGAAATACAGAGAATCCCATCATAGCAGGAGCAAAAGTCCCAGAGAAAATGCCCTGCATTTCAGATAGCACCAACAGGAACACTAAAATTAAAGAGCCAAATTACTAAGCATTCAGTGTTAAAACTTAGAATTAAAAAATTTGAGGCCCCAGTCTTGAGACGGAAGCACACTGGGTATATTTCGCCTCCAGGAGCCTCAACAGTTGCTTGGATAAATGGATAAAGAACTGGGTAAAATAGCTTGAACTTCAAGTTGAGAGAACAAGAAGTTTGTTATCCTAATAAACCAGCCCCCTTAAGAGAAAATGTTGTAGGGGAGACTGAATGCCTTTATTTCTCCAAACTTTCATCAATCTGGGACAAGGAAAATAATCCATTCCAACCCTTCTACTCTTGCAGCCTCAGCTAAGAGGGAAAAGAATGCAGAAGCCACACACTTTAGAAGTGACATTCCAAGGCCACTTGTACACTAAGGCTTGGGACCTAAACATAGGACTGAAAAATACTTCCCTTACCCCTACAACTTACCACGAAGTCCATTGAATTTCTGTGTAATAGCAGGAGACTACAGTTGAAGATCCCTCAGATTCTTTTTATAAAGGAGCCTCCAGGTAAATGCAAATGCAACAAAGGAGACAGAAGCAAGGACACAGGAGAAATATTTCCCCCTGATAACTGCAGATACAGCAATCAATAAATACAGGCAAGATCATAGTGGAGGCATCACATTGAAGACCTATTTACCTCATTTTTTACCCTATACACCATGTCCACTTTTCACTAAAATTTGTGTGCATATAAAAAACCTGTAAAAGAAAACCAAGCATGAGAATCACTGTATGATATGGAAGGTATTCTGAAATTATAAGACTGGAAATTTCAAATAACTGTGGTTAATATGCTGAGCACCCTACGTGGGAAACTGGCAACACACAGAAAGAGGTTAATGAGAGATGCCAATCTAAGAATCAAAACGAATGATATGAGTCAAAATCTAAATATAATGAAACCTAAACCTTCCTTTAATAGACTCACCAATAGACTACACAAGCAAAAGGCAGACCAGTGAGCTTGAAAATGTATTAACAGAAGTTCTCCAAACTGGAAAACGAAAAGAAAAAGTATGAAAGAAATGAATACAATGCCCATGGGTAATTTAAAAAGGTATGAGTAATATAAAAGATATAGTATGAGTGGTTTTTAATGTCAAGAGGGGAATAAACAGAAAAAGACAGAAGAAATATTTTAGATGACAACAGGTAATTTTCCAAAATTAACATAGATATCAAACTATAGTGCTTCAAATCTTTTAACAGATAAATACCAAAGTTGATAAATATCTAAGCTAAATCAGTTAATGAAACAAAATGCTATTGACATATATTTAACCTACAAAATGTAAAAGGCAAGTGGGAAATCTAGAAGAAGGGTGGGTAAACTCCTACATGTAGAGGAGTATTTATAGGAATTATAACAACTTTCTCTTTAAGCGCACTGAGAGTAAGAATTCATGAAAAGGTTTAATGCATTCAAAGGACAAGACATACTAACCAGGAATTTTTAAATCATCCTTCAAATGTAAAGGACACAGAAATCGTGGGTTTCCTTATGTGATGCAGTGTAAAACCCACAGTACCAAATGTGAACTATTTGTGACAAGAATTGAACCTGTATTTTCATCAGGCCTCTGTGGTCAAAGTACATGAAATACACACAAAGTAAAGTACACCCTCAGGCCATGAAGGGTGAAAACCCAAAGCATAAATTCAGCACGTGGCATAGCTTATATGACAATGCAGCTAGTATGATGTTCAGCTCCATGAGTCAACTTGGTTCATCGTTAATCTCTAGCTCAGCGAGCCAGGAATCTAGGTGGAATGGCACAGACATTTTATGGATATGGTCGCACAATACAGTGTATTGACTTTTAGTAATGTATAACATCTGTGTAACCTTGGTAGGGCTTATTACATAAATAGAAAATTCACTCAGTAGCATTGAATTTGCCATGAAATTAGACTTGTATTGTCAGTCTTTGCAATTAAGGTAATTATTTGCAAAAATAAAAGTGAAGGAGAAATGAAGACTTTCTAAGCTAAATAAGAATAGAACAAAATGGAACAATATATTATAAACAATATAGAAAAAGTGCAAGCAAAAATAAAAGAAAATGGACAGTGAATATGAAAGTGGTGCAAGTGTGGTATATATTAATTGCAATATATCTATTATTTTTAAATATTAATGATATAAACATATCAATTAAAGGATAGATTATCAGAGTGCACATACCCAGATAAAATCCAATTCTGTGTTGTCTACATGAAATACACTTTAAATATACAGACAAAAAGGTTAAATACAAAGGCATTCAAAAATTATCATAGTATGTAAACTTAAAAATCTGGGGACACTGACAAGATTTAAGATAACTTTGACTTTAAAAAAAGGAAAATTATGAAGAGTAAAAAAGAAAAAATAATAGTCAAATGTTAAGAAAACTCAGTAACACATAATGAGTATATACTTAACAAAGTGTCAAAAATTAAGGGAAATAGATAAATTCACAACTAAAATCAGAAATTTTAATGCCTATCAGAAATGGGCAAATCCAACAAATAAACAAACAAAAACATTAACAGGGCTATAACTGAACAAAGCAGAATTATCAATGTATTAGATCTAATTGAGATTTCTATAATTACTCATGCAGCAAAAGCATCATATACGTTCTTTAAACTCACTTGGAAAAAATAGAGAATTAGGCTACATTTTGGCCATAAACATACCTTACTACATTAAGATAATATAAGTGGAAGAAAGTATGCTTTGAAATCACAAAGGTTTACTTCCACAAATTGGAAGTAAACAACTGAAAGGTAACTGAACAATCTTCAAATATTTGGAGATCAAATAATATTTTTCAAAAGAAATGAGTCAAAGGTAAGTCTCAAGAGGAAGTTAGAAATATTTTGATTCATACATAAGTAAAACTACATCTTGTGAAATAAACAAAAGCAGTTTTTAAAGGAAAGGTTTTAGTATAAAGTATATATATGTTAGAAAAGAAGAAAGAAAAATCAATAAGCTGAGATTCTATAAGAGGGATCTGAAAATGAATAGGTTAATCATAAAATAAGCAGGAGATCAAGCAATGAGGATTAGAGTTGAAATCAACTAAAACTAGAAATCAATAGTCAAAAAATCAGCAGAATGAGTTTGTGGTTTAAAGAGACCAATAAAACTGACGTCACTTGCCAGGCTAATTAAATTAAAGGACAGAAGAAACAAATTAATAAAGTGAATAAGAGCCATTACTATGTATCCTATGTACTTTGTAAGAGTCACATTGAAATACTATTAGTAATTTGAGGAACACAAATTTGACAGCATCAAATGGAATAATACTACGTAAAGTCACAAACTACTGAAATTCCCATAAAATTATAGATCAACTGAGTAGGCATATATGGAATGGTATCCTCTGCCAAATCATGATATCTTTGCCTTTCCTTTTCCTCCAATTATAACTCATTTATAATTTACACCAAGGCAGACTGTGTTATGTGTTATACCTAGATGCTCCTCCAATCCCAGCCTCATGCCCTCAAAAGTGGGCTTTTTGGAAGATGATATTCATTAGTGCATTACTTCACTCATGAGTTTACAGCTAGAAGTAATATTGGAAGGTAAAGAGTGGTCAAGGAGATGGTTCACTAGCTGTGTAACCTGGAAGGGTACATCTCCCCATCTCCTCTCTTGATGCCTCTCTCTGATTCCTATCTGCCATGCCACAAGCTATTTCTTTTTTTTTTATTTTATTTAAGGAGAAAAAGAAAAAAAAGCAGAGAAAGGGTACAAGTTATACAGATTTACAGAAAAAAATAAACAGTAGGAAATCACTAGTTAATGGATTACATATTGTCATTATAGAAATAATTGTTCAAGTTATAAAATTAAAGCTTATAAAGTGGACATTCCAACAGTGAGACTGCAAACAGTTCTGTTCAATGATCCAACAAAACTCAGTAATATCATTATCTATCTTACACAATTAAATATACATGCAGTTATATCGTTTAGAGCACTTTCTTTTCCTCTCTTTTGTACAATGACAATTGCACATTTTGGGTTACAAGTTATTTCTTCTCTGCCATATCACTCTGCCTTGGAGTCAACCATTTATGGACTGAGACCCCTACAAACTACGAGCCAAAATAAACCTTTTATCTCTCATTGGGAAATATTGTGCATAGTCATAAGAATGAAAGAAGGAAATGTCATGATTTCTGTAACAGAAGAAACCTAAATAATGTCATACTAAAAATCAAATATTTCACATAAGCAATATATGCATCTCATTCAGAGATGTGGAGCTTAATATAGAAACTCTAAAGCCATATACAACATATTTAGAAGTGAGCTTATATTTATGAATTTCTTTTTGGTGATATGTTCTTTTAAATACTCTGAATGAAATTAAAATTTTAGGAAGGCTTATTAGTTCTTTTTGTATAAGCAGTGCCGCAAGATTTATTTATGTAAAGTGCTACAAACTATTTTTGATCTGGAAGGAATTAAACTTATATCTATAAGTCAAAAGGCTATTGTGAATAATAGTTTTATTTTCCAAATATTCTGATGAAATAACAGTTTGCTTCTACTATTACAGGTATGTTTCCTTGGTCTCTTTTGAGAAACACGAATGCTATAACCCAGGTGTATGTGCTACTATGATACTTGTGAAGAAATTATTTTTTTTATTTTCTATAGGCATGACAATAAATTAGCACTTCAGTATTTATTTCTTCTCTTGAGTTGCTGAAGTACAATAAATCACTTTATTGAAAGGTTTTGGTAAAACTCAATTATCTAAAGAAACTGAATTGAGAAAAATGCCATTTATGTTCAACAACTAAAATAATACAGGAAATTCTGTATTCTTTTCATTTTTTTTCTCACTTGCAATAATTTAAGAGTCATATTCATAGATTCTCTTTTCTCCAAGATAGTAGACTCATCTAAAGAAATACTTCTAATCACCAGGAAAAAAAATATTTGGACAACTCTTAAGCTTTAGCTAACCAAGTGTTTAGTTCTAAATCTGATCAAGTCTAATCACAGTGAAGCAAAAGTTCACCAATTCATTATGAATTCGTTTCTCCCTTGTTTATTTCCTTTTCATGCCCTCAATTTTACATTCTTTCTTCCCTTCTCTAATCTGAAATGCCTCTACTTTATTTTATCACCAGTAACTGTTACTGAGTTCTAAGGCTGTCTTTAAGGTGTTTCTGATGAGTCAACTCTTCGTGTTGACTAATTCAATTCCTGAATTAATTTTTACATAACTGGGTTTCCCAGAGACTCATTTTTCTTCAAAAGAAATAATTTCTTATTTCAGGAGAAGGTGAATTACAAGTGGTTTCCTCGTAAAAATAATTTATTACCCAAGTAATTTGTTCATTAGTTTTCAATAAAGAATGATATGAAAGAAGTTAATACTCCCTGAAATTCTATTATCGCTTATGTTTGATAAATTTTCAAAAGATATGGAAAAGATCTGAGCTAAAGTGCTGCTTGGTCCAAGTTAAATTAGCTTGTATCAAATGAGGAGAGAAACTCTGCAGACTTTTTTTAAACACCTTGTATTAAGTTTGGGTTATAAATGAAATTGGATTTCAACAAGGAAAATTCCATATATTAAATTACTTTCCAATGTCTAAAACAGGATTGTAAACTGTTTTTACTGAAATTTTATATAATGTAATTTTGATATACTTAAGAGCCATTAGAAACCAAGCCATAACAATGCTGGTTATACTCAGTTTTTTATTATTCATTTATTTTGCAAACTTATCTGCACTATAATTTCAGATAATTTGGAAAATTCTCCCCTGGCATTTTTCATTTTCAGTCCTTTCACTCATGAAAACAGGAAATTAAATTGATTTCTGGTTTCAGAAAATCTTAGTCGGTGCTTCCGTTTTCCCAGCAAATTATAAACCCTTATAGATAACAGTTTCCTCTTTCACGTGAAATTTAACATTTCTGCCCAAATAACACATTTTTAGACTTAAAATAATCTTAGTTCTTGTAACCCATCTAGGCCTTAATATGTGGTTAAGACAATGAAAGTAATATTTCATGAATTAAAGAATGCACATCTTTCACTTACACAGATTATAGAAGACTAGAAAATTACATCAGATTAAATACAAAGAAGATTAAATACAAAGAATTGCTTAAGTTAATTTTTATTTGTATATAGTTTTGAAGCTCCTCTGTAAAAAGCACATAAAATTTTGCACACTGTCAGTTTGCATCCATTGATACAGAAAAAAATCTATGATATTAGTTATACCATTAGAAGACGGGAAATAATGCTTCAGTTGTCTACATCTCATTCTTCTTAATTCCTGTTTGACTCACCACATATCTGTACAATTATTATTTCTCAGAACAAATCTTAATTTTTGTGAGTTAAATCTACACAGACTTACATAAGTTCTAGCTTCCTTTTGTATAAAGCTAATTCTAATCAATCCACAGAGTGGACTTAACATAATTTTAGAGACAAGTTTAATATATACAGTGAAAAAATTGGTAGCATTTTGCCTGTGCTTGTATCATATATATAATTTAAAAGTTAAACATAAACAGAAACAAAAAATCAGTGTGCTCCAAATTTAAAAACATTAAAATATTGGATGATTTTCATTGCTGAATATTCACCATCTGTTATGTTTAGGAACAGAAGAACAGAGTTTAATTTTATAATCCTGATACTTTTTTCTTTTACTGCCATCTTGATTCTTTCATATTTTAGTCCAATGGGCATAATGAATTGTGATTATTTAACAATAATTAGCAACAATCTAATTTTAAGCATTGGCTAACTGCTTTGGGGGCCAATGAATTTAATACTGTCTCAAGATACAATTTTTAAAGTATTATAAACCTAACAGTTCACTATAAACCTAAACAATAGTTTATTGCTATTCTTATATTTACTATGGTGAGTGTCAGATTTAATGAAAGTGTTAGATTTTGGCTCTGGAAAGCCCCTGGAGCCCTGTGTGTTAAAGTTTCCTCCCCAGGGTAGCACTTGGAGGAGTGGAAGAGGCTGTGAGACACAGAGCCTGGTGGAAGGTGCTGGGCATTGTGGATGGGTCTTTCATAGGAGCTCTTATACTCTGGTCTTTGCCTCAGTTCTATTAGAAAGAACAGGCTGAGGAAATCACTACTTTACACCCATTTGATTCCGAACAGCACACCATGGTCAGTCCTGCTCCGAGCATTCTAAGAGGTTAGAAAATCACATAGCAATTCAGGAGATCTCTGATGCTCTAGGCATAGGTATGTTGGACCTGCCAGCCTTCCTTGAATTGTTCTGAGAAGGTAGAAAATCACATGACAATTCCGGAGATCTCTGATGCTTTAGTCCATGCATGCTGAATTTCCTCACCCAACTGTCAGTCCCCTTCACCCTACGCCAACCTCATTAAGAGTTCATACATACATACTATATGCCATGCATGTAATTAAAGTGAATTCTGGGCAACTGTGCATGTTGACAACCCCTGAAATGACTCAACACCCTATCAATCATGTCTGTCAATCATGCCTAGAGACTCAGAGGAGGCACCTGGCCTGAAGGACATGTCCTCTACATTCTGAAAGCCTCGTACGCTTGCAGCGCGTTTGCTATCCTGTTACCGGGCCACTTTTCTCTCTGTGCCAGGACCTGCCATGAGCACCGCTTCCCATGATCTTCAATAAATTTAGTTGCTTTGCACTTGCCATTTGGATTGTACACTTGAATTTCTTTGTTTTGTTGTACAAAGAGCCTGAAATTTTTTTGCTAACTTCATCACTCTGTCTCTCTCTCTCTCTCTGTATTTCTCTCTGTCTCACATCGTCATCATGAGGTAAACAGTTTTGAGACATATTGTTGTCACAATGTGCTTCCTGGCCACAGGTCCAGAAGTAGCAGGACAAAATGACCATCGACTGAGGCTTTCAAATCTGTCAGTCACAACCTTTTCTGTTATAAGTTATGCTATCGCAGATGTTATGTACAGTAACAGTAAGCTGGTTAACACACAAAAAGAACAGCTATTCAAGAACTATGTTTGAAATGTGAATACAGTGTTTATTCTGTTTGCATTTTGTCATTTTGTTTTCCCTGTGGAATAATTGAACCCTTCTATCACTTTCCCTGCTTTCAACTTGAAAGAACTCTAAAATATTCTCTTATTTTTCTTGGGCATGTGGAAGTTGACCTCAGTGCCAGAAGAGATACTAAAGCTTACACCATCAGTTTATTATAAAGTGGGCTTTTAGGTAATTCAAAATTTATACACAATCACTTTAGTATAATAAAATATATTAAAAGCATCTTAGGAATCAAAGTCTTCAGAACATGCAAGGTTTATATTCTTAGAAACACAGATTGTTCTCTCAAATGCTTCCTTCCGAAGGAAGATAAGGAGATGGAGGGAGCAGGAGAGTTGTTGGCATTGAGATGAGCAGGAAGCCTTTCTCAGGAAGGATGAAAGTGTCTGCAGGCCACAAGGGGTGAAGATGAAAGAAAACTCAGAATATTGGAGGCCGCTAGGCATTTTTCTAGTTGAGCTGGTGCTGGATTATCCGAAATATGTTTGCATCTAAACCTTATTTCCTATTATCAGCCTTACAAATAAGATAATTCAATTATAATATCCCAATAATGTATAAGTAAACATCTGAGTGGGTGCTAAACTGATGCTTGGCTTACATCTTTATGTGGCTGAGAAGGATAATAGGCAGAAAAAATGCATCTTTTAACAATTTTATTTACATTTATAATTGAGAAGTGAGCACAAATGAAGATAAAGTTGAAATTAAGACTATTCAGTGTAGTAGCTCTGAATGAGAATTATGGGGCCAGACACTTTCTAATTTATCAGCTTTGCTCTGCTCTTGCATATTGTTTTATAGAAGTAGCTAGAAGCAATTGAAGCTTAAAAACATTTAATGGTATCCACCTTTCTGAATGAGACCTAATACACTGGATTGGTAAGAAAACAAAAGACTATACAGTCACAAAGAAAACATATAAATATCCATATTTTATGTACATCTGTGTATGCATATACAAAAAGAAGACAGATTACTATGCACGTATCAACTGGAAAAATGGAGCGTAACAGTCATACAGACCTAAGAGTCTTAGGAAGGTTGTGAAGTGGAAGATGGCAGTCTGTGATTAGACATCTTATTGGGAAGGCAAGAATGAAGGGCTCTGCTGCACATTGCAACCTCTACCTAAACCAATATTTTGTTTTTTCTTAATGCCAAGTACTTCTTTCACAAATATAAAGGAGCAAATTTTTCCATGCAAAAGCACTTATATATAATATGGCCGTGTATGTAGAATGCACTTGTCATAAATAGCTGTGTACAACTAGAATTTGTGCCTTCGATTTAAACTCTTGACTAGGGTCATTTCATCGTATACTCTGTGAGCACTGCCTTCTGAAGCTGTCACAATTTTGGAATGAATGTTCCATCTATGCTTTTTTCTCTCGTTTGCACCTTCTTTTGCTTTTCTTTCACATTAGCCTGACAATCAATTCTAATTGTACCATTAATAAACCTCTACTTTAAAACTGTCAATCCACTTGAAAATATTTGACGTTTTGCTGGTTAAATTTAAATTAAATACACCTGGATCTTCTGAAATCAAGCTATATCAATACCTGACTAAATTTAATATAACTGCATCTACCACAAACTGTCAACACTTCACCCAATGTTAAGCAAGACATGCATGTGTTTATAGTCTAACCAAATACTATCTTTCACTGTAAAGTTTCCAGAAACCTCTAGAGTCCAACGCTTGAAAAGAAAGATCTGAAAAATTATATAAGAATGCATTTTTTCTTTAAATAAAAAACTAAAAAAAAAAGAATTGATTTATTTTCTAAAAAGTAGATTTTCGGAACAAAACAGACAACTTCATAATGAAGACTTTATTATACACAGACCTAAATTTATCTGTGAATTATAAGATTATTTCCCAAAGTAACTGGTGATAGATGATAAAGTACAAACAAATCTCCTAAACCAGTCCTCAAATGTACTTTTTTTCAGGAATAGCCAAAAATTTTTAGTTTTATGCATAAAAAGTAGCTAATCACAAGATGACATTATATTTCATGCATCAGTCTGGTAAAAGCTAAAAATTAAAGATGAGTTGTAATTTCTTAAGAGTGCATAACTACATTATTGAGAAAACCCAGTAATTTATAATGTTGCCGCATAAGAGAATGCTTATTGAACACTCAATAATCTTTAGGACATTTCCAAGATCTGGCAATTACAAATTGTGCTGCTATAAACATAGGTGCACATATATCACTGTGGTATGATGCTTTCAGTTCTTCTGGGGCCCAAGTATCCATCAACTGAGGAATGGATAAAAAAGATGTTGTATTTCTATACAATGGAGTATTACTCAGCTATAAAGAAGGATCACATTGAGATATTTATCAATAAATGGGTGCAGCTTGAGACCTTATTCATAAGTGAAATAAATCAATCTCACATGTGTGAATGCTGGATAGTTTCCCTAATGTAAGTAATGATTCAAATATATAAAAGTATGTGGTAATCATGATTCCCCATTATGTGGCCTTGAAACCTTATAAAGTTTTCACTTATTAATTGGAATGGCTTTATTCTGGGCTTATTGATATGGAAATATTTGAAGCTATAGTATATGAAGTTATATTCAAATATTTCAAGGAAAAAAACAGACACTATGGTAACTACTATTAAGTCGGGTTATTTGGTAGTGAAGCACTAGGTTGCTGAAACAGTCATGCTTTGACCTTGTTACGTTGTTATGTCCTCTTTTATCTCAATCTCTCCCTTATTCATTAAAAAAATTATTTAGTTATTTTTTATGGTTTTTTAACTAAGGGGAAAAATTTTTAAAAAAATAGCAGGATATATTATAGTAACTGGTTTTGATTTCCTATTAACTTGATTTGAAGTCCTGTAATACTCCCACTATCTTGTTTTGACTGATTAGACTCTGTTCCATTCTGTATGATAGTATCGTTTGAGGGTATAGGCAACTACTTTGAAGGCAATAAGATTCACTAAGATGCCCATTCTGGCTTGAATATTATCTCCTTTGGAAGTCCTGTAACGTTTACAATGTTTAAGTTTTATGGTCTTGTTCTCTACTATTTTGTTCAACTTTATAATATCTAATGAGATAGACAACTCTTTTTAAGGAAGCAAGAGGCGTTATGGTAACCATTGTTGATAACCTGTTTTTACATCATGTACTATGTCTACTCTTGGTTTTGACTGACAGCTTTGTTTTGCCATGTTTGACTTTATTCTCTTCCAAAAAAAAAAGCAATAAGAACTAAGGAGTAATAAAACCCAAAATGTGTAAATTTTGTTGTAAAAAAGAGAGGGAAAAAGTGCTCTAAAGGATACAACTGCAAGTGTGTTTAGGGGTGTTAAATAGCTGACCATATTAATGTTTTTGGTTGGATCATTGAACACAACTGTTTTCAGTCTCACTGTTTGAATGTCCACTTTGTATGCTTTGATAGTGTGACTTGAGCAACTATCTCTAAGATGATAATGTGTAATCTATTAACTGGTGATTTCTTACTGGTTTTTTTTTTTTTGTAGTTTTGTATTACTTGTACCCTTACACCACTTTGTTTTGTTTTGTTTTTTCTCTTTTTCCTTTTAAATAAAAAAAATAGTATTTAGGACAAGGAACTCAAACTGTACTAACCAATACAAAAAGAAGTAGTTAGTAGAAGTGTCTAATCTTCATTAGTGAATAACTGAGCCATTAAATATATAAATGGAGTACTGTTTGAGGAATCTGGCTTTAAGAGGATAGATTAACATTCAACTTCTGTTCTCTCAACTTTTGCAATTGCCTCAAATATACATATATATATATATTTTATATATAATATATAATATATATATACATAGCTTTCTCTATATAAGCATATATATAAAATAGTTGAGTATGCTTCACAGCATGTTCTGCAGAGCTGAGCACCTTCATTGCTGCCATACTGTAGTGTCACTCGAGAATATCGCTTGTTCGAACATGACCAACGATGATACACTCTGTGAGCAAAAGCAACTCTGAAGACATACGCAGAGTTATTACCTATAGTAACTGATTCAGGGAACGTGGTCAAAGATTCATTTACACTTCCAAGTCTCAAAGCCAAGCAAAAAGTAATGATTGTTTTACTCTGAACAAAAATACTTACACTAGGAATTTGGGGAACAGAATAAAACAGTGATGTCATTCTACATCATTCAATACACACACCTAAAACAATATGACCTTTTAACCTACCAGTGATTTCCAGCCCCTCATAAGCTGACTATCCAAGTAGAGTCTGTAGGGACAAAGATATCAAATGAAAACTGGAATGTAAAATACAAAACCATGAAACACTGAAGTATTAACATTATACAATGTCATTGGAAATAAATGTGAATAATAAGTAATATGAACGGTTTAAACTAACCCAAATTATGCACAAATTTAATTAGGATTTTTAATATATCACCTGATGATTACTAGAAATAGATCTAAAACCAAGTAGAAAATATGAAAATAATGGGGTGAATTCAGATTACATAAAAAGGAAAAAAGATACACAATTTAGCTATGATCTACCTGTAAAATCACTAAAAAATACTATAGAATAAAATAGACAGCAGACAAATACAAATAGATAATGCCAATGATAAATTTTTAGATTGAACAAAAGTTTAGAAAAATTATGAATAGTAAGAAGTGTCTGTAAATGATAATTTTAATAAGAGACAAACTAAGTGATATTGCATAAACCCAAAAATGTTCAGGAATTGGAGGTATTATTATGTAAAGCATAGCTAATAGCAAAAAATTAATAGAAAATTGAATGAAGAAAAATCTGTGACACCCGCCAAAGGTTATCATTTTTCTCAATTGACAGAAAGCCCCAAGAATCTATGTGAAGTCCAAATGGAGTAAATATTTTTCCTTTGTAAGAAATGTATTTCTCCCTTTAGCACTTGAAGTAAAATCATTGTACCAACTGAACCTTTGATTCACAGAGGTTTCCCTGAATTCCTAGATCATGAGTAATGAGTAACTTGAGTTGACTAGAATATCATTGGTACCCAGTAGATTTAAATGTCCTTCAGAAATTGAGATTTAAGAAATAAAGCAATAAAAGTTCTGATATTCTGATTACTGCTATGACTACGAGCAAAAATCTTTTATCTCTGATTCAGGAAACTTTGTCTTCTTTTCAGTATTCATGAAACTATGGTAGACAAAATTAACTTGTAAGGAGAGAAAAACGTGACTTCTTTCACATTTTGTGATAGCTACTATCTAACATTACAGAGGTGATGACATAAAGAGACATTTTATGAAGAAGTTACCTTTGTGGGAAGATACCACAATCCTCTATCTACATGCACCCAAAATAAAACTTCAAAATATATGAAGCAAAAGTTATCAAACAAAAGCATCAATTATAGTGATAGAGTTTCACATGGTTATATCCAAAATTAGTAAAGAATGAAGAAAATCATCACAGGTATATAAGATCTCACAAACACAGACTGTGATCTTTCACTCTGATCTTTTTACTGGGGATTAGCTTTGCTATTAGGAGTGTCTGCTGGTTTCACAGGAATTTGAGGATTAGTTTTGATATTTGACCAGAAGTGTGTTAAGTCTCTGTATCATTCTGGACGTATGAGCATTTGGATATATTGAGTCTGCCTCTCCTAGTACAAGGGATTTCTTTCCATATTCTGATGGCCTCTTCAACTTTTTTTCAGAGTACTGTAGTTTTCATTATGGTTCATTTACTTCCCTGGTTAGGTTAATTCCTAAGTCTTTAATTTTTCTTGCTGTGTTGTTAAAGATTTTTTTCTCAATAGTTTCATTATTACCATGCAGGAATTCTATTATTTTTATTTGTTGATTTTGTATCTTGCTACATTGCTTGATTTGGTTATTCCTAGGAGTCTTTGAGGGAATTTGAGGAGTCTTCTGTGTAGAAGATTGCATAGTTTATGGATAATAATTTTACTTTTTCCTTTCTTGACGGTATCTCTTTAATTTATTTTTATTGCCTAATAGCTTTGGCTAATATTTTGGGTACTATGTTCAATATGATTGGTGAAACTGGACATCTTTGTTTTGATTTTACATATAAATCTTTCAGCTTTTCCTAATTCACTATGATGCTGGCATTTAGGTAGTAATAGAGGAATTTTATCATAATGAGGTAAAGTCACTATACCTAATTTTCTATGGTTTCTGAATCATAAATGAGGGATGAATTTTGTCAACAAATTTTTCTGTGACTATTGATATAATAATTGCTGAGTTTTTTCTTTGCTTCCATTATGCTATGTATTAAATTTATTTTTATTTCAATCAGAGAAAAATAAATGTAAGAATAAAGCAGAGTTTCAAAACAGGCTAGTAGGAGAGTAATAATAATTAATACAATGTATATTGTTATATTTATAATAGTTGTTCAGAGTACAAGATATAATATTGAAGTAAAATCCAAAAATCATTAGCCCAAAACATTCTTTTCAATCAACTAAAAGAAACTAGCTCTGTAACTATAACTATCACTATCACACATATATATATATATATATATATATATGTATATATATACATATATATGTATATATATTATTTTCCTTCCTTTCCTCTTTCTTCTATCACAGTTTTTCTTTGTTTTAATTACAATGGTTAATACATAGTGTTTTATTATCTTCAAAGTAGTTGCTCATATTACAAGATACAGACATAGAAAATTGATCAATCAATATAATAAAAAATCTTTATTTTCAATGAACTAATAGAAATTAGTAATGTAACTTTCTTACCTATATTAACTGACACACACACACACACACACACACACACACACACACACACACATATATATATATATATATATATATATATATATATATATATAATTTATTTTTTTCCCTTCCTTCTTTTCTCTTTTCCCCATCTGGTTTTTTTTTTTCCCTTTGAAGAGTTTCTTCCCATTTAGCAATATCTATTTTTGGATCCTATTTACTCTTTTATCTTCTTACATTAGGGAGACCATGTGATGTTTACATATGTGAGTCTACTTAAAGTGTGTAATTTCCCTAATTTTTCTCTCTCTGTGAGTCTGTTTCTTTTGCACAGGAATGTTACTGATTTTTGAGTGTTAATTTTTGTATGCAGCTACATGACTGAAATCTACAAATGTTTTGGTAAGAGAGGTCTTCTATGTAGACTTTCATCTCATCTGCAAATAATAATAATATAACTTCTTTATTTCTTATTATTTTTTTCTTTTATTTCTTTTTCTTACCTAATTGTTCTGGCTAGTATTTCCAGAACTATTTTGAATAGGAGAGGTGATAGTGGGCATCCTTGTCTTGTTCCTCATTTTAGAATGAAAACTTTCAGTTTTTGACAGTTTACTTTGGTGTCAGCAGTCACAAGTGGCTTTTATTAGATTTAGATAGAAATCCTCTATTTCAATTTTCTGTAGGCTTTTTTTTTATCATGAAAAGGTGTTAGAATTTGTCAAGTGCTTTTTTTTTTTTTTGCAACTATTGAGATGATGTCTTTGATTCTGTTAATATGGTATTTTACCTTTATTGATTGTTGTATGTTGAACCATCCCAGCATCCCTGGGATGGATCCTACTTGGTTGTGGTTTATAATCTTGATGATTTGCTGCTTTTTGTTTGTCGGTTCTTATTAAGTGTTTTTGCATTTATGTTCATTAGGGAGATTGACCTATAGGTTTTTTTCTTTTGTTGTGTTTTTCTCTGGTTTTGGAATCAGGTTAATATTTGCCTCCATAAATGATTTTGAAAGCCCTGCTTACCTTTCAATGATTTTTTTAATATTTTCAACATTAGTAGCATTATTTTTCCTTTAAATTTCTTATAGAATTCAATATGGAATTTTTCAGGTCCTGGATTTTTCGTTATTATTAAGTTTTTAATTACATTTTCAATTTTGCTGACTGATATTGGAATACTTAGAATTTTTATATACTATTGATTTTGTTTTGGCAATTTGATTATGCCTAAGAGTCTAGCCATTTCTTGTGCTTTCCATCTTATTAGAATATAATTTCTCATTGTAGGTATTGATGATCTGTTGAATTTCTATAGGGTCTGTTGTGATTTCACCCTTTTCATTCCTAATTGTTTGAATGTGTGTTTTTTTTTGTCCCTCTTTTTGATGAAGTTGGCTAATGACTTACCAATTTTATTAATTCTCTCAAAAAACCAAATTTTTGATTCACTGATTCTTAGCCACAATTGCTTTAATTTCTGCTCTTTATAATTTGTTCCCTTGTATGAGCTTTGGGTTTCATTTTCTTGTTCTTTTTTCTAGAAGTTTGAGGTTTAAAGTTAGGTTGTTTATCTGAGCCCATTCTGTTTTCCTGTTTATTGTCGTATATTTTCCTCTTAGGACAGCTGTCACTGTGCCCCATTGTTTCAGTATGTTGTATCAGCATTATTGGTTGATTATATATATTTTTTAATTTCATCCTTAATTTCCTCTGTGGCACAATGGTTGTTCAGAAGTATGCTGTTTAATTTCCTTTCACTTATGTAGTTTTTGTGACTTCTTTTGTTGTTAATTTCTTGAATCATTGTACAGTGATCAGATAATACACATGGAATGAGTTAAATTCCTCTACATTTACTTAAACATGTTTTGTGGGCTAATACGTGGTCTATTTTGGAAAATGCCCCATGGGCAATAGAGAAGAATACGTATTCTAATATTTTGGAGTGTAACACTGCAGACATCTACTAAGGTCTTTTTTTATACAGTTGGTTTAATTCTGATGTTTCTTTGTTAATTCTCTGTCCAGTTGATATATCTAGTTGTGAGTGGGATATTAAGCTCCTCCACTACAATTGTGGTAGTGCTTATTTGGTTTTCATGGATGTTAATATTTATTTTATGTAGTTGGGTGCACCAGTGTTGGGCATATATATATTTATCATTGTTATCACCTCTTACTGGCTTTTTCACTTAAGAAGTACGTAGTGACTTTTCTTGTCACTTTTGATGAATTTTGGTTTAAAGTTTACATTGTCTGCAAAAAGAATAGCTACCCTTAGCTTTTTCTGGGTTTCTGTGTCATGAATTGCTTTCCATCCTTTGATTTTTAGTCCATGAATTTCTTTTTGGCTTAAATGCATTTTTAAAATGTGTTTCTTGAAAGCAGCAAAATGTTGGAACTTGTTTCTTCTCTCTCTTGTCATTTTCTAATTTTTAAATTTTATTTTGTTTTCTGTGTTGATGCTTGTAGATTTCATATGTTAGATAGTTTTATCTCCAGTGTCTAGGTTTTCCCAGGAGATGTTAGTTCCTTAGATTGTCTTCTAGATATAGGTGGTTCTTGGTCTTTATGTGTACCCCAATAACCTACAACCCAATACAATAATATTGTGGTGTTGCTATCAATTTGACTAAAGCCTATTCCTTTGGTGCTGGACTGTGGTCATGGTTGTGACCACTTGTAATCATATTCAAAGGAGAAACATTGTTTATAACAAGTATGACATTCTGGTTATAGTAGTACAGTTAGCAGTAGACTCAAGCACAGCCTGCCTATTGACAAACTGATAATTCTTATCCTCAATTCTATAATTGTAGGAGCCGATTCTATAGTTACATAATATAATCCAGCCTATATTAGGAACTTGGATGCAATGTTTTCCCATTTAGTGCTGTGGTTTTATCTTACTGTGGTAGGCATTAGAGGGGTAAGGAGTAGGTGGACAGGTAGATGAGGTTAACCTCATCATATAGTGGGAACAAGTTAAGTGCACATAGGATGATCATCCAAGCTTTAGGTAATTGTAGGATACAAGAAGGAGGAATTGGAAGAGAAAACCTAGCAGTATTGAAATGAATCAAAAAGAGAAAAGACAATGTTTATTCACAGGAAAGTCTCATAAAATCAAGAAAGATAATAGAATAAAGAGAGGAAGAGTACCTGTAGAATAATACAAAGAGAAATTTAGAGATCTAAATTTTAAACAAGAGAAAAAGGTAGAAAAGCAAAAGAAAAACAAGAAAAAAGAGAGGGAAAAGGAAGAGGAAAAAAACAGGAAACAAAGATAACCATAACCAAGGATAAAAGCAGCAAAACTACCAAAACAAAAACAAGCAGGGCAAAACAGAACAGTGAGAAAAAGAGAAAAGAAAAGGGAAAGGGAAGAAAACAAAAACAATAATCAACAACAAAACAAACAACACAGACACACACATACCCACACACACAAACCTGGCTGACTACTAACAGGAAAACCCATAGACAGAGAAAAGCAATGGTTGTGAGATTCCTCTAATGCCTACAGATCTGTGGTAGGTCCAAGTCTGATCCCAGAATGTAGAATCTAGTCAAGATTGTAGGCGGATTTGTGCTGTGTTTGGGTCTGACCTTCGTCTCTGGATTTGGAGGATAGGATTAGTTTTCTGTGGCTGGAGTTCTCACCAGCTGTTTAAAAATAAAAAAAGAAGAGGGGAAAAAAGGGAAAGTAAAGAAAACAAAGGAGACAGCCTTACCCTGTCACTTCTACTCCATATGTCTTGATTCCCAAGCATAGAGCTGATTCACCTAACTCACTACCTGCTGGTTCACTACTGTTACTGTTGCTTCAGGAATCTCCATAGCACTGGTCCCGGCCATCCACTGTGTGCTTTCTAGCTGGAGTCTTATTGTGTCACTGGTGTTGCTGCCAGTCTCTGGATCCTGAGTCCAGTCAATCCTGGAGTGGGAGCCCATTTGGGATCCTCATCTGCAAGTCATTGCAGCCCCAGGTCATGGACCAGCAGGAGCCGGTTTGGACCTGTCTCAGCCCATCACAGCTGCTCTGGGTCATGTACATTTGTAGATTTGCATGTGTTGAAACATCTTTGCATCCTTCGGATGAAGCACACTTGGTCATGACGTACGATCTTTTTGATGATTTTTTGAATTCCATTCTCCCATATTATATTAAACATTTTTGTTCAGTATGGAGATTTCCATATACTTGTGGTTTTGTTGTTTTTATTTGTTTGTTTGGGGGGATCTTTGTTTGTTTTGGAGGGAGCTGGAGATCAGAGTGATACTAGAGAGTGGCTTCCAGAATCAGCTGGGAAGCACGCCTTCCTTTTCACTTGCATTGCAGAATTTGAGTCTTTGTGTTATAACTCGTGAAAGATTTGTAGAAATCAGCAGTGAAGGAGTTAGGTCCTGGGCTTTTCTTAGCTTACTGCCTAAATTTCATTGCTTGTTATTGTATTGTTCAGAATTTATATGTCTTCCTGCTTTAATTTTATAACTTGTATGTGTTTAGGGATCTATTTATTTGTTCAGAATTTTCCAATTTGTTGGATTCCAGTTTTTCATACTAGTTCCTAATGTCTTCTGCAACTTGGCACGTTTTCTGTGACTTTTGATTTTTCCATTTCTAATTGCATTGATCTGCATGATTTTTCTCATTCTTTTGGTAAGTTTGGCTCTTTGTGTATTTTATTTACTCTTTTGAAGAAGTTTTTAATCTCAGTTTTATCAGTTTCAACTCTGATCTTTATGATTTCCTTCCTTAAACTGGATTTGTATCTGAATTGTTTTCATGAACTTTGAGATGCTTGATTGAGCTCTTAATTGACCTTGCTGAGCTTTCTGAGCATTAACTGCAATAAGGTTCCCCCACAGGCCTGATTATGTCGTGTCCCATGGATTCTCTGGTATTGAACTAGCATTGTGGTTTGATTCCAGAAGCTGTTTAATTTCTTCTTGATTTCTTCTGTGGTCCATTGACTTTTCAGGAGTGTGTTAGCTTCCAAGTTTTCATAAATTTCCTGTATTTTCTTTGGCCACTTTTTTCTAGTTTCATTGCACAATGGTTTGATAATATACATGGATTGATTGTTATTCTTTTGTAAATATTTAAGCAAGCTTTGTGGAGTACTCCATGGTCTCTTTCAGAGACAGTTACATGCACTAATGAGAAAAAAGTATATTATGTGGTAGTAACGTAAACACGCAGCAGGTATCTAATAAGTCCAATTGTTCAAAAGTGTGATTCAGCTCATATATTTCTTTGTGGACTTTTATTATGTTGATTTGTCTTTTTTTGTGAAAGTGGAGAATTTAAGTTATCCACTATTATTGTGTTGGTATTTATTTGCTAATTTTTGAGCAATAGTATTTGCTTCATGAAGTTAGGTGCTTCAGTATTTGCTACATACATATTTACAATTGCTAACTTACTTGCTGACTTGTTCCCTTAGCTTGTGTGGAGTGATCTTTGCCTGTTTGTGATGTTTGACTTTGAACTTTACTTTGACTGATAGTAAAATTGCTAGCCCTACCTGCTTTTGATGCATGAAATATTATTTTCTATCCTTTGATATTTAGTGACAAATTTCTTTTTATATTAGATGCGTCTTTAAATGCAACAAACTGTTGAATTCTGTTATCTACTCTGCCAATCCCTGTCCTCTAATTTGAGTCTTTTTACATTGAAAGTTATTATCAAAAGGAATTGACTTTTTCTGTTGATGATTCCTTTATCTTTTATTTTGTTTCACTATTTGCCTTATTTAATATAATCCTTCCTTTCCATTTTTTGATTTTTTTAGCTTTATTATCTCACTCCGGGATATTCTTAAGTATTATTGGGTTGCTAGTTGATTTGTGTGTATACCTTGAAGTGTTCTTTGCCGTACAATATTTCTTTGTATGTATTTTCTTTCTATTTAAAAAGAGAGTTTTGCAAGGTATAATAGCTGGAATTTGTTTGCATTTAGGGATTGACATACTTTACTGTAAGATCTTATGGGCTTTAAAGTTTGTGTTGAGGGGGCTGTTGTGATTCTAATGGATTTATATTTATACACTGATTTTTGCATTTCTGCGACAGCTTTAAGATTTTTCTCTTTTGGTTGAACATCTGGGATTTTTTACTAAGTTGTTTCTTGGGGAGCTTCTTTTTTAATCATAGTTAGCTCATAATTTGTAAGTCTTGTTTACTTATATGTTAAAATATTCCCTCGTATTTGGAAAGTTTTCACTTATAATTTCTGTAAACAAAATTATTTCATGTTTATTGTTTTCTAATTTTTCTCTAATTCCACTTAGCTTCATATCAGTCTTCTTAGCATTGTCTAACAGCTGTTGGATGAATTTTTCTTGTTCTTTCATCATTTTTAAGACTTTGAGGAATTTACCATTTTGTCCTCAGTTTCAAAAATCCTGTATTCCCAATGGTCATTTTGCAGTGTAAGAATTCTATATCTCCAGTGTTTCTTTCTGATACCTTTATGTAGAATCTATATCTTCGGTCAATTTGCCATTCCTGTTTTGATTTCCTTTCCAATTTTTTATTTACTTTTCCCATACGAACATTTGTCATTTTATATGTTAGTTGCATTTTCGTGTGTGTGTGTGTGTGTGTGTGTGTGTGTGTGTGCTACATCCTCTTTAACTCACTAAGTTTAATTATGTCTTCTTTAAACAGTTCCTATAACTCTTCAAGCTGGTGCCTGCTCTCCCCTCTGTCAGTGTCTGACGCGTGTACCTTGGGAGAGTTTGGAGATCTTAGGAATATTCTGTTATCTGGTTTTCATATATATATATATATATAATTTTATATAATGTTTATTCAATAAAATGTATATATGTGGTAGGGGCTAAGGTGAAGTAGGGTGAGCAGAGATTATAGTTGATATTCAGTTCTTTTTAGTGAGGTTTCTTCTTTCTGGTGAGGTGTGTTTGGCTCTCTTTGACTAGAGATAGTGTTCACCCCATTATCTATTCAATTTAAGGGTTTGGACTTGAACACGTTGTTGTAAGAGAATCATTACTAAATCATAACAGCATCCACACACTTGATCATTTATTACTGAAATGTATTAAATCTCACACTTATATTTTCACTCTTTATCACTATATTTTATGGTCTATACTAATTGTTGTTAGCAGTTCTTTGGTCATATGCACTATAGGAAACAAGTAAAGGAAGAGATCAAGGGATTAGTGATAGACAGCTGTAAGTCCGTAGGAGGAGAAGTGGGCAGCAGACACAATAAACAGGACTCAGAAAGCAGTGAGCACAGAGAACTAAAAGTTCCCATGATGGTGGTCTACATATGGCCTCTCTCTCTCCCACTTCTGACCACTAGGTATAAGGGTTGCAGCCATCAAAGGATTTTGTATATAGGATATTTACCTCAATATCAAGTAAGTACTATAATTTCCACCATAGGACGGGAGCCACAAGCACACAGAGTGCTATGAAAGGTAAGAACAATGTTCTCCCAGTTGTGTTGTAGGTCTGCCTGTGGCTCACTGCAGCCCAGATTAAGCACTTGCCTTTGGCTATGAGGCCTCAAAGAAGGAGGAGACTTCCTGGAGCAAGCCCTCCAGGGGTTAAGTCCAGTGTATTATTTCTGCTTCATGGAGAACTTTGCTAAAACAAACAAGGGCACATAGTAGTGAGGAACAACTGTGGCCTCAGCCATATTCTTCATGGGGTTCATTGGCAGGCAGTCACTGCATTTGGGAGAAGTGCCATTTCAGGAAGAGTAGGTGGCCATAGTGACCAAGAAGATGCTCCAGCTGGCCAGTCCCATCCAGAACATCTCCACCAAATAGAGCTTCAGGAAGCACAGGAACTAGGGAAAGAAATATGAGCCCACTGTCATGGATGTCCCACTTCATTTTAAGTCAGTAGATTTACTGAAAATTCCTTCAGTCACAAAGCACCAGTGATAATATAGGATCTATTTATGTAAAAAGACATTAAATGTGTAATTGATCCACATTAAAACTAAGAAATTCAGTTCATCAAAATATATTATTACTAGTAAAAAAAGCACCCAGATATCCTTTTTACAATTTTTATGGAATTGTAAAGCCACAACTTTTAACAAAAGTGGGGGAAAAGGACATTATAAAGTAATAGGATAAAAAATGTAAAACCCTAGTGTTGTCTCTCCAGGTCATGCATGCATAAGAACATGCTCTGTATCTCAATAAGTAAAGGACATATATTTAATTAAGAGCTGTTGAAAAATGAAGAAAACAAAGATAAATTTTTCCTCATACTAGTAATTTTTTTATTTTAAAAAGGGTAAAACTAAACATAAAACAGAACAAAGTAGATCAGAAGAAAACAATGTAAGTGACACAGATTTCAAAGCAAGACAACAGGAGATCTACCATGGCTACCATAATGTCTTTAGTTTTCTTCCAAATAGTTGTCCAAATCTTCACACACAATGAATTCATACAAAACAAAATAGTATTAAACTGATCAGAACAGAGTGAGGGAAGGCATTACAGGCCTTCAAAACCACAACAAAACCAAGGAAATCAGCAATGGCAGCCCTAATGTGTCTTGTTCTCATTCAAATTAGCTGTCCATACTCCCATCTCACACCAGTGTTTTATGATATGGGTTCTAAATATGTTAACATCTCAAATACTATGCAAAGAAAACTGTGAAGATACCAAAGGAAAACAGTAATCATGTGTTTTTAATTATAAGGTAGAAATATTTCAAAGTATAAAGGATTAATTGAATACGTAAGTCATAGGCTTACACTACATACAAAGAATTGGTATTCAGAAACCATTGGAAATGTCTACATGTCAGTCAGATTAAAGCATTCATTAATGTAACAAAACAAACACATAGATAATTCATGCAAAATGCAAAGCTAAGGATTGTTAAACCCCTAAAAATATGTCATATTTCAGAAATAAACAAGGACATTACATTTAGAACAAAATATCCAATACCATTTTAAATTGTCTACATTAACAAACATCTCAGGCTGATCATACGAAGCCCTGATGAGATTGCCAAGCACTGTGACTGTCAGCCAAGAATCTTGTACATTGCTATGAAAGTAAAGTGCAAACTGATACGAGCATAAATCATTAGGCAGCTTTGAAAGAATGTGCAATCAGCAAATAAGGATTACTATACATAGAAACACTCGTTTGTTCTTCACAGGATTATTATGGCATTGCTTGCACTGGAAGGAGAGGGGAGGAAAGGAGGCGGAGATGGGGAAGAACTGAAAAGAGGAAGACAAGGAGAAAGAAAAATCTTCAGTGCCCATTAATTGAGTAGCATTTAAGCACAATTCAATACAGTGTAGTATATTATATAAAATCACATAATAGTTGCTAAAATCTATTATATCTCTAGATGCTAATTTTCTTGAGATTTCTATGTATGTATACTGTAGACACACATCACACAACATGACTTCAAGCAAAGGGTAAAAAAGCAAATTGAAGAGACTATTCCTTCATTTCATTTCAATATGGAAATAAATGAGAAAAGAATATAATAAAAATTTTCCTTCTATACACAAACACTTTCTCTAAATTCACTGAAAATTATTTGATTGAAAATTGTAAGAAAATTAGTGATTATCTTTAAAATTAGTGAAGTCAACATGTGGCAGGGGTTATCAGAGAGCAAAGCAGACATCTACTCTATGTAGTTCTCACCAGTGCCTGCTCTGTCTCCTAATGGTATACACTGTTAATTTAGGAGAGGCCTCTCCCATCAACCCAACTACTTGGAACTGAACACCCCTCACAAGCCTGAGCATGTAAGTAAGACCCGAGGAAGTAAATGCTTTTCAGGTTTATGGAAATAGTGTTTGGCTCAAAACTAAATCAGAACTAATAAAACTCAATTTCAGAAACATTTTAAAAGCTGTTATAAAATACAGGAGTAGGAGAAACCTATTTAAAGCCATTGCAACCATGTGCATTTATAGAGAGAGCCTGAGAAGCAAGTATTACCATGGTGGTATCACAGTGTATCTGAAGAGAGAAAAGGGTCCCTTCTCCTCAGCCACCACGGGAGAGGACCAGTAAACGCCGTGGCCCTCTGTCCAGTGGAGTGGATGACTTGAACATGTTTACTTCAATAAAGCTCCCTTGAACTTATCCTTTCTTTTATGCTTTCTATAGTAAAATATAATTTTATACTCATGAAAAACAGATGTGTTAAATGAAATACAGTGAATCAAATATTTTTAATGTACTTCAAATTGACAAAATGTGCATATACTTTAATGTGCTTTGAAATACCTATACATTAGAAAATGACCAAATTGAGTTAATGAACAAATTTATTGCTTCACACACCATTTTAATAGTGAAAATGCTCAAAATATAGGAGCAATTTTCAAGAGTGGAATATATTAGAGAGTCACTGTGCTGCACTACTAAAGAATTTCTAAGACACGATTATTTTTTTAAGTGTAAGATGTTTATCTGAGATTGCATTTGAAAAAATAAAATAAATTATTTGAGGTAGAGTCGTATCTCAGTATAACGTGTTTCCCCATATGCATTAGGCCCCTAGGTTTGATTCCCAGTACTGGTGATACACACACACACACACACACACACACACACACACACACACACATATATATATATATATTCATACATGCATACATACATACATGTATCAGTTATCCTGGCAGAGACACTACAAGAATGTGGCTGCTTCTAACTTTTAAAACTGATGCATATATAAATATTACATACATATAACTAAAAGGTAAAAGTGTAAATGGAATCAAACAAATCTTTAGCCTGATTAAAAACTGAAATGCTGCGGTCACTTTCCAGCCTTCGAAATGATTGCTGATGGAAAATGGACCCCTTTATCTAAAATGTCACTCTCTAAAACTGACATGAACAGAGTAAAACTTTTAGGTTCAGAAGTAAACCCGTTTCTTGTGATTGCTGTGTTTGTCTAAGAAAAGAACTATAGCTTACAATAGGACCTTGAAAACAGAGGCTCATTTCTCAGCCTTGCTTTCAGCCTGTGCTTTCCACTCTGGTCTCCTTTTCTTAACAGCCCAGAAGTCGAAGCACACCATGCACTCCCTTCCTGGTCGTGGCCTCTGCTCCCTTCGCTCTTTACCTAGAATGTTGCCGGGAGAGTGGTGGCTCACAAGGGAGCCTGACAGCCTTCACCCAGCTCAGCTTCAAACCTGTTCACTCTCCCAGTGTGAACATAGACACCAGCTCACTGCAAAATGAACCTAGTTTGGGTCAAGGTCATTTCTTAAGAATACTGCTTCACCAGCAGACAATCACTATCTATGCTAACTTGAAGTTCCTTGATACCAACCTAACTTAAGTTACATAAAAATATCTAATTTGTATCTTCTTTATGTACTATTTCCATGGCAACTCAGCCCCAACTTTTTGTAAAATGATTCCTTTGCTTAAGATGCCAGATTTGTATAACCTAAATTAACAGGTTGTCTTTCTGTCACATACTATCAACCCAGAATATTAACTATGAATTAATCTCAGAGAAATACCAGTATAGGGCAGATCATAGGCTCCCTTAGCAAAGGAATCACTTCCTTAGGTCAGACCTCCTAGAAAAACTGTGTCTTGAGTAAACTGAATTGTACATTTAAAAAGACAAATTAAAATGGGATGTTGCATACGTATGATTTTCCCCGTGGACTCCAAAGATGTCAGCTTGACTTAGCACCCACTACCAGTCATTTCAGGTTCTTCCAGATCTTTATTTTATTTTATTGTCTTTCCTCCAAAATGCAGGGTGACATTCTTTCCTTCATTTCCATTTTCCTATTTCAAATGCTTTAATTCATGAGTTTATAATGTATGACTCTTTCAAAGCAGAGAGTTTTATTTTATCTGTGTTTTTATTACATAATGAAACATTTCTTTCATTCGTGCTTGCTCTTCAGTTCTCACGGATCTGCTCACGCTATCTTGCGTTCACTGCTTCTGCTTATCATGCTGTTCCAGTCAGTGCAGTCAGCACAATCCACTGATCTTTCTTTCAGTGGGGAACCCGATGAAGGTCTCACTGGCACTGCAAATCCTGCTACCACGACTATCTTCACATCTATCTATATGCAACATTTGTGTGAAAGGGTTGCAAAATTCAACAAATATATTAAATGTCTGATTGCTACACATTGATAAAGGCCCACAAGCAAAGAAACAAAGCAGCCTGGCCTCCACAAGTTCGTTTTCTAGTACATTTTCTCTAAAGAACATCTAGGATCTGGACTACTTATTTTAAGCACTCTCATTCTCATTTTCTCTAAATATTGTCAGAATCCCCTCTGAAATAGCTGCGCCAAGTTAAACATGCACTTAGAGCACAGGAGTATCTTTGCTCGACAGGCGCAGAAGTTATCAACTCAGGAAATTATACAATTCCCCAATATTTGGGAATCTAACAAAATAAAATCCTATATAATTCCTATATATACTACATAGTTTAGTGTTTATACACATATCTTTAGCCTATTCATAGTTGTTTTTGATTTTCTTTTGGTTTCTGTTTCTTAATTTTTCAATATTTAAAAGTAATTTTAAGCAAAAAATACAAGAGAAATTGAAAAAGTAAAAAAAAAAAAAAAAAAAAAAAAAGCACAGCAGAATGAATCCAAAGCAAGATCAGAAATAAATAATAGATAAATTGCCAAACTCAATGAAAGAGAGAAGCATGACCACAGGAAAACTCTCAAGATATGATATTTTTAAAAATTGATTCCTTGGAAAAAAGTGCATACAATGGGCAAAACTTTGGCAATATGTAACAAAACAGAAAGAAGAAAAAACTATAGAAACTTTAATACAAAAGTTGCTTTAAAGAAAAAATTAAGATGGTGAGTTAACACAGACAAATTAAGCTCGGATAGCTAGAGAGGTAAGTTCCAAGAACAGCCAATATTAAGATTTAAATTGTTATTTAAAATATTTAGAAACAATGTTGGACATCTCATTTGGTGAGGCTTATACAATTATTTTTTAAAATAAAGCAAGGACAATGTATTTAAAAGAATGTACAGGTTAATAAAGAATTAATTTCACTTTGGAAAGATTAACAGCTGTGGGAATTGCTTTCCCTTACAGACCACAGAAAGAACCAGAGCAGGATGAAAACAGAGATGCAAGGCCTGTGGCTGACCGTCTTCTCCTCCAGGAGTATTTCTAGCCTGGAGCAGAGAGAGAGACTACAAAAGGGACACTGCACCCCGCCTGACCAGGCTGGAGAAGCCAGCTCGGAGCCCCAAAACTGTGGAACAGGGAAACCCAAGGGAGAAGTTTACCAAGTGCAGGTCCATGAGTCTCTGTGAGACATGGGCTAAATTAATGCTTTGTGTATACAAAACATCTTAATATGACCCCGAGAAAGCAGTTTACCAGGCTTTACACAAACCTTCTACCTACCTCAGTGGAGACAGCCCACAAAGTACTGGGATTGTGTTCTTAGAAAGGGCTTCCTTCAGTAATGGAGCTGATTAAACTACAAGAATCACTCATGCACAACATTCCCAGAACATAACACACAGTGTGAGGAAGTCAGCAAATTCTAGGTAACCTGCAAATGCATTCAGAGCAAAGCCTCATGTTCTTTAAAGGGTTACAGAAAAATCCAAGATGAACAATAACCTAAAATATGATTTTTAAAAGTTACTAGGTATCCAAAAGAGTCATGTAATATGTTCCACACCTGGAATAATAATAAAAACAAACTCAGAACTATAAAAAATGATGGAATTAACAAATCAGTCATTGATATTATTGTTGTAAAAGTGTTCTGAATGGCCAGAAAACACAAAC
This sequence comes from Cavia porcellus, assembly GCF_034190915.1. NCBI lineage: Eukaryota > Metazoa > Chordata > Mammalia > Rodentia > Caviidae > Cavia > Cavia porcellus. The sequence goes on along the minus strand of NW_026947494.1, from coordinate 70,427,705 downwards.
AAGATGGGAAGGGAAAAAGGAAACATGAAAAAAGATGAAAACTAATATGGAAAATTAACCAATGAAATATTATGCTATAAAAGAAAAATAAGTGGATTGAAAGATAAAGGCATAAAATCTATAAATATGAGACACAGAGTTCAGGAAAGCAAAACAAAAATCATAAATTATCTGCAAAAAACATCAGGTAGTTAAACATAACATAGGCAGAGACCTAAATGAGAAATAGAAATAACAGGAAAATTTTATTTTTTAGAAATCATGGCTGAAATACTTTTGAATTTAGTGAAAACTATAAAGCCACAGATCTAAGAAACTCAACAAATCCAAAATATAATAAATATAGATAAACTGAAATCTTGTGCTGGACACAAAAAATAAAAATGTGAAAGTCAGAATTATTTTGTTTGATGTAAAAAATGTGGCTTGACTTTAAAAAGATAAAGTATATGAATCACATATTTTACCATTTTTGCTTACTTTTTCAAATAAATTATAATCCACCTTGACTACGTAAAATTTAAACCAATAACATAAATTTCCCTCAGCATTAGCAAATTAATGAAACCCACAATTTAACAGACTAAATAACAAAAAATCCTATGAATACAAGAACAAACTGTTAAATTTAATATGTTTGTGAAAAATAAAAGCAAAAGCAAAAATATTTAAAATAAACTAGAGGAGGAGAGAATTTTTTCAATCTAATAGTTTCTATTAAACATTCAGTTGCTATCATATTAGTGGTAAGAAGCTGTTCTTTCCAGCCATTCATAACACAAGCACAGAGGAAGACTGACACTATTTCTATTTACAGCATATTTGTGGTCCTGTCCATTTTTACTGAGGATTAAAAAGAAATAAAAGGGAAAATACTGAAAAGAAAATATTTAAAATGTATTTACATACAACACAAAAGTAGGAAATATTTAGGAATTTACCAAAAAAGGTATTGATGAGCTGAGTTTATGAAATTTTGGGGATAAATATGAACATATAATAATCAATTATATTTCCATATACCTACAACAAGCAACTGGAAATTAAAATAAAATATAACATATGTGTAATAACAAAAATATGAAATATACAGAGATAAATAGAAAAATGTGCACTTTAAGTTACATACATTTAAATCTATAAAAGAGAAAACTTAAAGGATATTTAAATAAATGGAGGGATACAATGTCTACCTCACAATGACTACAAAAATAAAATCACTATGAATCATATACTTAAAAGGAAAACCAAAAAATCATAAATTTTCTATAATTAAAAATAGGAGCAAATAATTAGACCATGTTATGTTAATATTTTTCTGTATAACAGAAATATTTATATGTTGGGCTGTATCAAAAGTGGAAACATTTTCTATTTACAATAAAGAAGAAAAAAATCAGAGTCTGGAATCAGTATTCAGAATATAAAATGAACTCACTACTTGAAAGAAGACACAAATTATTAATAACCACATAAAATGCTCAATATCAGTAGTTATCAGGAAAATGTAAAAACACAAATGAAAAATTTAATAAATAAAATTCATTTGAAAATAATGCATCATAATATAAATCAGATGTCAATTTCTACATGTGATCAATCAAGCTATGAAAGACAAGACTAAGGGAACAGAATGCCTTGAATTACCAAAGGATACTAGTACAAGTTTTAGTCAAGTGTAACCTTTAACCAGAGCAACACACACATACAAGCACACACGCACACACGTACACACACACACACATGCACACACGCACACAAGCACACACACACACACACACACACACACACACACACACACACACACACAGATTTAATTTTTTAAGACAAAAATCCAGTTGAGTTTCATGAGTTCTTTTAAGACAGGGAACAAGAAGGTTGCATTATTAAGACAGAAGGCTTATCCACAAGGCTCTTTGATTTAGTTCGGCATCCTTCCCCATTGCATTTGGGAAAGAAAATTGCTGAGAGATATAAACAAAAAGAATGAAATATTATCGTTAGAAAAACACTTGAACATGTACATAGAGACTCCAACAGCCAAGCTACTATAACTTGTTATGCTTAATTTTCCTGTAGTCTAATAGAATCCATTTATTTATTACATTTAGTGAAACAAATTCCAGGAAGTAGAATGCTGTTAAACAAGATAGGAAAGAGCATCATCTTTTGCTGGACCTGGGATCCCTCGAGGGTTAAGAAGGATGGTCTAAGGAAAGCACGCAAGTCTGGGTTGGTGCTCTTAGCAAAGAGGAATTTGATGGTGCAGGGATTAACTAGAGGGCGGCTGTCCAGAAGGGAGGGAAGTAGCTGGCAATTGGATGCTTTCTGTAATTAATGGATCCAACAAAGCCGATCTGGAGCACCACTGAGTAGGAAGCAATAATCAATCAAAGTGGGGTTTTTATGGCATTTTACAACTGTATCACGACCTTAGGAGATACAGTGTTGTTAACTTTGCAGCTGACTTTATCTGTGGCTGTCCTCCAGTCCTGATTAATGGCAGCAATGTTTTGTTCTTTTTCAGTCAATAGTGGTTTTCCTTCATTCGTTAGTCCTACATAGTTTTTGGCTATTTTACAACTAAATGCAACAGCAGCAAAGGGACCAGATACAAGAGGCTGTCTTACAAATTCAATTGTTTTTCTCAATTTTACTAAAAACAAGAAGAAATGAAATTTAGGAAATAAGATATAAATTAAATATTAAGAAAAATGCGATTATGAGATTTTTGGGAAAACATGAAAATACTAACCTTAATTTTAATATGGAAAATAACAAAAGCTTCTTTTTAAAAAACAAACATACAATCAAATAGAGAAACATACTACTATAATACCTATAAAGTTGACCACAAAGTCATGGCAGTAAAATAATATGGTGCAATAGAAATATAAACCAATTAGGCACAGAACAACAAAAATTTTAAAACCCTAGATATATACTTATCTATTCATGGAAACTGAGTAAAGGAAGTGACATTACAAAACACGGGAAAAGAAGACAAAAAAAGACAACATTTCCAGAGCAATATGGATTATTACACAAAAAATAGTAAAGTCACAATTCAATGAAATACTTAGAGATTAATGATAACACTATAAAATTTCAAGAAGAAATATAGAAGTTCTTTGTCTCTTCATAAAATAAGTAATTTATTTTTAATAAGACAAATAAAAATAGCCCATCAAATTCAATGGTTCTTCATAAACTCTCGATGAAGCCAAGGTATGGTACCAAAATGATATATCTGGATATTAATATTTTTATGCTGAGGAATTTTGAGAAATAGCAGGTGCAGGAATAATTCTTGACCTTCCCTGAAGCAGATTGTCAGATGCTCATGTGAGAGATGCCCTTTCAGGACCCAGTGGAAACTGTTCCACTTTATAACCAAATTCAGGGACACTGAGAATTTGAGTGAATAAGTCTCACTGCGTTTCTCCCAGTCAACCATGCTTCAGTGGCTCATACCTTTTGTCCCATCACATTTTTTCACAATGTTTTATTCAGCATCAAGCCAAGTGAAAAAAAGAAAATACTCAAATTTACACGTTTATCAAAGCATACGGTATTTTATCAAATATTCATAATTTATTGTACACAAAGCTTTTTGCTTAAGAAGGCTATCATGTCACATTATACTCATATTAAATAAATTTGTAAAATTTATTAGTCTGTCTTTTATTACAGAAGTATTTTTTCTTGCCTGTATTATAAATCATGTAAATATATGGGCAAAGTTATTTACTTAATGAAAGACTTCAAAAGCATATAAAACAATTTCTATTAATACAAATATAATATTATTATGTCATATATTTAATATAGCTATACATTATGCACATTTAGAGTATTGTGATAAATATAAAATAACAAACTTGGCCTTGGGATAGAATTCAGTGGCAATGCACCTGTCTAGAAAGCATGAGGTCATGAGCTCAGTCCCCAGTACCAAAATAATCTAAAATAACAAACTCAGTTTAATATTTAGAAAAGGACTGATGTGTACATATCATTGGCAAAACTGCATTTGCATATTTCAAAACATCTGAATATCTTTCCTCTAGAAATAGGGGATATTTACAAACTGTTTTATACCTAGAAACCTGCTGAAAAGTGTATACATGAAATAAAAGACATTTGAAATCAAGAAATTAAAACAGAGATAGCTGAAAATTGAAGGGCAATTTGGGTTTTCATGGCATAACCTTTATGTCGCTCCTGAGATTAAATTGGTAAATTAAAAAGAGTAACAAATGCTCCAGTTGTTGTTAATCAAACCCTCCCAGCATTACCCAGTTATTTAAACCACCGTGATATCAAAACTAGACTCCTAATTGTGTTTTCTGGGTCTTCTATTCTTGGAAGCTAATAACTCCCTCATTACTGACAAATACTAGGAAGCAATTAAATATAGAGATCAAAAGCGGAATGTGTATGAAAGCCTAACCTTAGCTTTGTAAGAAAAGCTGTGTGTTTTCATTAATTTCTGTTTTATAGAAGGCAATGATCACAATTATTTCAAGAAGAAAAGATAAATCAAATGTTTAAACATTTTGCTACTTTCAGACACACTGACAAAGACGCTCTTGTCTTTTGTCATATTCTGAGCTTAACGCATCCTGTGTCCTTCAACAGAAATCTTGACAGCTGATATTTCCTTCTCTTTACTTCTACTTCAACTGCTAATTGCATATTTACAGTCCTTCAATCAAGAGGAAAAGAGAAACAGATTAGAAAATTTTTCTGCCTGAAAACAGAACTATGCAGTATAATGAAACATCTACTCATTAAATATAGAGAACTTCAAGGCATCAATAATAAGTGTTATAAAGGGCACAAAGGTATTATTAATTCTGGAGGAATGCAGGACTGGAAAAACAATAAGTCATTTTGACAGTTGCTATGAAGACTATTACCAAATGTTATGTTTACTTGACTAGGTTCAATTTATAAAACAAGACCCATAAAAACCTGCAGTTTAATCAATTGAGATGTGCTATTATAAACAACTGCTAATGGACTGAGGCTTCGCTTCCCTTCCTAATGACTGAATTGTGACTGTGTTTTTTAAAATTAGGGTAATTACTAGTGTGGGCAATTTATTTGCATTTTTAAAAGAAACTTAAATCAATGAATAAAGCTGTGGAACAGATTTAACTAAAACACAATTTTTTTAGTTAAATTAAGCTAAAGACACAAGTCTACTTAAGTATAGTGTATGATTACCTTTTCAGGAAGAATTCAAGGAAGTATTGGTTTATCATGCAAATTAAGGAACAATAAAGCGGATTCAAATTTCCAGCCACAACCATTGATTAAACTTCTCTGTATATCTCATAAGAAAATTTATTCAGAACCCTAGAAAATAGAATTTTATCTTTGATTGAATTCCGTTTATTTTAAAAGACATATATTTGAAGGATTTGATTATGTAAAAAACCTAGGAGTTTAGATGATAGATAGGCCTACAGTTAGTATAGAAAGTGATTTAATTTTTAATTTTCTACTTGGTTTTTGACCAACTCATATGGAAAATAGGTTTCAGTGACATCTCTGGCTTTTTAAAATAAATCGTTATTGTACTCATTCTACAGATATATGTTTGTATAATATGTCATCCTTTAGAACTTGTGTAGGCTGAAAGGGTCAAGATTGCATTGAAAATACAAATTTGATTTACCATCCTATGCTTTTGCTTAGAAAACATTTCACAGTTTTATATGCATCAACCATTTATATGTGTGTGTGTGTTTGTGTGTGTAGGTATATGAGTTTGTATGCATGTGCACTTTTATATGTGAATGTAGTGTTAAAAACCAATCTGAAAATGGAAAGAGGACCCAGTAGTATTCTGTAGATGTAGCAAAGACATTATTGTTTCTGGAACTTTGTGATTTTTAACATCCACATAAACACATATACCAATCAGATCTAATGCATAACAAATTAAAAATCAAACTTAATGATTAGGAATTTCCAACAATCCAAACTATAAAACAGTGAGGATACACTAATAATACAATGCTTACATACTATAATTTCTGTACAGAAGACAGTAGAAATTATAATATGGCTTCTGATGGATCTGAAATCATATCAGAAAACTCCAAAATGACAATTTTCCCCAAACACAGCATGTTCACTAATGAACATCAGAAACTAAGAGCTTTGGCCAAGTTGTTATTGGTAAGTGGAAGGAGCTTGTATGAGATCTGAACAGCACAGGGTAACTGCGCCCACAGAAACTCTGGAAACAGACCAGCAGTGCTATTGCATTGCTCAAACACAGAAGCAGGAGAGACATATCTGAGAATGGAGTAAAAATGAAAAGCTGTAGGAAAATAGAAATGAATCAAATTGATATAAAAATGGGGAAAGGAAACAGAGCTGGAACATAGCTGAAGGCAAGTACCTATATTTCTCTAACATTTCTAAAAGACAAGGAAACTCACCAATGTTAAAAAAAAAAAAATCTTTCTGGAGAATAGTTCAATTGCTCACATAGAAAATTCCAATATTAGTTATAACTTGTCATTGCTTAAGTGTGAGCTGTGTACTCTGACTTCCTTTTAAAGAATATAATCTGAGAAAGGCAAAAAAATAAATAAATAAATAAATAAAAAATAAACAAAGAGAAACATTGTCGTTACCATGTAGTGTCTCACCCAGCCCTCTTAGCCAGGTGCTCCAGGCTGGCATCCTCAGCTTGATCCATGTGAGAAGAACGTCCCTTCACCTGTGTGATCTTATTTCCCAAACCCCATCATCACTCGGAAGAAACATGAGGAAAACACAAGAGAAGGCCCCACTGATAGAAATTCTACAAGTATTAGATCCGTAGACCTCAAAACTGTCAAGTAACTAAAAGCAAGGAAAGGGTGGGGAATTCCCCAGGAGAGATGAGCCTACAGGACACCGTGACTACATGGAATGTGGCCTCAAGGATGGAGTCTCGGAACAATGAAAGGGCACTGGCTGGAAGTAAAAGTGATTTGAGTAAAGTATGGATTTTAGTTAAAAGTAAATTATCAATGTTGGCGCAGTAGTTGTGAAAAATGTACCAAACTAACATGGAATGCTAATTCTGGGAAACACTAAGTGGCGTGTACCAGTGTCACAAATTTTTTATAAAAATAAATACATTCTAAAAACATATGCATGTTCTAAAATTTCTACACCAATAATCATTTCAAAAGTTCTCAAAAACTAAATTCCAGTGTCAAGGAAATATTTGAGGTCAAATTTAATATAAGAGCAAGGAATATATACTTTCACACTGACAGTTAATGTAAGCACTTCAGAAAAATAGTCTACGTAATGAAAATAAAAATAGTAATATACTATTTCTAAGAAGCTAAAAAAGTAAAGTTATACATGACATGAAACATAATATGAATAAAAATTTAGATATTGTATAAAAAGTTAAAATACAAAAGAAGAGAAGTTAAAATACATAAAAGAATACCATTTAAGAAATTAAGATTAGACTAGAAAGTAAACAAGAAAAATAAACATAATTATTAATATCATGAGTGAAACAGATGCAAAAAGCAGAAAAATCCAGAATAAAAACAGGTATAAAAGGTTTCGAGAGAGGGTGCCAAACGTTGAATATAAACCAAGGAAGGGAACACAGCCTGTGATTAACCGAGGACAGTGAAGGAAACAGGAAAGGAAACAGAATAAATAGTAAAAGTTACAACTGAAGCAAACTGTTCAGAAATTTAAAAAGAGCTACACAGTGAAAGAAAATAAAACCTGCTTGGTTATACTCTCAGCAGGAGGATACAAAGGCAGAGACCACAAAAGTAACAAATTTTAAAGAAAAAATTCTTTAAGTAATGCTAGGCAAAATGGCCTAGTAAAAGAAGACAGTCAGCACAAATGTAGGGTTCCAGGTGACACCCTTGGGGGCAGCGCCAAAGGAGAATGCTGATCTGGGTTTTCATGAAAGGTTGTGGAAGACGGGTGGGGCTGGCTTCAGAGGAGCAAGGCAAAGGGAACTGTGAGACTGGGGGAGCCTGTAAGTGGCTGAGCAGAAAGGGGCCATGAGGGCCTTAGCAACAGCTAGGTTGTGCCTCACAAAGCAGGAGGGTGCAGGAGTCTGGCTGCCATTGCTCCTGGAGTTCAGGCAGCTGGGAGCAAGCAGGGAGCTGACCTATCGTTACTTCTTGGCTTTTAAGTATAATAAGAAAGCATGAGTGGCTGAGATCCTGCTTGAAGGCAGCTTTGAACAATATTCTGGGCGGGTAAAGGAAGGGCCTCCTCCAGGTTAGTATGAATCTAAAATGAGGGGTAGGTGGAGGCTGGGGACCAAAAGAAGTGAGGACACAGTAGAATGCCTGGAGAGGTGATAACTGTCTGCAGTTTACAATGGAAGTCTCATGCCAGGAGGGGAACAGGGCACTGGGGAAGCACCAGGGATGAACAAGGGGTGTCTCACGCTGTAGGGAGCAAGTTAAGGGTGTTGTCAGTAGGGATGAAGGGCTGGTTGTGAACTCGCACTCGCAAAGCGAAGCAGTAACTCTAGGTCCTGAGCCTGGTGACAAAGAGAAGTAAGTGGTCCCTATGTCAGGGGAACATGAGACAGACCTTTTCACACCAGAATTACTTCGAGCTCTGGCTTGATGATGGGCTGGGTGCTCAATTAGCTGAAGGGCGAGTCAAGAAAATGTAAGTGTAGAAGGTGGGAAAGTTTGTCTCACCTGCTCCCAAGTTCTGTGGCACTCTTGAAAATAGTGACGATCCTGATCCTAGAAGGAAGAAAGTAGCTTTATTAACTAGGTGTTGTAATTTTGTCTCTCCTGACTCATCAGAGACAACAGGCAGAATGATGCAAGGGGCTGTCTTTGATTGACCTAAAATTTGAGTTCACTTAGAGCAGGTATTGCATTGAAAGGTCATAAGCTAGATAAATCACTCTTAGCTGCTTGGGTGAAAGATTGTACTCCAGGCACATGATAGACTGCCAAAACCTGGGACAACCATCGCATTGCAGTCATTAATGTATATTGAGGAATTTAGAAAACACGGACCACGGGAAAGATACTTAGAAAAGTACTTAGAAAAGAGCGGAAAAAACTCATTTTACCTCTTGTTGATTTCTAGGCTCACACCCAAAACAAAGTTTAAGGCAAAATTGCAAGCAGCCTGGTTTAGGATTTAACTAGTGTTAAGACTGAAAAACTGTTGTCTTGCTGTTCTCTCTCTGTCTCTCTTTGTCTCTTCTCTCTCTGTCTCTCTGTCTGTGTCTGTCTCTCTCTCTCTCTCTCTCTCTCTCTCTCTCTCTCTCTCTCTTTGTCTCTCATCTCTTTCTCTCTTCTCAGATTCAGGCTTCAGATACCATACATGACAGGCATATAGAATTTAAAAAAATAAAATACAAAAATCTTCAAGTGAAAAAAACACCGCTGCTACAACTAAAGAACACTAAGCATATCAAAAAAGATTGGATTATCATGTCATAATATTCAAAACCCACTTGTCAACAGCAAAAGTGAAGAAACAAGAAACTGTGGCATTTTTGTTTACAAAATTAGCAAAAATTGTCTCCAAGAGAGTGCACACTTAGTAAACAAAGACCTGAAAACATTAGTTGTTTTAGAGTCACTCAGTGAAGTAAAGGAAGCCACAGGTAAACAACTGAGAAAGTCAGAAGGTGATACATGAACAAATTGAGGCTAGCAATAAAAGAATATATTTTATAAGAGTCCCAGAAGTTGCAAAGCTAAAAGTTATAATAACTAAAATAAGAAACTCACTAGAGATTTAGACAGCAGATTTGAGCACACAGAAGGAAGACTCAGCAAACTTAAAGGAAGGTCAGTTGAAATCATTTCATTTAAGGATCACAGAGAAAAAGATTAAATGAAAATGAGCAGAATCTAAGAGCACTCTGTAACACCATCAAGAGGAGCAACATTCTGGGAATTCCAGAAGAAAACAGGAAAGAGAGAAAGTATTGGAAGCATCAGTGCTTGGTAAGGACATAACTTCTAGAATTCATAAAATTCAAAAGATAATCACAGACATAATTTGCTTGTTGAGGACCTAGTTGGTTAATGGAGTGATAGAACTCGACATGTTCAGAAGATTTCCCTTTATGACTTTTAGAGTTTCAGGAGTATACTAATCCTAGTGTTGAAGGGTTGGTGATCCATCTGTCTGACTCAAAAGCTCAAGACTGTTAAGAAAAATACGTATGTTCTATACATCTACTAAACACCTTTCCTTTTTTGAGGAAAATCTGCTTAGTTCATGTACTCAAGTAGTCTGAAGAGACAGTGATATTTTTCAAGATCCAAGAACTATGTATTGCTTCATATTACAGACCTAAATTAACCATTTGTAAAAGGAAGAAGACATCAGACAATGAGTGTTCCTGAATTACTGTGTCATAACTGCCTAAGACCATAACTGTGTAAAAAGGTGCAAACAAATTGAAATGTACAGATTAGTAGTGGTCATCATCCTCTTTCACTGACCACAGCACCATACTGGGAACCTGTTCCCTTCTAATTTAAACATTAAGAAGGTATACAAAAGTTGGAGGAATAATTTTTAAACTATGGTTGTGAGGAGTTCTAGAAGCAATTTATAGACTATTGCAAGGATATGTTTAGTTAAAAATTGAAATTTAATGAATTCTTGGTAAATAATGAAGCATTTCCACTGTTCAATTAAAATATATACTTGACCTTTGTTTTATGATATAAATTTATAAGAGATCAAGTTTATAGAGAAACAAATTTGAAGTTATTTCTAATAATTGTAACTGTGGTGTTAAAAGAAGAAAAGATAGCCACTTGTCTCATGTAGAAACAAAAACCTAATCATTCATTATCAAATATCCATTCATTCATTGCACACATTTTGTTAGACCCTATACTGGGCATCAAGGCATGATGGATTCAGATATGACTAAGTTATTTCCAAACTACCCTCATCAATTAACACTAGTTACTCAGGTGTTCTAAACCAGAACTAAGTGTATGTAGAAATTTACCAAAAATTTTACTGTAATTTGTGTGTGTTGTTTGCGTGTCTGTGTGTATATGTGTTTATGTCTTCATTAATATATTTTTGGAAAGGAATAAAATCAATCATCTTCTTACCAGAGTCTTAAAAGCCATTAATAGTTTATGTAGGATTTTCCAAGATTCTCACTTTAGTAGTCTAAGTTAAATAATTTCAAATATAATAGTCAAGTACTCAGTATCACACTCAGTACTCCACTATCTTTTCCTCTTCAATTTAAAATTAGGCTAAGATGCTGGATAATATTCAATTTTTTCCTTAATCCTAAAGGACAGAATGGACTCATTTGAATTGTGAAAATGTCATTGATTGATATGATACATTAACCAAACCATTTAAAAAAGGACCAGAAGAGATGTTTCTTCGTGTTTCCATGTACATGAAATATTAAAATAAGACAAGTCTTCAAGGTAATGCTGAGCATGGGTTATTATGCATCTTTTATATTTGAATTAATAAACATATATGTTTAAATGCATATGGGCGTATGCATGCAAATATATGAGTGCATTTTGCAATGTAAAAAATTTCAGCCTAAATATATAAAGGAAAGGAAAATTTGCAATTCAAAGAAGACCACACTATGTCAAGAAAATCAAAATTTGTAGGGTTATCTCCCTGGAAAGCAAGGGTGAAAAAGGAAAGATAATTGCATTGCAATTCAAGTTCCAAAGCACAAGACTCTATCGAGAAAATCACAGCCATCATCTGTATGAATAAAAATTTGCTATTGCTGAGATTGTGATTAAAAAAATAAAGTAATATCAGAGAGAATATTGAAACTGACAGTCCAAGTGCAGGGGAAAGTTAACTGATTCTTCCAACCTCTTAGGAGACAGCGTCAAGGTTGAAACTGTGTTCTTTGGTTACTTTTCCTAGAAAAAATAGGAAAAGGAGAGATTCTAAGGGAATCTAATTGTAAGGAAATCATGGAAATAAGCACTGGCCTATGTCTCTTGGGTCAGAAACCAATCAAGTCTGGCTTAATAGGAAACAGGCTTTAGAAAAATGTAATATTCTCACTATCTTTTTGCCATGAGACATATATATTTTTGATATAACAAATGTTGTATTATTTTAATCTAATAAGAGACATTCTAAAAGAGATGCCTAGAAAGTAAAGGGTGATACACACACACACACACACACACACACACACACACACACACACACATTCACCAATACCCAGTTCATTGTGATTTAAACTATCAGAATGCAGGAAACACAATCTTGAAAATGTAAAGTACATTTATAATAAAATAAAAGATTTGATATTGCCTCCTAATCTTCCTTTCTTTAGCTTATATGTCATGGGCAAGGTTGAGTGTCTGAATTTGACAATATATGTGCCAAGGACTTTACAGATTCACAAAGATATCAGAAGAATGAGACACTGACACATAGGAACGCCACTACATGTTTTAATTCCACTAAAATTAAGAGTGCCATACAGGTGGTGTATAGATCAGTATGCACTCTGCTAACTCGTTGTATGTCCCAGCACAAAGGGTTCCCATTGTCTTTCTTATTCTGCAGCATGATGGCATGGAAACTATACTCTCTCTCATTTGTTATGTTTTCCCAGATTATCTTTTCACTTTGTAAGGAGCAACCAGGCACAACACATGTAAAATATGCCCAGGTCTGTGTCTTATTCCAGACTTAACATTAAAATCTCTAGGTAAGGGTTAGAATAAACCTGAGTCTGCTTTTTAATAAACCTCTCCAGTATTTTTCACACACACCAGAGGACAAGACCTAGGAACATCATCTGCCATCTCCATATACACTGAGACAATTATTTTTCAAAAGTGAAGACAAGCAATTTGAAGAGTAACACTAGTTTTAATGAATTTTCCCCATACTTAAATCCTATTTTTGCAGTTCTAAAGACTCAGCTTCTCTCACTATGTTATGTTTTCTTTAATAATATATATTATTATACAATGTCTATTATAGAAAGTGTATTTCATTTTGGAACTATTGACCATTTCACCAATAGATAGTGTTCTCCAGAGACACATTTGGTCTTGAAGATGTGAGCCATTTTATGAAAATTCCTTAATGGCTCAAGGGAAACATAATCTTGGTAGAGGCATCTGGTAGCTTACTAACTCTTCAATCATATTTAATTCTGGTAGACACAAATATGACTTTTATATTCTTTAAATATCTTCTTTCCATGGATAGATGTTCCTGAAAAACAGTGGTTTATTTCTGTATTCCATAATCACTATTGGATCAACAAACATTTGATGCTGTGTTTCATTAGTGAACCTCATTTTTATTTTATAGTGTTAAAAAGTCATTGTTACCTTTGGCTGAGATGGTCAACACTATTTTAAATATTGTCATACTCCCTGGCACGACATCTAGTGGTATGCCCACTACTTACCTTTTCTTCTATCCTTAAAATCAGGTGTCTGTAACAGATGGCCTGTGCCTCCCAGCCTTCTAGCACAACAGCAGAACTGCAAGTTTGACCCCAGCCTGGGCAAATAAGTGACTTAGTGAGATGTGTTTCAAAACTTTGTAAAGAATAATAAAATGATATAGATATATCTCAATGGAAAGACCCTCAGCTCAATCTCAATGCTGAGAAAAATAGTAAACCCTTCCTAATTCTCATTAGATTACTATAAGCATGCTTCATGACTAATTTTTCCAAACTCTATTTTTACTATTCCATAATAAATCTTTCTAAAGTATTTCTTTGTTTAACTCTCTTCAGTGGCATTGTCATTCAAATTATACATTTTTTTTTCCTTTTTTGATAGCACAAAACTCATACTCAGATCCAAACATGCTTCTCGGGTTATTACGAGAAGTTCATCTCTAGAAAGTAAGCTGTGGGCTCTGTGCTAAACAAGGAAATGTACTGCAGGGCAGATTGGTGAGCTTTGGTGGAAAGAGTGAGTAAAGCTTTAAAGGGCAGAGTGGCCTCAAGGACGGAGGCCCAAACTAGAGACTTAGCTCCTTCCTGCATCTTACACCCAGCTTTGTGCTCACAGAAAAATTCATATATGCCAGATACTAATCTTCTCAAATGGATTGTTAATAAAACAAAAATTGACACTGTCATTTAAAAAATGCTTCATAGCAACAAGATGTTGAATTTAGTACATTTGCATTCTTCAAAAGAAGACATCTTGAAATTATTAAAGCCAGTCGCTGGCATTTATTTCAATGCCAGCAGGCTGAAAGAGACTCAAGAACTTATTGCATTTTTCCCTGTCTGTTTGTGATTACTGGTATGCATTTTTAACTTTCATATTGTGATAACGATAATCTTAAACATATCTACAAAAAGTAATGCAGACACATTATACATACCTCTCAGGAAGTATCTCCAGTGACAGTGTAGTGCGTACTGTACTACATCAACAGAAAGAAAATCACACTGCTGTAGACAGGGGTATGTGTGTATCACTGTAATATGCTGTTTTGAACTTGGTAATGAAGGCCCTAGAAAGGAGTAGCTAATTCCAACGGAATGTCTAGGTTTAGTTTTCTGAAGAATCTGCATACTGATTTCTACAGTGGTGGTACTAGTTTATCTTCCCCCAAACAACACATAGTGGAGTACTGCCCTGCTTTAAAGATGGAGAAAAGAGTCATTTGTAGGGAAATGGATGCACCTTGAAACCATAATGATAACTGAAATAAGTCAGATGCACAATCTTAACTATTACACGGTTTCTCTAAAAGAAAAAATGAAAATATAATAAAAAGAAAAATAAAAGATAGATAATAGGAAGTAGAAGATAAATCTTTTTCAAATCAAAGGAGATCAAGAGACGAAGGGAAGGGAAAAAAAGGAAAACAAAGAAAGATGTGTTCTGTCTGTGTTCCAGCTCCCCACAAGGGGTACAAATACTACGTACTTCAAACATGTGTGAATAAAGTCAGAAAGAGAGGAAACTAATCGTCGATCTTGTTTAAACCCCTGCACATTCTTTAGGTTTCTCCAGTGTACTTGTATCCCTGTGTATTTAGCTGTTTGCAGTTTTCAGTGTAGATTGTGAAGATCAGCATCACAGTGAGACAGCAGATCTCTATCACCTCAAGGCTCCAATCTGTTGCTTTTTACAACTGCATCCAGTTCTTTTACAGCCTCCCTGTTAACAATCCTAATTCCTGTGGAACCTTGATGCATTCTATGTGTTCTTCATACTGACATTCAAGAATGCTATCCAAAGCGGAAGCACTGGATAAGGAGTCTGAAGACTGGCCCTCTTCATTCACAGTACTCACCTGGAGATTCACCCCAGCAGGACGGTGTGTCAGCACTTTGTAGTTCATGGTTTGTGTGTGCTAATGTTGGTGCACATTCCTTGTTTTGCTTTTCCTGTATAAATGTACTGGCAGGTTTGTGTATAAACATAATTTTCCAGTTCTCTGACTCCAAGAGTGAAAATGATAGGTTATAAGATATATATATATATATATATATATATATATATATATATATATACATATATATAATAAAATGATGAGTTATATGATATATATATATATATATATATATATATATATACATAGTGTTTAATAAATAACTAAACTGTTTTCTAGAGTAGCTTTACATTTTACGTTCCTAACAGGAAAGTATCTTTTTCAGCATCTAGTATTGCCACTATTTCCCACGTTATCCATTCTGATAGGTGTGCAGTGATATCCAGTTGTAGTCTTAACTTGCATTTTCCCCATGATTAGCAAATATGTATACCTTTGCATGTATCTGTTATCTGTGTACTCTGTTTTGCATAATGCTTGCTTGTGTTTTTTCTTATTTTGTAATTGGATGGTTCGTATTTTGTATTTGATTTTGCTTGACTATTAGGATGTGGGTATTCGTTTATGTCCTACACTCCAGTCTTTTGTTGACCATGCCATTTGTAAATATTTTGTTCCAGTGTATAGCTTTTTTCATGCTTTTAGCAGGCCTTTTTATGGAGGTAAAATGTCCATTTTGTAACCAATTTAATAAATTTTTCCTTTTATACAGAAATGTTCTTCATGTCAACAACAAAAATGAAAGACATAAAATTGGAAAAAAAGTGAATGAAACCTGTTCCTATTTACAGATGACAATTGTCTGCATAAAATAAATCATTAGGAATAAACAACTAAACTCTCCTTAATAAATGAATCAAAAACATCATAAGATATAAGATCAGCATACAGAAATTTACTGTTTCTATATATTAACAAAGAAAATACAAATATTGAAATTAAATAAAAAGTAAAATACTATAAAAATTATTCAAAATGTAATCTATTTAGAGATAAATCAAACAAAATGCTTAGGATTATATATTGAATATTATGAAACATTAATTAAGAACTCAAAACATGATTGGTGATATGTGCTGTATTTATGTATAAGCTGACTTGGCATAATTAGTTGCCAAATTTATATATATATATATATGCACAATTCCTATCAAAATATCTAAATAGCTTATGCAGATAGAAATAAAAATATTCTATAATTTATGTGGAAAGACAAAAATTGGATTAGCTAAAACAATTTTGCAGCTTATAAAGGCTCACTGTATAACCACAGTGATCGATACATGGATAACCAAATAGAATAATAACTCAAGAATATACATCTATACTAGATTTTCACTTTTCATGAAGGCATTCTTATGTAAAGCAGACCAAACACGGGAAGAACCTGCACCAGGGAGGTTAAGGAAACAACGTATTATACAGGTGGAACCCTGACTAAGCTCTCTCCCAAAGAGCCAAAGCCCCACTTGGCAGAGTTTTGGGACGTTTAAAGGAGGTGTAAGCAGGGAGTACAAACTCAGATCTGGCACATTCAACTGGAGCGTTGGTGACATGGGTTACTGAAGGAATTTAAACATTCCAAGTTACATCATAAGGTTATTAAATGTACAAAGTCATCCCACAATGACATATGTGTACCCACGTTTAAACAGCATAATTTGTAATAACCAACCCTTGGAAACAATCCAAAAGCCTATCAACCAAGGAATGAATAAAAAAAGATGTATTTTTATACAATGAAGTATTACTCAGCTATAAAAAAGATATTCTTGAGGCTTTTATAGGTAACTGGAGGCAACTTGAGACCATACTTATAAGTGAAATAAATCAAACTCATGTTTACAAATATTGTATTGTCTTGATAGTATTTTTAAAAAGCCTGAAAAAACGTACACTAGATATTGTGATAATGAAAGGGAAAGAACATGATAAAAAGGGAAGAATAACTGGGATAGGAGAAAGGAGAAAAGGAAGAAGGGAAAATTCCATGTATGTTGGTAAACATATACAAAGGTATGTATTTATTTGCATACAAGACAGATAATTATAATATCAACCTCTGTTAGTTCAGCAAAAAGAACAGTTTGTGCTGCCGTTGACTGATATTTTTGTGTCTAAATCTTGTAACCTAAACAACTACTTCTAAGATAACAATATATAATATATTAACTAGTGTTAATTTCCTACTGTTTTTTTAAATCTGTATCATTTCTATCTTTTTTCTGTTTTGCTTTTTAAAATTAAAAAGCACAGATTATACAAAGGAAGAAGTGTCCTACATTTTAAGTCACATTGTAAGGTCACCAGTTACACAAGGACAGCAAAGGAAAGTTACACAAAGGAAGAAGTGTCCTTTTATCAGGCCTGCTGGACATGTCCACCTAGTCTCCGGGGGCTTCCTGGGCAGGTTTTATCTAAAATTTTATTTTTTCCCTTTTAGCACAAATAAATTCAACAGAAGAAAGGAAACATGATGCTGAAGATATCAAACATTTAGATTAAAATGTCTCAATTAGAACATTAGGTATGAAACTCTATATTATATTTAAATAAGAAATTACAGATTCTGGAGAAAAAAACAGTAGAAATTTCTATCAGGCAATATCTCATGATACTTTTGAAGTCCATTCTGCCATTCTCTGCTTTTTAGCCAGTGAATTTAGGCCATTTACATTTAAATTATTGCTAGGTTTGAAGTTTTGAAATATAGGAGACCTTTGCTATGAGTGTGGTTAGTAAATATTTCCTCCCAGGTTGTGGTTTATCTTTTTATCCTCTTTATATAGTTTATTACTCAACAATTAATAGAACTTATTAATACATACACACTTTGATGTATCTTTAAAGAACCATGTTAAATAAAAACATGTGTCCATCTTCACATGAATCTCCACATGTCCTTGGCTGCATTTTCACTGTCTCACAGCTGTATCTCCTTTTCTGCATATGAATACCAGATATTTAAGAACCACCCTAAATCTAGAAGCTCTCATAATGATATTCATCCCTTAATTATACCTGCAAATATTTTATTTCAAGTAAGGTAACATACATAGGTGCTGGCTGTGAATATTTGGACATATCTTGGGAGAAAAATACTATTTGATTCATTAAAATATAGGGGTGACTTGTCATGTCATTATTTGTCTTCATGGGTTCCTCTTTGCCTCATCTTACCCTCCCCCTTCAATGAGTATAAACGATTTACAAATTAACTACAACCACAATGCCTTTTTACTTCTAATTATGTGTGCATGTATTTCTTGAAAACAGAAATAAGCTACATCACCACAGTAATATAATGAAACTCAAATAAGACAAATGGATCCAGTACAGTTAGAAACAGTGGAGCTCAGGAAGTCACCCCCTTCTACCCATTTAATTTTAAACAACCCAGCAGAAATTCTTCCTTCCACTGTCCTAATAAGAGAAGTAGTTCATTAACAAACATCCAGGTAACCTCTAACAACCTAGCCAAGAGCAAGGCCTGTTGAATCTCGGAGTCTGATATTCAATCACCTTTCCCCTATTGTAATTTATTAAGAATTCATGAATAAATGCTACATCTCATAGATGTAATGACGATCAGAGGGAATTCTGGGGTAAGCATGAGTTCTGAGAGGCCCTGAGCTGACTGAGCATCTTGTCAACCATTTCTGTCAATCAGGCCAGAGATGCAGGGGAGGCACCTGAGCTGAGGTTCATTGCCTTTAAATTCAAAAGCCCGATTTACATGGTGGAGGCTGATGCGGCCTGCTGTGCTCTGTGTGCAGCACCTTTGCTCCCTGTCACCCTGGACCCACTTCTCTGTTCCCGCAGTACTTTTGTCAGCATGGACTCTCCCAGAGCAAAGCTTCTCATGGTCTTCAGCCAAAGGAGCTCCTTGCCAATTGCTGTCAGGTTGGTCTTTCGTCCATTGTCAGAGGTACCTGATAAGAGCCTGATAAATTCATCACACTGTAAAACAGATCCATGTTCCAATTTCACCAATGGATCAATAGCTTCTTCTAAAGTAGTCTTGTTTTTATCTTGATAGAGGATCAAACGCCAGGTCATCTTTTATGTGAGTTTTGTGACTACTTCATGTGTTTTATGCTTCTTTACTTCCATGAAATCAGGAACAATTTCTCACTGTCTTTAAAATTTCACGATATTGGCATTATTTATGTGTTTTTAATTTGTTTTATTAAATGAATATAGGTTTAGAATTATTCTGTCATCTCAAATATTTCACTTTATATCATGTAGGTCGTACTGTGGCCCCGAAGTTCTGTCTTAAAGATGAGGTTTTTTGAGTTACTATATCTATCTCAGTTTTCTTTTGGCCTCTATTTGATTAGTACATACTTTTCTATTCGTTTGCTTTTAACATTTTTATGTCTTTTGCTTTCGGTGTGTCTGTTAAACCTGTTGCAAAAAATTATTCAGTTTTAGAAAGAATAGTATTGTCTCTGTACATAAATACTATTTGTTAGATTTTAAGATATCTTTACTATTACATTTGCTAACACTAATTCAATGTAGACTATACTAAAATCACTTTCTTTCCTCTTAAAATACTTGCTTTAAGGGAAAAATGTTAGTGGTTCTGGTATTGAGTTTGTGAGGTTAAATAAAAATTTCTCTCAAATAGAGTGGGTTGCTGTGAAAACACGATCTTTGGGCCAGACAGATTGAATTCAGATTTTCATTGTGTCTCTAAGTAGCTCTGTGATTTTGGAATGTATCCTCAACTGTATGAATCAGTCCTTCTGTCAGTGGTCAAGAATAAAATAGGACAGTGTTTCTCTTTGCCACAGGGTAAAATTTCACAGTCTAATTTCTGTTTTTAAGGTTTATTCTTTATTATTAATATCACAATATGTCTTTTGCCTATTCTGCTCAGTAGCAAGCTTTATCTTTCAATTTTTGAATAAGGATTGTTTAATTTTTTTGATCTAAATCAAAAGTTGTAGGGATTAATAACCAAATCATTGATTGTTTCTGAGATTGCTATAAAAATAAAATAAAAACTATATCATTAAATTATGATTAATTTTCATGTAAGTAATGCCTTTTAATCACTGTGGGAACAGAATGTTAGCCTTTCTCTGAGATAGTCAGTAGCTAAAAAGTAAACACTGGACTGTTTACAACTAGAGGAATTATTTTTGTCAATATAAACTTTTCTCCATTTTAATCAATATCTTCAACTTTCACTAAGATCATTAGATCTTATCAATACAAGATATCATCTAACCTTCATGTTCTTGACTTTCCAAAGTATAAATTCAGACTATGACAGACTAAATGAATACAACTTATAATCGATGTATAATTTCTTACTTAAGCTGACAGTTACCTTTTATAGGAGCATTAATGAGAATTTAAATGTACAATTTTGCTAATTATCATTTTTTACTGATTATATTAAGCATACTACGTATGACCTGCTCTATGTATAGACCAGCACAATTTATACCATGTAACTTATGCATTTCATCCCAAATATCTGAAAATGTATAATCATGTGTCTGACATAATAGATGAAAATTTCACGTGTTCAAATAACCACAGTTGTTCTTCATGTGAGTTAAGGAAGTCAGCTTTCATTCAGAGTGCTTTATAAGATAGTACTTTACCTTTAAACAATAGAATCTCTGCAGGAGAGGATCCAGGCCAGGAGAAACACATGACCAAAACATTTAAAGAGAGAACTACACAGCTCCAGCTCTCTCTCCCTGTTACCACAAGGCTGCATAATCCCAACGTGCAGGCTACATTGCTAGATCCAAGCAGATCCCAAAATCCATGGACACTTTAGTCTTTTACGTAAAGTAGTATAGTGTGTTCATATCTTCTGTATATTTTAAATAATCTCTAAGTTACTCATAATACTTAATACAAGGTAAATTCTCTATAAATAATTGTTACCCTATAGTATTGCTTCAGGAGTGACAAGAAGTCCATATATATTCAGTATGAATGTCAGATTTTTATCATATATTTTCAATCTGAAAATTGGTTGAAACCCTAGATGTGGAATACATAGATATGGAGGGTCAAATGTATTTAAACTTATTTTTCTTTTCTTTATTTTGGGAGGTTAGGCATGTAAGTGGAGAAGTATATTTGTATTATTTATCTTTGCCAAGAAAGGAGATTCAAAAGTGAGAAAGACAGGCTTGTAGGAACTCAGTGGCATTTCCTAGCAGTTAAGAACTTGGACTTCAGAGTAAGACTGTGTGAGGTCCCATCTCAGGGAACCATCTTCCGGCTGTGGGATCTTGAGGAAGTAGCTCTGCCTTCGCATTCCTCCCTTCATCACTGTGATAGAAATGGCAGTAATAGTTTTGTCTTGGTCAATCTTAGGAATCATGTCTCCTTCAGAAGACTTTTGTGAGGATTCTCTAGCATTTATTCAGGAAGTAGTCTCTGTCATACAGGTGCTTGACCAGTGTTGCACACTGAACAAGTAGTCATTAACATGTGTTTTAAAGTGTTTCTAAAACCCCATGTGCTATCACTTTGCCAAACAAATTTGGTATAAGATAGTACCTTCTTGATCATTTTAACATCTAGACACTGGCAGCAAAGAAGGAGTGTCCTACCTGCTCTGGCAGACTCCTTTGGGGGTGGCCAAACTCCAGAGTTGCAATCATGGTTCACGCATTCTGTTGCTATGCAGAGTATTTCAGGGAGTGCAGGAAACTAATGCGTAAACCAAAACACAGACTCCTTCATTTACACTGGAACATACACACTGCCTGAGAGTAGATTACTGATATTGACTGGCACTGTGCTCCTTCAAATTATCAGGCTTAAAAATTATGAGATCCACAGTTACTTCATGGACACATGTATTAACTGCAAGCTCAAAATAGTTTGTTCAAGTCATTCTGCTTCACTATACAGTGAACATCTCTAAGGAACTCACTATTCATTGCTTCCAAATAGCACCTCTCCTTGGAAACTGCTTAATAAATACTAGCAGCTGTAGGTCTGTAACAGACTCCCTTGTACAACAACAAATTCCAACCCACAACACCT
Source organism: Cavia porcellus (assembly GCF_034190915.1). NCBI lineage: Eukaryota > Metazoa > Chordata > Mammalia > Rodentia > Caviidae > Cavia > Cavia porcellus. The sequence goes on along the minus strand of NW_026947494.1, from coordinate 70,405,337 downwards.
TCTATCTCCCATTATTAATCTGACAGTTTTTCAAATGAGTTTCAGGACAGTTATCTTGTCCTCAAAACACTATTTCTTACCAAAGAAGGGGTTTCTGTTGTTCCCAGCTGAAAGTTTACTTTGCCTTTTGCAATACTGTTGTATTTGTGGTTACCAAATACATATGCATGCGCGCACACACACACACATACACACACACACACACACACACACACACACACACATCATACATACAACTTGACTTTTCCTGATGACTGAGGGTGAAGAGCATCTTTTCGTGTGCTCGTTGTTACTTCTGTGTAATCATTAGAGAATACCTATTAGGATTACTTGTATGTGTTGTATACAACATATACAAGTTGTATATGTATTTTTACAGTCTAAATTTTTAAAGCAGTTACAAATCCATAGAAAGCTTCAATTGAGATTCCCAGAGACTTCCCATGTTCCCTACTTTGCATGTGATCGTCTCCCCCACTGTCAACATCTCAGACAAGGCTAACATGTCTGTTAGAACCGATCAACCTACGTTAGCTCATCAGTTCTCCCAGAAGTCTATAATTTCACCTATCTTAAAGTTAGCTTCTCTTTATTATTAAGTTATAAGACTTTTAAAATATATTCTGGTTGTAAGCTCCTTGAGAGACACATGATTAGCAAATATATTAAGCAATTCTGTGGGTTCCTTCTGGATGATGTTCTTTGAAGTAAAAGTGTTTTTGATTTGGTGAAATAGTTTTTATTCCTTTGGTGTAATATCTATGAATCATTTGCCATGTTTATAGTCACACATTTTATTCTATAATTTTCATGACTTTAGTACTACAGTTAAATATTTGATCCACTTATTATTACAGTTAAGACTTTGATCCACTTATTATTAGCGTGGTGTCTGTGTTGATAAAAGGCATGTTGCTGTCCAATTGCTGCACCACTACAGGTTGGAAAACTATTGCTTCTTCACAGAATGCACTTGGCAGCTTTATGGAAAATCTGCTGCACAGAAAATCCTGATTTTATTTCCGGATATTCAATTGGATTTTATTGCCTGACTTTTCCCCATAATACACCATTGTGATTACCATTGCTTCCCAGTGAATTTTGAAATTAAGAAATATGAGATTTTGTCCTTTATCTCTCTTTTTCCAGTTTCATTTGAATACTCTGATTAATCTGTAATTTCATATGAATGTGACACACCTTTTTATTGTAAAGAATAAAATATTTTCTGATAATTGCTATATTTAATTTGTAGGTGAATTGTGGCTATAGTAAAAATACTTTTTATATATAAACATCATACTCTTTTTCCGTTTACTTAGATCTACCTTAGTTTTGTGGTGAAATATTTTGTAGTTTTTAGAGTACAAGATTTGTACTTTATTATCAATTTTGTTTTGATGTTATTTCAATGAAACTATTTTCATTATTTTTTTGATTGTGCATAAGTGTACAGAAGTATAATGAAAACTTTTATATATATCATACACTTGTTGAACTAGTATATTATTTATGTTTGTTCTAAAGATGTCTTGGAATTTTTTAGATATAAATACCACCTATGAGCACAAATGTTTTTATTTCATTCCTTCCAATTTGAATAGCTTTCATTTTTCTTGTTTAATTTCTTGCCTAGAATCTCACAAACAATGTTGAAGTAAGAGTGAATTTCATTTTGTTCCTGACGTTAAGGGAAAAGTTACCTGTCTTTCAGCAATGTGTTAATTGTATTTTTTATAACTGTTCTGTTTTAGGATATTTAAGTTACAGTTTATTCTTTGTTTTTGAGTATGTCTTTTGTAAAGTGTTATTACATTTTTTCAGTGTCCTTACTGTCAATTGACATAATATAATTTTTGTTTTTATTCTACTTATATATTATATTAGTTAATTTTCAAATGGTAAGGCAAAATTCCATTCCTGGAATAAATCACACTTGTTATGTTGAGTAATTCTTTTTATATGATTTAACTGTTTTGTTGATTTTTGCACCCATCTTCATAGGAGATGCTGATTGTATTTCTCATATTAATTTTATGTTGGTATCAGAAAATTAGCCTCATAAAATGAGTAGGAAAACTTACTCTCGTCCTCTATTTTTTGAAAGAGTTTGTGAAGAAGGGAGCATTAATTCTTCTTTAAATATTTAGTAGAATTCTGTAGAGAAGCCATCTGGACCTGAGCTTTTCTTTGAGTATGTTTTTTCTGTATCAAGCTCTTTACTATAAAAATAAATCTACTCACAGTATTTATTTCATCTCAAGTTAGTTTTGGTAGTTCATGTCTTTTTAGAAACGTCTCCATTTCATCTAGGTATTGTATCAGTTGGGGCTCACTACACGAACAGATATAATATAAACATATTAAATCAAACAGATTTGATATAAACATATATAATGTACACATAGATGATATACAAAGGATTTACAGAGCTTGCTTACAGTGGCCACCTACAGAGTCCAGGGTGGAGAATGTGCAATAGCCATCTGCAAGCTAAAGAGCTAGAAGACCCAGTTGAAAGTCAAGGGCCTGCAGCCCACTGTACAGTTTGCTGTGCAAATCTGTGTCAGAAACAGAGATGTTTACTTTGGCAGCAGGAGAATCTGCACTGTGAAGAAAGTGGAGAGAAACATTCAGAGATGATGGTGAAGACCAGAGCTTATCCCACAAAGCAGAAAAGCAAGCTTCCTTCCTCCCTTCTTATTTCTTCCAGGCTGCAAGCCTATTGATTGGTGCCATCCACATTTATGATGGGCCTTCCTTCCTCAGCTTGAAGGCTACAGGCCAAGCAGCCACTGACACCCCAGAACCATGCGTCACTAATCCAGTAGGCAGTTCTTAACCATTCAAGTTGATGTCACAATTAATTGTCACAAGTCTAATTTATCTGCATATAACACTTTATATATTATTCTTCATATTATTCTTGTGTTTTCTGATAAGTCTTCTCTCTCCTCTTCTCTCCTCTTTCTCCCCTTCTCTCTCTTCTTTTCTCTGCTTCTTTCTGTCTCTCTCTCCTCTCTTTGACACAGGTCTCACTAGGTAGCCCAGGGTTGCCTCAGACTCACAGTGAACCTTCCTCCTCAGTTGATCTCAAATTCACAGTGACCCTTCTATCCCAAGAACTGGGATTATAACCATGCATCACTACTCCTGGCTCCATTTCCTTTCTTCTTCATTCTCATCAATCTAACTAAACATCTATCAATTTTTTAGACCTTTTCAAAAATTCAGTTTCTCATTTTACTGATTTTTTCTATCATTTTCTGTTCTGTATTTTAACAATTCATCTCCATAATCTTCTTTCCTTTTATTTTAGATTAAAATTGTTTTTTCTGTTTTTTCAGTACCTAAAAGGAAAATACAAGGTTATTAATCTTTTTACGTTAGTTCTTTTATAATATAGGCATTTGTAGATATAAATTCCACATAAAAACTGCTTTAGCTGCACCTTATCAGTTCTTGTTTGTTACCTCTTTGTGTGCTTTTTTTCTTTTTTTTTTTATCTTTTGTGCAGTTGTTCTAATTTTGCAAACAGGGTCTCAAGCTCTGACTTTGATTGTTCTATCATTTATTTCTTCTTTTATTTTTGCTTCTGTTATTTTGGTGTTATGTAATTAACAGCATAACATTTATAATACAAAATGTAAAAATGTGCTTCCTGTAACTTTTTCCAATTTTGTTGTATTGTTCTTTTACATACTGTTCCATCTATTAGTTCCATACATTCTGTTCCATATATTAGTATTTCAAATTTAGTACCTGTAACAATAATTAAGAATTACTGGTATCATTCTCCCTAACTCATTCCTGGGAACAAGTATTACCCTATTACTCACAAGAGAAAAACTCAACCAAAAGACAGAACTACAGGCGAGTCTCCCTAATGAACATAGATACAAAAATCCTCAATAAAATGCTAGCAAATGGAAATGCAGCAAATCATCAAGAAGAATAAACACCATGAACAAGTGGGATTCATCTCAGGAATGCAGAGATGGTTCAACACACAGAAATCAATAAATGTAATCCACCATATCAATAAAGCCAAAGATTAGAATCATATGATTATCTCAATGGATGCAAAAAAAAAAAAGCTTTGGTAAAGTCCAACACTCATTCATGATAAGAACTATAAAGAAAATTGAAATAGATTATCCTTACTTCAATATAATAAAAGCCATCTATGATTAACCAACAGATAGCATCACATTAAATGGCCAAAAACTGAAAGCTCTTACTCTAAAGTCAGGAACAAGCCAAGGCTGTTCACTTTCACTAATCCTATTCAATATTGTTTGGAAACATTAGCCAGATCAATTAGGCAAGAGAGAGGAATAAAAGAAAAAAAGGTAGAAAGGGAAGAAGTTAAATTATTATTATTTATAGGTGATATGATACTCTACATAGAAGACCCCCAAAACTCCGTTGAAAGAGTTCTAGATGCTATAACCACAAAATTGTAGCTTGATACAAAGCCAACATTCAAAAATCAATAGCATTCCTATTGATAACAGACAACAAACTCAATGAGAGAGAAAAAAACAGAAACCATACCCTTCACAATAGCATCCCCCCAAAATGAAATAATTAAGTATCAATCTAATAAAGGAAGTAAGAAATCTATAAAGTAAAAATTAAAATACTCTGAAAAACAAAATCAAAGCAGATTTCAGAAAATGGAAATACATTCCTTGTTCTTGGATAGGAAGAATAAACATTGAGAAAAGTGCCATTCTCCCAAAATTGCTGTACAGCTTTAATGTAATTCCAGTGAAGCTACCATTAGTATACCTCACAGATTTAGAGAAATCATTACTAAAATTCATCTGGAACCAAAAGAGACCTAGAATAGCAAAGGCAAATCTGGGCGACAAAGGCAAAGCAGGAGACATCACATTCCTGACTTCAAATTACACTACAAGGCTACTGTGATAAAATCAGGATGGCACTGAAATAAAAACAGACCTAAAGGGCCAGGGGTTTAGCTCAGCAGCACAAGTGCCTGACAGGCAAGTGTGAGGTTATGAGCTTGATCCCTGGTACCAAAAAAACAAACCGGAAGATCGATAGAGTAGATTTTAAGACTCACATACAACTGATGCACACTCAACCTTATCTTTGACAAGGACCAAACATGTTCACTGGAAGAGAGATAGCCTCTTTAATAAGTGGCGCTGGAGACACAGCTTTTGCAAATCCCAACTGCACTGTGTCACTGGGCCCAGGATAAAATAAATCAGTGCTGCTTTTTAAAAAACATGTCTTGCCCCATTTTTGGACTTGAGGTTGTGGGGATAGGGGCTTGTTTTTGGACTACAAGAATGATTCAAAAATAATGCCTTGAAGTGAGGAGCAAAGATGGTGGATAGATAACAGCTCGCTACAGAGGCTCCCTGAGATAGTCAACTTATAATTCAACATAATACAGAGTGGGGAGCCCCAAACAGAGGGAGAATTGTCTTGTCCCAAGAAGAGATTAAGACAACTTGCCAAGGTTGCACCTCGACAGGCTGAGCTGTCCGAGGTCCTGCCCCTTTGACTCACTGGAGGCCCATTTACATTGAGTTCAGGGGTCAGCAAGCAGAGCGGAGAGCTGAGTTGGCAGGGTGCATACATTGACGTGTGGTGAGTGATAGGAGTGGAGCCATTCCATAAATAGAGGGGCTCCAGCAGATGACATTCTGGGACCGGGCAGGACAGGCAAGTACAAAGGGCAGCAGTGACTTCAGTCAATTGTTCTCTTCCTAAACAGGATTGGTGGAGTGAGCTAGGCCTGGGTCACGTGACCTGGCTGAAACCCAATAAGTTATCCAAAATCAAGTCCCTACAGCAGTGGTGCACACTTACCATACTAACCCAGTGAAGCCTTAGAAGTTTGACTAATCTGGAGGGGAGGTGGTGCAAAGTAATACAGTACAGGCCACAGCAGCTTTACTGACCCAAAGGGGAGAGGCCAGTATACGCTGTCCCTGTCTGCAGCTCACTAGCACACTGCAGTGTGAAGGGTCATCTACCCAGCATGTTTCAAAAGAACTGTAACCAACAAAGAAAGAAACTAGGGCCTCTTGGAAGAAGAAAAAAAGATGGGAAGAGGAAGCAACAACAAAAAGTCCCCAGGTCCCAACCCTGAGACATTGACCCAGGACAGGTAAATATAAAGGAGAATAAGAACAGCAAACATGCAATATCAGACACAGTGGCAGTGGACATAAAGAGATACATTCGGGACCTCATAGATGAGTTCAAAAGTGAAATATTTAGCCAAATAAAAAAAGATATAAGAAGATTAATAAAAGAGATACTAAGCTCCCCTCAAGCAGACACAGATGGAAGAAGGGAGGAACTCAAACAAAGGAGAGAACCATTTGATGAAGAATATAAAAAAAATATAGAATACATGAAACAGATTCAAAGAGATCACCAGGAAATTAAAAACTCTATGGGAAGATGGCAAATCAACTTGAAAGAAACTAAGGATAGATTATCCAAACAGGAGGACAATTTTGCACTGTGGGAGTATGAAAGGGAAAACTTTTTAAAATAGCAAGGAAACAAGCAGTAACAATACAAAGGCTAGAAGACGACAAGAGAATCTATAACTTGAGAATAAAGAATGTGAATGAAGAAGCAGGGGTACAAACAATGGAACTACATAGGTTATTCACAGAAATAATTAAGGAAAACTTCCCAAACATAGGAAAAGGAAATGATATTCTGATATATGAGGTATACAGAACTCCAGCCACCTACAACCAAAACAGAGCTATACCCAGGCATATAATAATCAAGATCCCAGAAATTCAATATAAGAACAGAATATTAAAAGCTGTTAGAGAAAAGAAACAGATAATCTACAGAGGAAGGCCCATCAGAATAACGGCAGACTTCTCAACACAAACCATTAAGTCAAGAAGAGCCTGGAATGAAATATTCCAAGCCCTGAAAGAAAATAACCTCCATCCCAGATTGATATACCCTGCTAAACTGTCTCTAGAAATTAATGGAGAAACAAGATGCTTCCAAGACAAAGAGGAACTTGGGAAATTCGCAATCACCAATCCAACTCTATAGAGAATACTGCACAGCATTCTAGAGAGAGAGAAAAGTACTAGGATTCCAGGAACAGTGGCAGAGTGGCCTCAATTAATGGAGCAGAAAACAGAATGAAACAGATAAACAGACAACTGATGGCAAAAAAGAGCATAACAGAAATGAGACAGAGAAGATTTTATTCAAAACTGATATGATTGATAGTATCAAGTCTGAGAGTATAGGCAACTACACCGAAGATGACACGACTCTACGATTCACATTCTGGTTTGAAAACCGCTGGTTTTTGAAGTTCTATACTATATACAAAGTTGTGTTTTTACTAATACTATTATGTACTGATATATTCAATTATACTATGTCTGATGATATATAGTCAATTCTATTGGAGATAACAAGAGACAAGAAGAGGAACCATAGTAGAATTCTTTGTACAACAGTCTTATATGTTTATTTCATTTCATGTGTTTATAGGAATATGTTTTGTTTTGCCTTGCTCTGTTTTGTTTCTCCCTCTAATATAGAAAGGATAGAAATAGATGTTAAGACTCATGCATGTGTAGAATCTATAAACAGTTTATGAGAACTGATCCTATAACACATGATGAAATGAATAGATACTTTGAAGAAAATGAGACACTAAAATACCCAGTGCTAATCCTGGAGTGTCATAATGTGAAACCCAGCAACAGTATCATCCTTTGTTCAGAGTGATATTAGCCTGCTTGAGTTTATTCAACCTCAACATAATTGAAGATATGGATAACTGCATGTGTGTTTAAGTGTATAGGATTGATAACCATATTTGTAAGTGTTTGTTGGATAGTTGAACAGAACTGGTTGCAATCTCACTGTTTGAATCCCCACTTTATATGCCCCACTTTTGTATCTTGAATAACTTTGTAGAAGACAATTTGTAATCATCAACTAGTGATTTCTTACTGTTTATTTTTATCATTGAAATTATGTATTATTTCTCCCTGTTTTCTGTTTTGTTTAGTCTTTCTTTAAATTAAATTTTAAGAAAAGACACTATGGTACCCAGCACTAATCACAGAGTGTCATGATGTGAAATCCAGCAATTCTATTATTCTTTGTTCAAAATGATTTTAAACTGCTTTAGTTTGTTTAAACATAAATGAAGATATGGATAACTGCATGTATGTGTAAGTGTACAGGATTGACAACCATGTTACTAAGTTTTTGTTGGACAGTTGAACAGAACTGTTTGCAGTCTTGCTGTTTGAATTCCTACTTTACATGTTCCATTTTTTGTAACTTGAAAACTATTTGTAAAACAACAATATGTAAACATCAACTAGAGATTTCTTACCATTTATTTTTTCTTTTAATGTAAGTATTCTTTCTACCTATTTTCTGTCTTGTTTAGTCTTTCTTTAAATAAAATTTAAAAATAATAAGTGGTGCTGGATAAACTAGCGTTCCACATGCCAAAAACATAAAACTAGACCCATGCTTATCACCATACACTCAACTAAAATCAAAATGGATCAAACAACTAAACATTAAACATAAACACTAAATCAACTGGAAGACAAAGTAGGTGAAAACCTCAAAAAATAGGAGTAAACAAAAAATTCAGGAACAAAAATCAAACTGCATGGAAAATTCTTCCCAGAGTCAGTGGGGTCTCATTTTATTAAAAAGTTTTTGCATGTCCAAAGAAATCTCCAACAGAGTGAAATGAAAACCCACAAATTGGGAAAAAAATCTTAGTCAACTGCCCTTCAGACAAAGGACTTCTCTCTAGAACATATAAAGATTTAAAAAAAATTAGGCCTCCAAAATTCAAAGATTTAATAAAAAAATGAGCATATGAGATGAATACACAGTTCTCAAATGAAGAAATACAAATGGCAAATAAATACATAAAAAAAGTTAAGCATCATTGATCATTTGAGAAATGCAAATTAAAGCAACATTGAGATTTGATTTCACTCCAGAAAGAATGACCAGGTTCAAAAAAAACAACCAATAACAAATGCTGCAGAGGCTGTGGGCAGAAAGAAACTCTTCTGCGCTGTCTGTGGGAGTGTAGTCTGGTGCAACCACTGTGAAAATCAATCTGAAGGTTCCTCAGAAAGCTGAGACTGAAGGACCCATTTGACCCAGCTATCCCACTTCTGGGCATATTTCCAGAAGAACTGAAAACATCATACTGCAGAGACATACGTGCATCCATGTTAATAGCAGCACAATCTGTAACAGCCAGATCTTGAAACAACCTAAATGCCCATCAACTGGGCAACAGATAAAAAAAAAAAAAAAAGATGTGGTATTTTTGTACAATGGACTACTACTCAGCTATAAAAAGAGACCACATTGAGGCTTTTATAGGTAAATGGATACGACTGGAGACCATACTCATAAGTGAAATACATCAAACTCACATGTGTAAATACCATATTGTCTCCTTGGTATAAGAAACTGAAAATAACCAAAATGTTAAATAAATATTGTGAAATGGTAAGAAACTGCTCAAAGTGGAAAAATCACTCAGATAGGGAAAAGGAGAAAAGAAGGAAAGCAAAAGAAAAAAGATACAAATTTTTATATATACACTTATAATAGCTAAGACGATTGTACTACTAATTCTACTAGTTCTTAGAACAAAACAGTTCACATTCACAGGAGTAGATCAATTTTGTCTATATCTGGTAATCTGAGTAATTGTTTTGAAGATAACAATGAAAAATAGCAACCTTTGTTAAGCTCCTACAGTCTTGTTTTAAAACCACACACTGTTATTGTTTGGGGGGTTTTGTTATCATTGGTCTTTTTTGCTTCTTGTCTTTCTTGATTTTTTGTTTTTTCCTCTTTACAATACAAAAAATTTTATAAAAGGATCATTGCTATGGTTTTCAATTTATCATCTGTGGTTGTTTCATCAGCTAAGCATGGCTTTACTTCTACCCACTTCTTTTGTATTTTATTGACATTCACACTTCGTTATACAATTACTTTTTAAATTATTTGAAAGAAACAATGAGGAAAACATTTATACTATTATTTATAATTACTAATGTTCTTTGCTTCTTCAAGTTTATTTACCATTTGTCATTTAAGTCTGAAAATTTTCTCTCAGCGTTCCTTATAATACCTTCTTATAACAAATTCTTTCAGTTTTTATTTTACCTTCTTTTTCTAAACAGTTTTTCTGTATGTAGTAATCTTGCTCTACAGTTTTTATTTCTGAATATTGTAAATCTTTCTATCATTCTGCTGCACAGTCAGCTAATTATTTTATTCAAGTTTCCTTGTACAAAAAAAAAACTTTTTTCTCGCATTGTCAGATTTTTCTCCTCTTCTTTGAATTTCAAAGCATTTTTCTATTATGTGTCTGTTTGCGAATGATGACTCGAGTTTCCTAAATAGGTTCCTCAGTGTTTTCCATTCAGTCACGTGATCAGGAGGGGAAGCACTGCCTACACTGCAGTGTTTTAAGCTATGATATGAAATAGATCATGTATATTAATTGCATTTTTGTTTTATGAGATTCGTACTTATGATGGATAGATAAGGAAGTCATTCAATTCAAGAGCATCTGCAGTTTCAGTGGCTATTCTTAGGCCTTTCTTGTGACATTCTGCATCTGGTCACTCTCATGAACAGTTTCTGCTCCCCAGTCCTTTTTGTAGTGTCACACTTTTGCATTTCTTTGCATGTCTCAAAATATTTGTTAGAAACTGGATATTTTTAACAATATAGAATGTCTGAATGTTGGTTCCTGTTTACCCTACCAGCTTGTTATTGTTACTTGCTTAGGTTATTTAGCACTTACTGGATTATTTTAGTAGCCTATTTCCTTCTCCATAGTATAAAGCTTCTATGATGTTGCTTCTAACAGGAGGCTCAGTTTTGGGCTTACCACACTCTGAGGTGAGTGGCTTTTGGTAGGGTTCCATCTTCCCATTCCCTAACCGTACTCAGCTATTTTGTCTCAGTAATGAAAGAAAATTAACCAAGACACTGTCTTTCCTTGCAAACATTGTTATTGCTTCTTTTCTACATTGGTGTACTGCCCAACATGCTGCTGGTGGTAACAACATTTAATAAATGAAATGAGGTGAAACTGGAAAAGCATGTAAAACTTGCCCCATGAGGATACCGGCCTATTATTAAACGATATATGATTCACTCTAAAAGAAATAATTAGAACAAATCAAAATGTATCAGAAGATAAAATTTAATTCTTTTCAGGTAAATTATATACTATTTCAATACTGACTTTAAACTTTAGACATATTTTTATAGAAGATCAAATATAAGAGCCTTAGCAAAATTTCACAGAGAAATTTGACAGATGATGTTCTCTGGATATTAAGTCTTTAGCCTAATGACAAAATTGTCCTATGTATCTGTTGAATAATTAAATGTTTCAGCTTGAAATAACTCACTTTGAAATGTACCTTAAGCAGAGTAAAAACTGTTCCTTTCGAGTGCGAAGGAGTGAGAAATGAGACACCGGGAGGTTAAGCGAGTTTCCTATTTTTCTCATAGTAAATTGGCTCCAAGTAACTTCAAATAAGTTTTATTTTAAGTCAAAAAATCACAAATAAATGAGAGTGTTCAGGAGATCTAAGGTCAGAATGAGGGTTTCTCTGAAAAGTCGAGGGAACCGAGGAATGAGAATGGGAGAAGTGGGTCAAACACTTCAGATGACCCTGTGAATATTGTTAAGGTCCTGAGAAATTTTCCTAAGATGAGAATTTTTGTTCAAAAATCCATTTAATTTACAGCCACAATAATGTAACAGGAGTGTCTGCTTTTCTCTCGCTCTGTTTCATTCACCACTTGCAAGCTCTGTGAGTAATTTTACTCAGATGTTTTGCTAAAACTTTTGGCTGTCACTCAATTCCAAAACTACAAGATGTGACATTTTATGAAATGATCCCTGAAACAGCTAAGTTTTACTGAGGTTTTAACATAGGCAGATACAAGCTCTAGTTTCATAATGAAACTCAAGCAGCTCAGTTTAGTCCAAGTTTCACATAAGCATGAAATTAAAAGACTACTGAAAACAATCACTAAACATAGGCCAATACATTTAAAGGCAAAACTTTACTATTACAGTGATTTTAATAGCATGATTTTATCCTTATCATTGAAATCCAGATACCAGGAATGATCTGTGAAATTTCACAGTATCTCAGAGCCAAATTCCCCATGATCAGAATTACATTTTTCTCCACGTCCAACCTATAATTACCCAGAGTTTCAACTATTCAGCAAAAAATGGGTGCCTATCATGTTCTAAGCACTGTGATACACTCAAAGCACACAATGCTAGATAAAAGATATTTTCTTCAAAGAGTCAAAAGTAGGAAAAAATTATCATACATCATGACAAGTGTTATGCTTTGGGAATGACATAACAATAAAGGAGTACGTATGAATCATGCAGATCATAGGCGAGCTTGGGAAGAGGAAAAGTCTTCCAAGAACTGACACTGAATACATTTGAATAAACCGTGAAGATGTAGGCAGAAGAAAAAGAAAGGGACTTGGTCAAATATTTCAGTAGTTCATGCAGAAGTTTCAAGACATATAAAGCCATGAAAAAATTAGAACTTCAAAATTTTGAGCAGATAGGAATGTAAAACAGAAGGGAGGGGGCAAAGAAAGCAGAGCTGCTAGCTGTGAACACTGCCTGGTGTGGAAGGTTCGGGGTTCTGGAAAGCTCAAGCCCTACTTAGAAGTCAGAAAACGACACAGAGGTGACCAGAGCTGTAACAGAGTCACACTGGATTAATTAACGATCCCTCTGATGCGATGTGGAAATCCTGGGGCAGAGAGAAAGAGAAATAAAGTGCCAAGGAGAAGGACAAAACGCAGATGAAAGGGAGGATACTGAGGCAGAAGAGTTCAGGACCTGTGTACGATTGGGTGAGGAGCAGAAAATGAATTCAGGCTGATAATAGTTTTGGCTCCTGAAAGAAGTTGAAAGAGGATATAAAAAAGCAGAGCAAATTAAAAATTTACATTCATATAAATCCCAAATAGTGTGATTCATTTGTGCAACATTAAGTGGAAACACCCCTTAGCATACAGATGTATGGCTCTAGAATCCTGAGAAAGATTTCAGCCACACACTCAGAAGTCAGAAAAATACCTGGCATGTGACACCACCCAACAAAATCTCCAGGTAATGTCCAACTTAGCAAGTATGGACCAAAAGAGAAAAGAATTGAGATTTAATAGCCAAACATATTTAATGGACAATGAGCAAAGAGGAGACACAGCAAAGGCATTCCCTGCTGTCTCTGATTACACATGCACTAAAAAGAAAGAACCAGAGAGTTAGGGGGAAAAAAAAAAAAAAACAAGGAGCAATCAGCGTAACAGAAACAGAAGAAAGCTTTCCACAGAAAGGGGAGAAAGTGTTCCATTCATCTCTTTTTTTACCCATATGTTCATTGCACACCTAGAACGAGCCAGCACTTTCTAATAGTAGGAGTGGAAAGGGCCCCAGAAAAAGTCTTGTCCTCATCATACCCAGGAATACATATATACTAGAGAAAAAAATAAAGATGCACAATTTCAAAAATAAGACCTGGAATACATTTAATGTGAGTCTCCTGGAGCACAGCTAGTTGGTGGTAAAGGTCTTCCTGCACTAAGTCAAAAAGAACCTTCACAGACCAATTTCAGAGCATTGTGAAAGTCACTTGACACTCAATACAAGCTCCAAATTCATGAATAATGAATTGACCTATATCCCTGAACTCTTTACTGAGTCATTTATTATATGAGAATTTGAGTATTTATTCAAAATTCATTAGTCTGAGAATATGTCAAAAAACCTATCATCGTAGAAGTCCTACAGGACAATTTTACCTAAAGAGTCTCACTATTTTTCCCTTTAGTGAAATGCAAAATCTTAAAACAAAATCAAAGTAAAAAATGAAAACGGAATGTAGAATAGAATGTAGTTACTATCATTTTTGCTTAAGTATTTAATTCTCAGAATTTGTTCAAATTTTATATTTAAAAATGATTGACTTTGATTTAAAATAACTTACTAAGTTTTAACAGAAACAAAGCACCAGATTTTGTAGAGATTACACCTAATTTCCCAATGTAAATATTCTACTCTGTAGACCAATAACAGACCTCAATAATACTTTTCATTCGGTTGCTTTCACCCTATTTTTGCATATTTATTAATGCAATATTAATGGTGATTTAAAGAATATATTCTTTAGCATTTTATCTGTTTCTTGAGCCCCTCCTCCATTCAGCTGCCCAACCCAAAATTTAGGCATGAGATTGCTTTATCCTCCTGAGATATATCTGTTTTACACATGAAAACGATTGGTAGCATTTCAGAACACCTTTCCGGTTGTCACTATCTGTATCCTCCAGAAGAATGGTTTTAATTTTGCTCTTGAAATACGAGTCGGGCAATGTTGCCAACAAATAGTTTCCCTTGTCATAACATTTCACTTATTCTGCAGTCTGGAGACAGTTTATAGGTTGCATCTTTCTGCTAGTCTTATTGAAATAGTATCTTCTTGCTGTTTGAATTCATTTTTCATTAGGAGCAGTGAAGTCGGATCCTGTGCCCTATAAACAGAAGCACCTGGCCAAGATGTGTCATTGACACTGAGTCCCAGGCCACGCTCAGTATTGATGGCAATGATCAGCAGCCCTGTGCCACTCCGAAAAGTGAAGATACCATCAATTACCTTCCCCATGGCAGAGATGATTTGCCCACCCTTCCACTCCCTCCTACAACCAAACGTGAGGCACAGGTTCAGTGGACTGTAGCTTACTTGGTATCTTTTCTCTATTTTATACCAATTAGGTAAGGTCACAGGTGTGGGGTTAATAAGCTCACTGATCATCTTACATTCCTTGAAATGGGGCACATAGGAATCACATACTGTAATCTCAACCTTAGTGTACTGGATCAAATCAAATTTTACCAAAGAATTTAAGCAATTCTCTAAAGTTAAATATTTTGCCAGTATATTATCTTAAGAAAAATGTATAAAGCCAAAATGCCAAGACATTATACTGGGTCTATTAGCAAACCAATTGTTTTCTAGTGCTATCCTCACCAAAGTAAACATTGCAATTAAGATTTATGGCTTTAAGCAGAAAAAGTATTATCTGAGTTTTAAAAACATCTATGATTTCAAGATAAAATAAGGTCATTCATCATCTTCTCTCTATATACAAATATAAAAATACCAAAAACTAATTAATTTAAATATGATATACAAATTGAACAAAAATTCTAACATTTCATAAGAAAATCTAGTCAAGTTAATGTCATGGGAAGGAGAAAGAACAATAAAACAATGTTCTATATAGTACATGGTATTTTGTAGTCAAAGATTATTATATTAGAAGTATATCATCAAGTTTTGACTTCAGGAACAAGAACAGTCACAAAGTGAACTTACCTAAGTGAAAGAAGACAATGAAAAAATATGAAAGAAGACAATGAAAAAATATGAAGCTATCAAACCTTCTTTTTAAATAAAATGAACATAATAAGGAAGGTAGAATTTGAACAAGTAAATTTTTTAAGTACTCTAGGGTCTTAGTGACCATGGGGTTTTTATTACACGTTTACTAAGACTTTCTATGCAACTCTATTTGCTTAGAGTATTAGTTTTCTAGAAAAAGTGTCATGTCAAATATAGAACCACATGTTTATCAAAAGTGAGGATGTGCCCTTATGGATACAGGTGGAAAGGACCACGACTAGGAAGGTGAGGGAGGAATGTGGTATCTGTTACAAGTCCCACCCAGCTCTGTACCTAAAATAACATAAGAAGAATCATATGCAAAATACAGACACCAATAATCTTCTAGGAAAGAAAGAGAAAAACCAAGAGTAAAATGAACTGAATGAAAATAAATATAACTTGATACAGAAAAAGTGGGCACATTAAAATCAAGAGTAAAAATAACCAAACTGATGCCCAGGTGCCATGAAGACAGAAAAGTATTTTGGTGCTCGGAGAAACATGTGAGAGTTGAGTAAAACAAGCTAAATTAATCTTTGAGCAACTTTCTTAGTGAAGATGGAATTCATTTTTTTACCTTAGTGAATTTATTAATCTCCTCATGGGCAAAAAATGCATTTGCATTTTTTAAGTACAGAAAAATGGGGTTGTCAAAACTGCTTTGTAAGATATGAGACATTATTACAAGGGACTGAACAATTGGGCTTTAAACTCCTTTAAGTGTATATTCATGTGCAATTTCAGTAATCCTTAATATAAACATCAATATTCATAACATCAGTTTCCTTAACAAAGTAAACAGAAAAGGAAGGTCTAGTAAAGTTCTTAAAGTGCCTCACTTATTATTACATAAAATATGAATAGGTAATGCATTGTACAAAGTGTGGATTAATTCGGTTTGTGAGGAAGCAAAAAGAGTCCACAATTATTAGCTAATTCACATCATTTCTGTCTTACTAGAAGCTAATCCTTTAATATTCTTTATATAAGCATGTGCACAAGTTCATACCACACACATATGCTACAGCCCTGCACAATAGGCAGCATGTAAAATGGGTTTCTATTTATTTCAGAAATAAATAATTGGATGCTACATAACTAAAGTCTGTATTAGTCAAGTTAAAGTGTTAGTTCGGGCTCCATCAAATAATAAGATATATACTTTAAATACATAAATTTCACTCTATTCAACTCCTGAATTTAGTGGAAGCAGTGTTTCCAACAGATATCAACCCTCTAAAGTTTGAGACAAGTAATTGGAATGCCTGAAAATTATTATGAATTTCTCAATTGTTAATGTCATGATCAAAATATGGACAATTTTCAAAGATTGATGAATTGGAACCTAATACCAATGTAACAGTATTAAGACGTGGGGATTCGAGGAGAAGCAATTAAGCCATAAAGAATCTGACATCTGAAAAAAGTGGAAGGGAGCCGCCATGTTGCTTTTAACACACAAGGCCACAGCAAGATGGTGGCATCTTAAAGAAGAGACAAAGAAGTCACCAGACCCCAAATCTGCTGGTACCTTGACATTGAATAGAAGGATGGATTCAAAGACTAGAAAGCGTTCTGAAATTTAAAAGGTTATACCTCAGTTTCAGTTTTTGAAGTACAGTCCAACTCCAATTACCCGTGGTTCCATATGTGCAGATTCAAGCAATTGTGAATTAAAATTATTCTCTCTAAATTCTGTCAGTCCTGAAAATATAGACATTTTTCATATTGTTATTTTCTAAATAACAGTAAGAACATTGTTTTATATCATTTGTATTATATCAGGTTTTATAAGTAATCTAGTGATGTTTTCAAGTATATGGGAGGATATTTGTAGGTTATGTGCAAATACTATGCCATTTCATATAGAAATCTGAGCGTCCACAGATTTTATTATCTAAAGGGGACCCTGGAAAAAATCACCTACAGATACTGAGGAGTCACAGTACAGTGCTTCCAGAAGCATGTTGATAGGGCTAAGTGAATTACAAATTTCTTAGGCATATTGGCTAGTAGAACTTTAAAAATTAAGAAAAACCATTTAGGTTTAGATTTATTAGAGGAAAATGCAATATCTCTTCTAAAATGAAACCAAGGTTTTCACATGTATACTTAACTGCCTCTCAAGTAAAGTTCATTAAGGTAACAAATCAAAGACATTTTAATGCAGAGAAATCACCCATTTACTTGGAGTGTCTGCTTTCAAATGCTAGTACTGAGTATGTTGCACTGCAATTGTTAGTGGTGTAAAATGGACCTTTGATTTGGGGGGGGGTTAATATACATTGTTTAAGAGTTTCTTTTCCTACAATATTTCTTATAATCCATTTTAAGTGACATCTTTGTACCACTGATATTTATTCTTGATGTGTTATTTTCCTAATTTCTCCAGTTTCATTTTTCTTCAGTTGGCTCCTTCCATGGTAGTAATTACTCAGAAAAAACTATAAAGTTTATAATGTTTGCCCATATTATTATGTAGTCTCTCACCAAGATTTTTATTAAAACATTAAATAAGCTTGACTGCACCATATTTTACCATTTGCTTGCACAAAAGTATTCTAGCTTCACTGTCATTTCAAACCTCAAACTAGCCTGTCCTGTACACCAAGTCCCTCCCTTCACCTAGTTACCGTCTCAAAGCTTTTTGTACCTCCTATAACAATTTCAATGTGGAAAAGCTTTCAAAGTACACTGTGTCATTCTTTGCTTTTATTAACATGGTGATTTATATTTCTTAGATCAGCAGTCATTAGAGTTATGATTATTCCCATTTCCACAAGTCACACTACTCCAGTAACATTTTGCTTATTACAAATTCAGCGTTTAACTTCAGTAGCTGATCTTATAAAAGACTCCCCAAAAGAACACAGCATTAGAAAGCCAGAAGAGGAAAACACAGAGGCCAGTACGTTCCAGCAAATGATTTCTACAACATAAGAAATACCACGTCCCTTCCAGATCCAGTGCCCATGGTGATTGTGGGAGGCTTGTGTAAACCACATTAACACAGTTGTTCCAATTTAACTCATTTTGTTTATGAAAAGGCAGCAACTATAGTGACAATGACAACTTTGTGTAAAGTTAAACTTATTATGATTAAATCAATTGCATTCCAGATGTCCTTTCCATTTTGGAGGTGACCTATAAAAGATAGGAAGATGCAAGTGCAAAAAAGAAAAAAGAAGCACCCATAATTTTGATGTCATTTTTCCTATCAGCTGATAACTAATGCTTATTTTTAAAATAAGCACACATCTACAAACTAAAATGCAATCTTTTCTCTTGTCTTTGATTGTCCATATTTAGATCATAATGCTCCTACAGTGTAAACTCAGGAAATACATAATAAAATGTATCCAGTCTTATGCGCAGATGGATGAGAAGATTGACTCAAATGTAAACCACATGCTTGCAAAAACTTAAATTGCAGAATGTGAATGTTCTTGAAAAAAAATCCTTGGCTCAATTTCTGGAGGCAGCCCTTACAGAGATAGGATTCCTTTTGCGAGATCCAGATGTGGTGACTCTGATCAGACTAAGGATAGCTTCTCAAATAAGATTAAATGTTAAGCTCTATAAGGAGTTTATGTAGAGTGCTAGTAATTTCCTCTCAGATATTATTCACATAACATCATTAGTTGCACTCTATGCAATATAGTATGTCTACATTTCCAACGTAGGCAATCTGTAAGATCAATATATACTTCAAATTTGAGGAAATCTTAAGGATAAAGATGATCACCATTCATAACGGGTCTACTATAATACTGTGGTGAGTCAGCAGTTTTCTGGTGGTGGATGGCAGGTCTATCCATTTGTTATAGAGGGATAGAAGTTGGTGGAAGGGGAAGATGGGTCATGTCTTAATATGGACTCATATCCATATGGTGAAGTGTCCACCCCAGTACCTCAGAGTGTGACTATGGAGACAAGACATCTAAAAAGGTAATTAAGTTAAATTGAAGCTATTAACGTGTACCCTAATGCAATCTGACTAATATGTTCAAAAGGAAATCTGGACCCCTAGGGAAACACCAGGATTACATACACAGAGAAGAAAGGCCATGTGAGAACAAAGTGAGAAAATGATTATCGATAAGCTATCAGAGAAGTCTCAGAGAAATCAGTATTTCTGACACCTAGATTCTAGATGTCTACACCTCAGTACTAGATAAAACAATATTTCTATTATTTAATTCGCCAACACTATAGTACTTAGTATGCCCAGCAAACTTACACCTGTATATTAACATTTAGGATGTAAGGCAAAAACCGTGTCTAGGCAAGTATATGGCTGTGGATAAAATGCACTACTCTTTAAAGAAAAGCATGACTCTCCTACAGAAATGGTTATTGAATCCCACCAAAGAGGCAATCGCATGCTCTATCAATGGAACCTTCTGTTTTTTTTAAGATCATTGATGGTCAGGTTTTAGAATTTAGAAGCAGATGGTTAAGGTTAGTGATGTTTTCAAACCAAGAACTATTATAAAAGTCTCACTTGAATTCCCTAAGAATAACAGCAATAGGTAAGCCAAAACACTGAGGAAGTGAAAGAATCACAGGAAAATGAAACTTCAGAGCACTCGAGGAAGTGAAAGGCTTTTGAACTTTCACTTTTTTTCATATAGAAGAGAGATATCTGCCAACAGTTAAAATGAATAAAAAGAAAGGAGAAGAAGCATATTTTAAAGCAGGTGCATTGTGACTAGTGCTTCAGTAACATAGGCATTAAAATAATCATTGCACAAATTAAGGAGATTTACAAAATGATCAGAGGAAACTGTCCTTGCTCTTTGGTTTATTTTCAAAAAGTAAGCAGACTGTATTTGATAAATTGTTGAAAGGTATGTAACTAAAACATATTTTTGCTAATAGTTTTAATAGGAAATGTAAGTGATATTTTCTGAATTTTATCAGTACTAGAATTTTAGGATGCATCAGGACCTCTCTATTGAGAAGCAATATGTTACCCAATTTTCTGTAATAGCTTATTTCTTCAGAAGAACAAATAGCAGGAACTAATTTTGGAAAGACATGTTTGTGACATTTTTATCAACTCAGTTACGGCATAACTTATATTTAAAATTTGAAGTAATTTTAAGTAAGGAATGTGATAAGTTTGATATATGTAACCACTATAGTAATAAATACAAAACAGTGCTGTTATTCAAGAAAGATTCTTTTCATATCTTCCCAGTCAGACCTAACCATATCCCCCTGTAGTCAATCACTAATGTGTTTTTCCATGTTTGTATAATTAGATTTGTCATTCATAAATTCTCTAGTAAACAAAATCATGAAATTTGTCCTTTTGGTCTTGCCTTTTCATTTTCCATTCTGTTTCTGAGATTCATCCATGTAGTTGTGTGTGCCAGTAGTATGTTTCTTTTCATTGTTGAGTCATATCATATTGATAAATATTACTTATTATAATTTATTTATTCAGTCACAGGCTAATGAACATAGTTTGCTTACAATTTTAGCTACTGCAAATAAAACTACTGTAAACATTCACATGCAAGGTATGTGGACATATACTTTCACATTTCTTAAGTAAATATCTAAAAGCAGAAATTGCTAGACAATTTGATAAGTGTATAGTTAACACTGTAAGAAACTGCTGCCTTTCTAAAGTGTATTATTTTACATTCTCCCAGAAATATGTAAAAGCTCCAAGACCAAGATATTTTATTGCTAATGGTTTTAGTCTTAGCCATCCCAGTGGGTGAGTAACAGTATCCGATTCTGATTCACATTTGCATTTCCCTGATGAAAAATGATGTACATTTTCATGTTTGTACTGGCCATGTATGGATTGCTTTTTTTGGAAGCAACTGTTCAAGTTTTTGCCCTATGTAATTGAGTTGATTTCCTACTCACTATTGAATTCTATGAGTTATGGCTTCAAGCCCTACCTTAATACTATGTGCTACAGAGGTTTTCTTACATTCTATGACTTGCCTTTTCACTTTCTTAATGAAATCTTTCAGTAAGCACATTATTAAAAAATTCATGAATTTCAATTGACCAATTATTTTTCTTTAATGGTCATTCTCTTATATTACTTATAAACTCTTTGCCTAATGTAACATTCAGAAAGTTTCTTTCCTATATTTTCCTTTAGAAGCTTCGTTTTTTTCAGATCCTATATTTATTTGAATATATATTCACTACCTATTGAATGCAATGACATTTTTTGGATGTAGGTTTTATATGCGTAGTAATTTCTAGACTACTCTGTTCCATGGATTTATGTCTTGTGCTTATAAGAGACTGTCATGGCTACTCCCTGTATATAGTAATGAAATAAGCATTTAACCACTGATACCTTAATGATCTTAAAGAGCAGTTCAGAAGAAACCAATGGATTATAATTAATACCTAAAGCTATTACTCAAGAATCTTTTTAAAAATAAAAGGAGACCTAAATTTACACATTAAACACTGGGGAAAACTGATATATATATCAGAAAAGAAAGAAAATTTTGTTGACAAAATATTACTGTTCAGTAGGCACACAAATCATGACCTGGATTTTATTCAAATTCTGCAAAATAAAGTAAAAACCAACCAGTATTAGATCCAAAAAAGCTACTGTTATTTAAAAAATCATAATCAATCCCATTAGTTACTCCTTTTTATTTTAAAGAAAAAAAAACAATAAAAATAATTATTCAAAATTTCAAAACACAATAGTAGGAGACTAAAAATGGTTAAACATTACATATTGTTTTCTTCAAAGCAGTTGCTCATATTACAAGACAGGCTTGAAAAATTGATCAGAAAATATAAGCACAATTATTTTCAATGAATTAGTAGAAATTAGTACTATAACTATCTTACCTATGTTATATATATTTTTGTTTTTCTCTTCCTTCTTTTCTCATTTCCCAACCCAGTTTCTCTTTGTGTTTGAATAGTTTCTTTCCATTTCAAAATACCTACTCTACATTTTAGTTCTTATTTACTCTTTCAGCTTCTTATACTATGGCAACAATACAATTTTTATACATGTGAATGTGATTTATTTCACTCATGAGAATGCTCTAAAGTCGCATGCATTTACCTATAAAAATTCCAAGTTTATCCTTCTTTATGATTGAGTAGTATCCCATTGTGTAAAAAAATATATATATCATTTTTTATCCTTTCCTCAGTTGATGGACATTTGCTTTGTTTCTAAAGGATCACTATTATAAATTGTACTGCTGCCTGGTAAGCAGTGGCGGTGTAGCAGACTGTGGCCCTTCCAGGGGGGAGAACTACCAACAATTCCTAAGATCCGCACCAGGTTGGACCATAGGACACCGGGAAGCCAAGCAAGCACCTCCCCTCCCTGGACACTGGGAAGCCAAACAAGACACTCCCCTCCCTGGTAAGTGGTGGTGGTGTGGCAGACTGCAGCCCTTCCAGAGGGGGAACCACCAGCAACTCCTGAGATCCACGCCATGTTGGAACTTAGGACGCTGGGAATCCAAGTAAGCACCTCTCCTCCCTGGTAAGCAGTGGTGGTGTGGCAGATTGTGGCCCTTCCAGGGGAAGAACCACCAGCAACTCCTGAGATCTGCACCATGTTGGAACTTAGGACTCTGGGAAACCAAACAACTAGCCTACCTCCCTGCTAAGCAATAGTGAACTCACTGATGCACGGCCTAGAGTCAAACATCCCATTTTCCCTATCCCCCTTCTTCTGTCCCCCCATTTGCAAATGGGAACCAGAAATCTGAGCATCTCCTGGGAGGTTGACCATAACAAATAAGGGGGACTTCCTTCTACCATCTCTTTGAAGGCAAATATTTTTATTACTGTTTTGCTCTATTCTGATTAATGGTACTGCTCTATTCAGTATTCTTTTTTGGTAAGTTCTATAATGTTCTATATTTCATCTCATTCTGATACATGTGATTGAAAGAATAACTATTATAAAGATAATGAAATATACTGTGATACCTATTACTGTTATCTCGGTAGCCTGCTGTGAAGTTCTGTACCAATTTCACTGTATGATTTTAGTTGGCTTTATTCTGTCTTGTTCTGTTGTATTTTACCATTTTCAAAATAAAATTTAAAAAATTGTGCTGCTTTGAACATATATTGCTGTAGTATGATATTATTAATTCTCCTGAGAAAATACCGTGAGGGGAAATAGCTAGAGAGAATAAGACCTCTAGTCATAATTTTTCTAAGAAGCTCTAACTGATTTTCACAGTAGTTGCACTAGTCTCTACTCCCGCCAGCAGCAGAGAAGAGTTCCCTTTCCCCACAGCCCCTCCAACATTTTTATCAGTTGATTCCTTGATAACAACCATGCTTTCTGGGTTGAGATGGAATCTCAGTGTTGATGTAATTTGCATCTCTCCAATGACCAGTAATGTTGAATATTTTTTCATGTATTTATTTTTCATTTGTATTTCTTCATCTGAGAAACATATATTCATCTCAGATGCTTTTTTTAATTGGGTCTTTGAATTGGAGGGGGGTCTTGATTTTTTTCAATTCCTTATATGTCATAGATAGAAGTCCTTTGTCTGAGGGACAGTTGGCTCAACGTTTTTCCCACTCTGGGTTGACTTTTTACTGTCGATAATTTCTTTTCATGTGCAAAAATTTTTTAATAAGATGAGATTTCAGTTGTTGATTATTTAAAGTATTTCCCATGCAGTTTGCGGTTTGTTCATGAACTCTCTGCTCATACCTGTCTTCAAGATTTCTACCTACTTTTTGTTCCAGTAGATTTAGTGTTTCTGTATTAAAATTTAGATCTTTGATTCATTTTGACTTTAATTTAGTGCATGGAGATAGATATGGGTCTAGTTTTGGTCTTCAGCATGTAAAGAACCAGTTTTTTCAGCACCATATATTAAGGAGGCTGCCTTTCCTCCAGGGAACGTGTTTGGCTCCTTTGTCAAAGGTAAGGTGGCTGAATGTGTTTGGAGTTGTGTCTGCATCTTTGAATTCTCAGATCTGTTTTATTGCCAGTACCAGGCTGATTTTATCACAGTAGCTTTATAGGATAATTTCAAATCAGTTGCCTTTCTTGGTTCCAAATGAATTTTAACAATGCTTTCTCTAGTTATGTGAAATAATGTCTTTCTTTTTCCTGCAAAGCTTGAGGTACAACTTTAGGGTTGTTTATTTATGCTAGCTCTGTTTTTACTAATGTAAGAATGGCCACTGTGTCCTAATGGCCACTGTGTGCCCATGTGCAGTTGAGAAGAATGTGTGTTCTGACTATGTGGAGTGGAACACTCTGTAAGTCCCTTTATTCACAAGTGTGGTTAAGTTCTGATATTTGTTTGCTGTTCTTTTGTCTAGCTCATCTATCTTTTGTGATAATGGGATATCAAGGCCTTAACTGTATCATTGCTTATTTGATTTGTCATGTCTACTAACAATTTTCACATGTAATTGAGTACTTCCATATTTGGTGTATACAGCATACCTATTTATGATTGTTATCTCTTCTTCTTGAAGTTTTCCCCTAACTAATATGTAGTGACTTTCTATATCACTTTTAATGATTCTTGGTATGAAAATCATATTGTCTGCAAACAGAACAGCTACCCTGATTTTTACTGAGTTTCTGTTGGTGGGAGTGTAGACTGGTACAACCTTTGTGGAGGTCAGTCTGGAGATTTCTCAAAAAACTGGGATTGGAAGTCCCATTTGTTCCAGCTATTCCACTTCTAGGCATATTCCCAGAAGAACTGAAAGCATCATACCACAGTGATATATACGCACCTATGTTTATAGCAGCACAATTTGTAATCGCCAGATCGTGGAAACAACCCAAGTGTCCATCAACTGAGGAATGGATAAAAAAGTTATGGTATTTCTACACAATGGAGTACTACTCAGCTATAAAGAGGGATCACATTGAGATATTTATCAATAAATGGGCGCAGTTTGAAACCATACTCATAAGTAAAATAAATCAAACTCACATCTGTGAACATCTAAAAGTTTCCTTAGTGTAGGACATGATTCAAATATATAAAAGTAGGTGGTAATCATGATTCCCCATAATGTGGCCTTGAAGCCTTATAAAGTTTTCACTCATTAATTGGAATGGCTTTATTCTGGGCTGTTTGATATTATGGCCTGTGATGCAATGAACAGCTATTTTGAAGAAAACAAGACATCATAATAGCTAGTGATGATTTAATATCATCTTGTTTTAAAGCACCACCAAACTATGGCTCTTCTGTCTCCATTGGTTTTATCATGTTGTAGCTTGCTGGATTTTATCGTATGTGGTAGTATAAACAAAAATTGTTATAGGCAAAGAGACAATATAGAAATCATTGTTCATTTTTCTGTTAGCTGGTTCTAAATACTTTACAATGCTTTCATCCACTTGAATGGTGTTACACTGTCTTGATATGTTTGATGCTATAGCATATGAAGTTATATTCAAATATTTCAAGGAAAAAGACACTATGGTAACTACTATTAAGTCGGGTTATTTGGTGGTGAAGCACTAGGTTGCTGAAACTGTCATGCTTTGACCTGTATTGTTATGTTGTTATGCCCTCTTTTATCTCAACCTCTCCCTTATTCATTAAAAATTATTTAATTTTTTTATTTCTTTTTTAAACTAAGGGGAAAAAATTAAAAAACTAGCAGGATATATTATAGTAAATTTTTTGATTTCCTGTTAACATGATTTGAAGTCCTGTAATACTCCCACTATCTTGTTTTGACTGATTAGACTTTGTTCTGCTCTGTATGATAGTATTAATTATCAGAGTATAGGCAACTACTTTGAAGGCAATAAGATTCACTTGATGTCCATTCTGGTTTGACTATTATCCTCTTTTGAAGTTCTGTAAGGTTTACAATGTTTAGGTTTTATTGGTCTTGTTCTCTACTGTTTTGTTCAACTTTATAATACCTAATGAGATAGACAATTCTTCTCAAGGAAGCAAGAGGCATTATGGTAACCATTGTTGATAACCTTGTACTCTGTTTTTACATCATGTGCTATGTCTATCCTTGGTTTTGACTGACAGCTTTGTTTTATCATGTTTGATTTTATTCTCCTACAAAAAAAGTAATAATATCTATGGGAGCAAGAAAACCCAAAATGTGTAAATTTTGTTGTAATAAAGAGAGGAGTAAAAAAGTGCCCTAAAGGATACAACAGCAAGTGTGGTTAGCTGTGTTAAATAGATGACCATATTAATATTTTTTATTGGATCATTGAACACAACTATTTGCAGTCTCACTGTTTTGAATGTTCACTTTGTATGCTTTGATCCTATGACCTGAATCACTGTTTCAAAGATGATAGTGTGTAATCTATTAACTGGTGATATCTTACTGGTTTTTTTTCTGTAGTTCTGTATTACTTGTACCCTTACACTGTTTTGTTTTGTTCTTTTTTTTCTCTTTTTCCTTTTAAATAAAAAAAGAAAAGAAAGCTGGCAAAACCACCTCAGTGAAAGTGAAGATAGACTTCCAAACCTTGAAAACAGGATTACAGCTAGTGAACAGGAAGGAAAAGATCTTTAACAATAACAAGGAATCAGGAAATAACAATTCAACAGTTGCAAGATGACACAATGAAAAACAATATAAGATTGATAGTTGTAAACAAAAAAGATGACAAATGATATCAAAACACTAGTTACAGAAATAATAGCCAAAAAATTTCCCAAACCTGGGAAAGGAAACTGACATATAGGTAAGTGAGGCATGTAGAGAACTCCAAGTACCCAAAACCAAAATAAATCTATATCCAAACATATAATAATCAACATCTCAGAAATTCAACCTGAGAACAGAATTAAAAGCTGTTAAAGAGAAGAGACAGATCACCTATAAAAGAAAGCCCATCAGAATTACACAAGACTTCTCAACATAAACAATGAATTCAAGAAGAGCATGGAGTGAAGTATTTCAAATCCTAAAGGATAATGACTTCCAACCTAGATTGATGCACCTGGCAAAACTGTCCTTCAAAATTGATGGAGAAATAAGATACTTCCACAAAGAATATCTGAAGAACTTCATGACCTCAAAACCAACCCTGCAAAGAATACTGAAAGATATTCTAGATAGACATAAAAATAGCTATAATTTCAATATCAACAGAAAAAACACTAAGCAAGGCAAACAATTACACAAAGGGGAAAAGTAAAGAACTAACAGAAGAAAGATAACATGGCAAAATATGATATATATAGATATATAGATATATATATCTATATATATAGATATATAGATATATATGTCTATATATATAGATATATATATATATATAACCATTAATGTAAATGGCCTCAATTTACCAATTAAAAGAAACAGACTGGCAGAATGGATCAAGAAACAGCATCCAACTATATGCTGCATACAAGAAGCCCATCCAACGCAAAAGGAAACTCATAGACTGAAAGCCAAAGGATGCAAAACAATACTTCACACAAAAGGAACTCAAAAAAAAAAATCAAGGGTAGCCATTCTGTTTTCAGACAATCTGGACTTCAAACCAAGAATGACCCAAAGAGATAAAGAAGGTCACTACATACTAGTTAGGGGAAAACTTTAAGAGGAAGAGATAGCAATCTTAAATATATATGCACCAAATATGGGAGAATCCAGCTATACAAAACAAGTATGAACAGAAATGAAAACTCAATAAGACAATTATAATGGGAGATCTTTGCACCACATTGACACTAAGAGGCAGACCAACCAGACAGAAAACCAGTTCAGAAATAGCAGAACTAAATCAAGCATGAGAACAAATGGACTTAATAGATGCTTACAGAATGTTTCACCCAACAACAAAAGAATATACATTTTTCTCAGCTGCACATGGGACATTTTATACAACAGATCATATATTAGCCCATGGAACATACTTACGTAAATGCAAAAGAATCAAAATTATCCATTGCATAATAGACTGCCATGAAATTATAACTGAAAGACACAAGAAACTGCAAAACCCCCATAAACACATGGAATTTAAATAATACACTCCTGAACAATCAATGAGTCACAGAGCAAATTAAAGAAGAAGTTAGACAATATTTGCAAGCAAATGAAAATACAAATACGACCTACAGAATGAACACAAATAAACAATCTGATGCTACCCCTCACAGATCTAGAAAAAAAAGATCAAACTAAGCACAAAGCTAAGAGAAGAGAGGAAATTATAAAGATCAGAGCAGAAATCAATGCAACAGAGACTAAGAAAACAATAAGAGAGTCAATGAATCAAAGAGTTGGAATAAGTAAAATTATTAAACACCTAGCCAACCTTATTTTTAAAAAGGAAATAAAAACTCAAATTCATAAAATAAGGAATGAAAAGGCTGAAATCACTACAGATCCTGGCCCAAGTACAACTAATGAAATTGAAAATGTATTTAAAACTTTACCACCAAAGCAAAACCCAGGTCCTGATGGATTCACTGTAGAATTCTACAAGAAATTCAAGGAAAATTTAATTTCAATACTTCTCAAAGTCTTCAATGAAAATGAAAGGGAAGCAATTCTCCCTAACTCATTCTTGGAAGCAAGTGTTGCCCTAATATCAAAACTAAAGAAAGACTCATCAAAAAAACAAAACTACAGGCATTAACATAGATGCAAAAATTGTCAACAAAACACTGGCAAACAGAATGTAGCAAATCATCAAGAAGATCATACACCACAATCAACAGGGATTTTGCCCAAGAATTCAGGGATGGCTCAACATATGAAAACAATAAATGTAATAAATATACCGCATCAACAGAGCCAAAGATAAGAATCACATGATCATTTCAATAGATGCAGAAAAAGTTTTTGATAAGGTTCAACACTCATTCATGATAAGAACCTTACAGAAAATTGGAATAGATGGTCTTTACCTCAATATGATAAAGGCCATCTATGACAAACAAACAGCCAATATCATACTAAATACTGTTTTGAAGAAAACAACAGACATTATGGAAACCATTGTTAAATTCCTATTGCCTTCTATTGAAATCCTGTGTTGATTGCATTGCTTTGTTCTGATCTGCTTTGTTCTATTGTGTTTTGTTTTTTAAAATAAAAAAAATTTAAATGCAAGGCTACACTTTATGCAAGAGATATAGCTAAAATAAAATTGCTTTTAAAGCTAAGAGGTAGACCTATTACTTGGAATTTTAAGTGTAATGAAATGGAATTTCAGACAATGCAAAATTCAAAGCAAAACACTATAGAACACTAAGAAAGGACACTTCATGCTGTGAAAAGCAAAACTCATAATGAAAATCTAATAGTTATAACTGTCTCTGCACCAAATACCACAACAATCTTACTCGTAAAACAGAAATGACAGATGAACAAAGAAAAAATAGCAAGCCATAAAATAGACTTTATTGTATTAATTTAAGCCTAACACAAGTCAAAGTGAGCCAAAAACTAATTAGAATATACAAGAACTGAACAACATAACCAATAAGTCTTTGGAGAATTTTGTGTATGAGTTTTCTCAAAACTTCACAGAACACATCAACTTACAAAGAAAACATCAAAACTTTTTATGTAGCAACTAATTTTTACGTAGAATTAATTTTCACATCTAATGCTAAAAAACATGTCTCCCTCTGAAAAACCCTTTCAGATCCATGTTACTTCTTAATATGCATAAAGAAAAGTCTAGATGAAATAGTAACAATAAAACATAAACTAGGTCATTCTTATTCTAAGAATATATTGGTTGAATGGTAAAAATCTATTAAAACATTTCACATTAATAAATGGGGTAAAATCTTTGACAAAATTCGCATAGATACAAAGCTCTGTGCAACATAAATTTATAGATTATATAATTGTTACAATAAATTGTATATCTTAATCCCCAAATCAGAATTTTTAAAATACTTCAATTAGCACATCTTAATTATACAAATGTTATGATTTATTATGACATTTTCACACATGAATGTAACTATTGTGGTCAGATCCCTTCTCCCGTTACCCAAATCTCCCCTTCCCCCTTATTTCCCTCCTCTGGTCTAGTAATCGTCTCTGTTACACTTTCCTGTCATCTTTGTTTTGCTTCATTTTGGTTTTGTTTTGTTTTACGTTGTATGTTTTAGGGAATGTGAAATAGCCATCTTTCTAACTTTGGCTTATTGCACTTAACATGATGATCTCCAGTTAAATCCACCTTTTTCTTTTATTAGTGTGTGTTTGCAGTATATAGTGATTATGTTCACTTTAGACAACCGGTCCAGGTATATAACACATTTCTGTTCACTCTTCCCTTGCTTCCACTCCTTTTCATTCTTCCAGAACCAGTTTCGATTATTTACCTTGTAAAACCTAATAGAGTTAATTGTCATGGATACAGATTGAAAACCAGACCAAAGAATACAGGAAAGACGTAGGACAATTGTATTAAGTTAAAGTATGCTTCTAGATACATTGTCCATGCTGGATTACAATACCTTTTTTCCTTTCTCTTTTTTCTTATTATCTGTCTTTTCTTCCATACTTTATTTATAAGTGAAACCATATAATATTTAAGCTTTTGTGTTTAAACATGATATAATATTATCTTCTTTTTGGTTATTGCTCCATTGTGTGTGTGTGTGTGTGTGTGTGTGTGTGTGTGTGTGTACCTCACATTTTCTTTATCCATTTATCCACTGACAGGAATCTATGTAAGTTCTAGATCTTGGTATTCTGAATCCTGTTGTGATCAACATGAATATGTAGTACCCAAAAAGTACACCAACTTTAACTACTTAGGGTACACACCAAGGAGTGCTGTATCTGGATTAATCCAGAATTTTTCTCAAAGGGAAATCACTACAGGCATTCTCACCAAGTCAGGAACAAAATAGGTGTCCACTGTGTCGTGGCTGTTTACTACTGACCTGGCAGTATTAATTAAATGCAATCAAACAAGAAAAAAATCACTTGACCTTTATTAATTGCATCTAACTATTATAAGAAGAAAAAAGATTGCAAAATAAAAATAGGATACATACTCTAAAACATCATGATAAATCTATCTGAAATTATCCATTAAATTTGCAGGGTATGAAATTAATGTTAAAAATTCAATACCCTTTTATACTCAATAATCACAAGAACCAGAGGAAATAGATTTTGATAACCAAGAGCTGCAATTGAACTGAATTTTTATATTTATACAATAAGAAAGAAAATTAAATTTTACCAAAAAATTGATGAAATTCAAAAGGCAATAATACAATAGATTATTTTTCCTCAGTTTACACACTGGTTAAATGTGTACCTAGAAACACAGAGTGCTTTTCATGTGAGCCATCTTCCTTGACTGAAGTTATTGATCTCTTTCCTAAAAATCTATTGGAAATCCTCAAATATTTTCCAAAGATTACCATCTAGTGAGCTGTAACAAATACCTCCCATTAATAAAGTCTTGCAAATTTTCACATAAATCTCTTTCTGCCCAACACTTATTTTTATCTTCATTGAATGTAACACATGTCCACAGATCATATTTCATGTTGTATTAAGTTGGTTTGCTCAAATATTTTTGTATTGCAGAATATTATTACCTGCAGTTGTTTAATTATGCATACTCTACACTGAATCCTGCAACAAATGATAACTTGTTCTTTACTATTTTATTACATGGTGAATTTGTAAAACTACTACCACACAATCAAGCTAAAAACCTATTCTGTCATCACCAAGACCTTTCATGTGCCAGCACTTTAAAGTCAGCCACTATCACTGCCACCATCTCTAATCCCCACAGTCATTCATTTTTAATATCTCTATAATTTTGTGTTTTTAAATATTTATATAAATGGATCATGCACCATGCAACATTTTAAGATTTTTCTTTCCACACTGTGTAATGCCCTTAAGGTAATTCAAATTGTTGAGAGTATCAAGATTTTCATTTTTAGTGTAGGATATTCACAGTTTAAATATTAAAAGACTTCTTGGCCACTTCAGGTAGTTCCTGTTTGAGACTATTACAAATGAAGGTATTAAGAACAGCTGCACATGAATTGTGTGTAGATTTTAGTTTTCATTTCTCTCTGATAAATGCATAGTAACTTATTTTCTGGCACACACAGTAAGTGCGTACTTAGTTTTTAATGAAACTTCCAAAATATGCTCCAAAGTAGGTGTATTTACACACTCACCAGCCTCGTCCTAGGCAAAATTTGGTATTTTTATTTTTATTTTGACTGTTCCAGTAAGTTTATGATATTTTACTGCATTCTGAATTTACACTTTCCTGATGAATACTGATGTCAAATGTCTTTTGTGTTTCTTATTTGTCATTAATATATCTGTTTCAGTGATACAGCTCTTCATATTTTCAGATTGTGCTTTTACTTGATTGAATTGTTTGACTTTTACTGTTCATTTTGTCACCTTTTCATACATGTGGTGCTCAAGTATACTTTACCAGTGTGTAAATTACATTGTTATCCTCTTTTTAGACATTTTAATATAGTAAAAACTTAATTTTATCACATATAAGTCACTGATTTTGTCCTTTTATAAAATGTACATGTTTAACAACTTCAGCAAACACGGGATCTCAAAGATTTTCTCCATTGTCAGTTAAATATTCTATATTTTAATATTTTGCATATAAATTTATAATTTTTCACTTAATATTTACATAAAATGAAGTTGTGTGAAAATTAAATATTTGTTATGATTATCTAATTGCTAGATACCATTTTGAAGAGATTATTCATTCTCTACTCAATTGTTTTTACATCTTTATCAGAAATCATTGAGCTCTGCCTATGTGGATTTCCCTTTGAGTTTTTCCTTGGTATTATTAATATTTGTGTGTATACATATATCTGTATTTGTTTACACAAATGCATATGTGTGTATAGAAAGAATGCATGAGTGGATATGAATTCGATTTCCTTAATAATCACTGGGCTGTTCAAATTATCTGTTTATTTTGCGTGAAGTGCAGTGGTTTGTATTTTTCAAAGGAATAAGTCCATTTCTCCTTAATTGTTAAATGGGTGAGTATAAAGTCACTTAAAGTGTCCTCTATCCTTTTGGCATGCTAGAAAACAACAGGTCCTCGGTGGATCTTGGGTGTGAACAGGGTACCTGTGCCACTGTCTAGGGGCAGGGCAGAGAGAGCTGCCTTGTTATTATCAAGTGGAGCTCAGTGTCCTGTTCTCCACGAGGGCCCTTTGGATAGTTGAAAGGGCAGGGCTTTTTGTTCCTGCTGGAAAAAAGTTGAAGTTCAGCCTTCCCATTTGTTCTTTACTCACATGGTAAGAGATGGCCTCATGACCTCCAAGTTGTGGGGAAAATGAGATGAATTCCTCATATTCACCAACTCCGTGGGTAGCGGGGACCTCGCTACCACCCAGAAAGTCCTTCTTCTCCATTTGACCCTTGACACTCATGACAGGGATTGGGGGTCCCTTCGTAAACATTCTGAGTGTGGATGTCAGGGGGCCTCTTCTTAAACCTTCTGAGGGTGGAGGTCACGCTACTTACTCTTCTTCGCTGTTGGAGACAGAGCTTGTCTACAGCTTTTTCCTATGGTGATTGGCTAGATTTGAGTGTGAGTGCCTCTGGCTTCTCAGGAGGCCACCTCCCTGTCCTTTAGCTACAGAAAGCAGATTTGTTTTAAGCCCTTTACTTCTGCCTGTACCTATTGTCAACATTGGATCGCTGGCTAATCCAGTCTATGAAATAAGATGTATGAATTGGAATAAAAACTCAAAGCTCACACTTCTCTATCACCCTTGACTCTAGGCTTCCTGTTCAGCGGACCTTCTTCTTTCCCTCTTTTGGATTCTTTGTATGTTTGTTTGTTTTACATATACTATTCATGGATTTTTTTAGTTTTGTTTAGTAAGAAGAATATGGTGAGCATGTTTACTCCATCTGTCTCCCTCAATGTCCAATTCTTAAAGCAACTGTTCACACTAAAAGACTAATAATCAAGCTTATTTTCTCAGGACACATTTCTTCATCTGCTGTAATCAAACACAATTTAATTAATTCAGTGCTCAGAGACAGTTTTTCCTTGTTGGCTAACACATGAGCTACAAGGAAATTACTCTGATTTGAGCCTCATTTTAATTATTTTTAAAATAAATTTTACTCTTATGAAATAGTTATTTTAAGACTGATAATTCTTCTGGAGTTTTTCCTGTGATTGGAAATTCTTAGTCAAATAATGTTTCTTAGTAAAATAATGTTTAACATGTTAACATTGTGTTAGTTCAGAGTAGCTATTATGACTTAACATAATAAACACAGTACTTCGCTACCTCATTTGTTAACAAAATAACCCATACTTCTCTAGTAGTCAAAACACAAAATTAAAAACTTACTTTTCTTGTTTTCACATGGGATGTTCTCATAATAATAACAATAAGCAGATGTTATGACACATTTGCTTTTCACAGTACTGTGGAGTGGTAGCTACTTCCTCTGAACCGCAGCAAGTCAAGCAGTAATGAGAAACCACAGAAGTGCATCATACAATCTGGTCACAAATATTAAGCCCCGTATTGTAGAACAGAAGACTCTATAGACTCTGGCCTACTAAGCATAGCTACGTTGCAATAAAACTAACATGTATGCTGGACTCCTAAACAAGAGAGAAAGACGCTAAATGTGGAATAGTGATTACTGCATGATTCCATATATATATATATATATATATAATTCACGATGAGGCAAAACTAATCAAAAAGAAAAAAAACCGTTCGAGTAGTTTCCTCTGGAAGAGAAATCAGAGGAAAATGAATTGATTAGAGAAGTATGTGATGGAACATTTTGGGTAACAAATATTTTGTATTTTAATTGGGGGTTGGCTGCATAAGTGTATGCATTGATCAAAATATTACACTGTAGATACACTTGGATATTTGAAACTTACACATAATTATACTTTGATAAAATTAGGAAAATTGAAAAACATATTAGGACAAATGGAACAACGTGATGATAACATAACCATTGAAAGAATGTTATAGCGTAAGTATTGAAAGAATGTTAATTTTCTGAATTGGAGGCTTTTATTGTGGTCTTGTAACTGTACATTCTTGCCTTACATGTTACATCTGAAGTATTTAGGAGTAAAGTGTAATGCTGCAGACC
Source organism: Cavia porcellus (assembly GCF_034190915.1). Taxonomy (NCBI): domain Eukaryota; kingdom Metazoa; phylum Chordata; class Mammalia; order Rodentia; family Caviidae; genus Cavia; species Cavia porcellus. The sequence continues at coordinate 70,369,680 of NW_026947494.1, read as the reverse complement.
TTAGGTGTGCTCATGTTAGAACAGAGGGCAACAAATTATACACAATAAAATATTTCAGAAATTTTAAAACTTCAAATTTTTGAAAAATTAGTGGGTACTTATTTTACGATCCCTGTAACTTTTCTTTGCATAAGAAATTTTTTAAATGAAATGCTAAGAATAAACATAGATGCCAAAATAAGTTTCATGGGGAAAAATATTTAAGCAATAATGATCTGAGTAACTCTCCCCAAAATTAGCATTTGCTCATGCTGGTGAAAGACTGCAACATACCCTTCAGAAATGGAATTGACTTATCTATATATTTTGCTAGTAAAAAAAAGTAAAGATAATAAAATATTTACCATCAACCCAAAACACACTCATCAACTAATGTGGTAGCTGTAAGTACAGTGAAGTAGACATAATTTTTTTTCATTAGACTGTAATTTTCTAGTACACTAGTTTTATACTTAATACAAAGATAGTTTTAAAGTGCAATTTATCATTAAATGTAACTTTAATATTGCAAAGTGAGCAAAATCTTAAAGAATATCTCTTACTAAATATTAGAAAAAATACAAAAGTCTCTGAAACTGGTTTTGTGACACATGGCAAGTTAATAGTGCCTTCTATTTTTACTTTGACCTTTCCTAGAGACTTCTTTAAGGAGATCAAATGCTTAATAAGCAAATACTCCTCACCTGTTTTCATTTCCAAGAAATGATCATATGATCTATATAGTTCAGTATGCTGCGAATCATACACATTGATTTCTTTATTGTCATGCTAATCTGTTATTTATCTCTTAGAATGTGATATTTTCATTTTGTGTTGGTCCTCAAAGTCTGCAGTCTACTTCCTAATATCATGCATATTTTTGTCTCTCCCAGTGATTTTTGTATAATGGACCTTTAAAAATGATTTGCTGAATGATTAGAAATTATAATCGCATCTCTAAAACTTGGTTTATTTGTAAAACAAGAACTCATTTTTATACAAATATTTTGCTACATTTTTAAGAATTACTGTCATTGATATTCACTACCAATGTATGAAGCTAAAAAAAGAAACCAATTTTATGTTATTAAACTGTGTAATACATAACACTAGAAAAAGATGATAGCCAGCTTGGTATTGTGGTTTGGTAAAGTATTAACCCCCACCACCATGGGACCGATAGCTTCTACCTCCAAACTTTCTCCCCTTCATGGGTCCAAAATAGGAAAATTGATTGTTGTAAGTGCTAGATTTGTTATAGCTTCCACCAGCATCATTACAAATCCATCTGGCTGTGGTGGTTCCAGCGGCAGTGGCCATGGCAGCAGCAGGTTTTAAACTTCCAAGAAACAAAGCTCAGCAGGAGAGGAGAGCCTGAGAAGTGCCAGGGAAGTTGCAGATTACACCAGATGTGAGCTCAGCCATGCACACTGGTGGCAGGGCCTTGTTGCTAGAGAAGACGTGTTTCAGACGATACTCATGTGCATGGGCAAAACCCCGAGGACTGCATTTGGGACTAATTGTGTAACGGGTTATTTTAGTATCTGTTCTGTGGAAAATGTAAAGCATTTCAACAAAAAGTTTCAATGTCGACTTTTTTTTGCACACATGCTGTTGACTGCTAAATATAATAGTCTGATCGTGACAATGAATTAATGTGTCTTTTTTTAAAACAAAGAAGAAGATGACAAAAATTATTAATTGGGAAAGATGGTATCACAAGGTAGGGTGTAATATAATATTTTCTTTAAAACAAAATCAGAAAGTTAACAAAAAAGAAAATCCCTAAGGTAAAGTTTACAATGTATTACAATAAACTCTATCCTTAAAAGTCTACGTTTGACATTAAAAAATGAAAGCAGTTAAGATATATTATTGCTGGGGTCAGGACTATACATGATATTCCACGAGAGAGGATATGAGGAGGCCCTTCAAAGGTTCCACACATCCTACTAAGGCCATACAAAGACTGACCTAACCCTGAAAGATGAATTTTATTCTGTAATTAGACATTCAGCTTTATGCTGACACTTGTATTACACTATTAGCTAACACACTAGCTGTGTGTTTGCAGGGTGACAATGATTATGTTTATTAGTTTTATTACTATATGGAACATAAGCGCCAGTGATAAAAATTGCCATGAAAATAGAAATCTCAGACTTACTATGCTAATTAAAGAAAATAACTCATCTATTAAAGCTTTATAATTCAGCTATCCTCTCTTTCCTTCTGTTTCCTTATGCTCATCTGACCAAATTCAGTTAACATCTGAAATTACAGTAGAAAAGTATGTTGGAAATTGTACACAGAGTAAAAATATTTCATCAATAATATATAAATTCTTAATCAAGACTGTCCAGAAAAATATGAGTTAAAAATGAATCTTAAAGTCAAGAGTGTGACTGGACCTACCCTTAGTAAATAATCACCTGGTAAGATGTGGTCAGTTTGGTTCTCCAGGTGTGATTACTCCAATCCAGATCATAACTAACACTCTGCTGACTTTCGTCCGCATGCAAACACAATGAACTTCTAGGGTCTCCCTCAGGGTCAAACTAATTATTTGCCTCTCTTTTCTCCCAACAAGCTCAGTCGAAGCCTCCTCCTGCTTCTGAGACATCATTTCTCAGTTAGGGCACAGTGCTTGCAGTAGCCAAGTCAAAAATGATTTAGAGTGATGCTCCTGCCTGACTGCGGGAAGAAGAGAGGACTTTAGCCTTGGGTAGGCTGAAGATCTGAGTCTGAATATCACTTACTAATAAAGAGAAATGATGTGCAGGATGACCTATAAAATTGGTCACCTTCCTCAAATATCCAGTTGGGAACCTCAGAGACAGTTGGCATTCCAGGTTGCTATACAAGTGTATCGTAGAGACTTGGTACTCTCGTGATAGCAAGTAGCATGAATAGACTGACTTTAAGCGACAGCAAGTTGTCTTTGTACAGAGACCATTGCTGTCCCTGCAAGCCTCCTCAGGAGAAAGTTTGGAGTGAAGGACTTTATGTAAGAGGCCAGCAGTCTCCCCAGCCTCACTGGCTCTCACTCAGGCCCAGGGGGGTTGGGTAAGCGTGCTGCCTCAGAAACAGGAAGACAGGGAAGCTGGAGATATTCTGTAGGGAAGTGGGATTGAGCAGGAAGGATCCTCATCCAAGTTGGGCACAGGACACAGGAAACAAGGAGACATGGATGCTGTGTTAGTGAAGTGTGAGGTCTGCAGTCCACAGTGCATAGACTCTGCCTCTTGTGGTTTTGACTTCAGGAAACTTTCTTAGCTTCCTGGGTTTCCATTTTCTTATTTGTAGAATGGAGATTAGATGCTATTTCAACACTGCATGGAGCATTCATTAAAGTTTTATAAAGCCGAGGATATAGCTCACCAGCACGGCACCTGGCCACAAGCACAAGGTCCTGAGTTCGATTCCTGGTGCCTACCATCCCCAAAAAATCAAACATTAAAGTTTGTATGAGGGATAAAGGGCATTCAGAAGAACAGAATGCCTACATGCCATAGATATTCTAAAGATGCCATCCTTGCTTATTAAGACATTATTAGAAGGAGACTGAAGTCAGAGGCAACTACAGTCATTACTAGGAAAGGAAAGGCACATATTCCATAAAGGGTAAATAGGAAAGTTCACATGGAGAAATTAACTGAATCCAATGTTTGGAACAGTAGAAGCGGATCACAGAGTGGGCATGTCATGAACAAGATGGGACTTTCCTCTCTCTAGCTTGATAGTTGGCATGAGATTGGCCCCAGTGAAAAATTTAATAAATGAAAAGCCCTAAACAAGTTACTATGCAATCTAATGAAAAGATCAAGATTCTCAGTGACATGAAACCGCACTACATAACTACGTTCAACAACATTCTTTCTCTATCATTCTGGAGAATCTATTTCCAATGTAATTCAATACACCATGCTCTAGAATGTGAATACAGAGGGAACTGAAAGGAAAGTAATTTAATAATGAAAAATAAATTTGCCTTTTAAAATTGTTTCACTAAATACTGATTTATTTCACAGAATGAATGGGAAATAAATTCTATTTAAGACACTGTTATTCAATTACTTAAAAACTAAGTTTGGTCTAAAGAATAAAACTAACAGGACAATTCATTCTTTTTTAAGACCAATGGTGAATGCAAGTTCTCAAATTAAAACTACACTTAAAGATATAAAGTACATCATTCTTACTATAAAGAATAAGATAATCTGTTGTCTCTTAGATTCCTCTCACATTTTTCTTAGCTGTGTTTTACAGGAGCCTTCTTCAGTGGGTTTATGTTTTGTAAAATAAGCTGTATTTATTTTTCTATTTGTTCTAATTTGATGGGATGTATTTATATATCAGTTCAGGATGTTCTTTAGACTCTAAAATTCATATGTGATTTCACTCATTACATTATTCTTAAATTTTAACTACTGGTGACATTAGGGGAATTACTAATTCTGTAGTCTTAGAATTTTATAGATGCAATTTGGTTTCTTACTGGTTTATAGTTTTAACCTTGCTTACTCCATATTAAGAGAAGACAAATTGATTATTTCAAACTGTGTCTATAATGGCATAGTCTTAGTCACTTTACTCATTGCTGGAAAAATGTAGCAACATAGGCAACAGAAAGGGTGAGTGTTTTATTTTAGCTTCTGTTCTAGTGCACAGCTGGCCAGCCCCAAAGCAGCTGGTCAGACAGCGTCTCCTAACAGTCAGTGAGCTATGCCACCCCCTTATCCAGTCCATCATCCAAAAGCTCTGCCTGTGGGACCATAAGTGCTTGTATTTTTCAAAGTACAGTGTTCTAATATGATCCCTGGAACATGGTAGGCATTCAGGATTACTACACTGCACTTAAAGTTGACAAATTTGATGCATTTGGATTTTGAAGGGAGAATTAAGGATTCACCCTTCAAAGTCTATGTGCCAAGGTCATATGCTATCTTGTATGTGTATTTATTTATTTATTTATTTATCACTACGTATGGAATTTCATTGATCTGTGCCTATGAGGAAATCAGAGAATTCCACAAAATGTGCTGATTTAAATTCAACCTCTATTGTTGGTCTTTTCATAAGACTTTTGAAAGTTGAACGCTTCAGATTTATTTCAACCTGTTTACTTCTCCATAAACTAGAGAAATGATCAATATATTGAAGATATTAAACAATAAGATTAACACATGACAATTATAGAAAACTAGTTGTAAGAATTATACGACATAAAATCTAAAGTTTCAGACATCTGGTTTCCTCCTTGACATGAAAATAGCATGAAAGTTTTTATTCTTTTCAGTACAATAAACAATAAAAACAAAGACAAACAGACTTACAGAGATGTGTAAGTCTCTGTAAGAAAACACTGTCCCAAATTACGGAGTAAGAAATGATTCCAGCTGGGTGTGCTGGCACGCACCTGTAATTTTAGTACTCATGAGGCTGAGGCTGAGGGATTATCACAAGTTTAAGGCATTTTGAACTACTGTTTCAAAAAACAAAAAAAATTGAGAAGAAGAACAGGAGGGTAAGGAGGAAGAGAAAGAGGAGGAAGAGCAATAAGAGAAAGAGGAAAAAGGAGAGAAAGAAGAGGAGGAAGAAGAACGGGAAGGGGAAGAAGGAGGAGGAGGAGGAGAAAGAAGAAAAGAGGTTCCAGTCATTCTTGAGGTCTCCAAATCTAAAGTAGAAACCACTAGAACTGTAATCTGGCAGGAACACTTGGATGGTGAGTTTTTCTAGACACTGAGAATTAACAGAAAGTAAGAAACTTTTGGACATCGCAGTCTGTTTTTATGGGCTTTCCTTCCAGAAATTCTATGAGACTCTCACAGTAAGGAGTAATATAGAGGTGGTAGAACACCCTTCAAATTCTCCCCCAGGGAGACGTCAAAACAATGACAATGTGATAAGTTGTGCTGATGGCAGTACCTTTTATATAATGTGATGATAAGGACACATAATTTCTATGATCTTTCTTCCAGAAAACCACCACCCAGTCTAGATATGAAAAAAGTGACACAAATACCAAATGATAGACATTCTACAAAATATCTGGCCAGGACTCATAAGAACTGTCAACATCATCAAATTCAAAAGAAGTCTGGGAAATTGTTAGAACCAGGAATTGTAAAGAGACTTGACAGCTACTTGTGTTGTACTATTCTGGATGGAACTTTGAGAAAGAAAAAGCACATCTGATAAAAATTGGGAAAACCTATGGAATTCAGTTAATAAAAATGTATTAATCTTTAAAAGTTTGCCCTTCTCATCAGCCAGAAGCAACCATATGGGGACTGGGAGAGATACAAGAAGCCAGTTTGCCCTTCCTGTGAGCCAGCTGGCGTGTGGGCTGGGAGGCAAGAAGAACCTCACCCCAACACCAAGCCACCGGCTGATTCAGAGAAACACAGCCTGAGTTAATAGCAACTGAGATACGAAAACAACTTACTGCTTTATGCTATTGGTTGATTGACTTTGCAGGCCTAAAGCCAGTAATCTGAGCATCTATTTAGAGGATAACAATATGCAATATAGCTACCATGGGGGATTTCCTTCTGTCTTGAGTTTGAAACCCAATATTGTTGACACTGTTTTGTTTTCAATTTTATTGCTTTATTCAATGTTCTGTTTTGTGCTGTTTTGTTTATTATGTCAGATGGTATGGGAAGCAATTTTGAAGATAACAAGAGGCATTATTGTAACCATTATTGAATTCTTATTATCCTGTTTTGAAGTGCTGTATCACTTTCACTGTTTTGTTTTGATTGGCTTTATTTTGTTTTATTTTGTTTGGTTTTATCTTTAAAATAAAATTTTAAAACTTAAAATAAAATCAAAAACTGTATTAATGTTGATCTATCAATTCTGACAAATGTACTATTCTAGGGTAAAATATAAATAACAGTGGAACCTAGGAGTAGGGTACTCACTATCTTAAATAAACAATTTATCTGTAAAATTAAAAGTTTCAATAAAAAAACTAAAGTTTATACACAGATTATAAGCAGCCATTTTCACCTTACTTCTCAGATATAATTCCCTAAATTTTTGGTTCAACTCATTAAACATTATGGTTAGATGTTCTCAGCCTCGTCTCCAAAACAGAGTTATAATTTTTAAAAAATATACACTGATGATAGAGAAATCATAGTTTTATCCTATGCTCTTCAGACCAGGGGTATTCCCAATCCTGCATCTTATTACACAGATGACAAACGTGGTTTATGATATTTGCATTCTCAGCGTATTTTTCTGTGTGTAATTTTATAACCCAGTGGAATGGGCACAGCAGATGTTTGTATCGCTCTTGAGGCTGGAATTAAGAAAATGGTGACTAGAATTAAGAGATTCAGTGCCTCACTCAGGGAAACGTGACACATGGGAGACCACACTGGAGCCGCAGTTTTATTCTGGTTCTTCCTCTGTTCCTCTGTCACTTTAATCCTATCTCACTTGGCTCTGCCCGTGCACTCAATTTATAGTATTTAAAACAACCCTACTAAAGCTAGAGTATCCCACTGAATGAAGATTAGAGATGGAAAGTCTTGCTGAAGGAATTTCATCACTAGAAAAATGACTTTAAATAGAAGTGTCGGGGCCGGAACACATGACTACACCCAGCCACTGGAAGGAGCCAAGCTCTCCTCTGCCATGCATGCCCCTAGCAACATTCCCTGTCAACAGAGTACAAATCAAGACATAATATTTTCGTAAGGAATCAAAGTTGGAGTCGGGAACACTAAAAAAGCCAAAGGCACCAGGCGGGGTGAATGTGAAATTCAGTCCTGAAGTTCTGATTGGCCGCTGCCCTCTCTGCTTCCATTAGGACTGAAAGTTCCTCAAGTACTTGAGACTTAGGCTTTTTGTTGCCTTGTGTGAGTTCTGTGTTCTTTCATCATCGTTTCAGTCAAAAGTTACAGAGACAGAGACTGGTCTTCATTTTCGAATATCTTAAATTGTGCCAAACAGCTTCAGCTGTGAATGGATACAAACCAGACAAGGAATAATAAATAAACTATTATATTTCTGGGTGGCAGAAGTGGCTCCAGCTGTTGGTCTAATTCTATCTGTAGAGAAAACTGCTTTCAGCAAACTCGCACTAAATTGCTTGACTAGCTTGAATGAGTTTTTATTTGAGAGTTTACAAAATGTGGTTCGTAACAATTAGGTCAGAAGTGTAAGAAAGTAATGAGAAGAAAGATGTGTGCTTTAAAGAATTCACACTGAAGTGAAGAGGAGATGACAGCGATCAAAATTTAATATCAACTAAAACTAGAAATTCGCACATACTAAATTTACTTAATTCCTGTTAAGAATTTATTTCTGTTAACTGTGGAATTTTTGTATTTTAAAATGGCTTATGATGAATTAAATTATTTTTCCTGTTTAGAAAACCCTTACTCCTGGGATTATAATGTATCAGCAACATGAATACAATTGATGATGTCCTTCGACTTATGCAGTGGGATTGACCCTTTTCATCAATCAAGACAGCCTCTATTTAATGTCTGTGCTGTACAGTATAAGCTGAAAGAAGAAAGATTAGAATTTTGTCAAAGTTAGAGAATCAAAGAATATACATAGGAGGTCAGAACATTTTGGTTGTAAAGGACATAAAATATTATAATCCAATAACTTTATCTGATAGATGAAGGTGTTGAATCCCAACATAGCAAGCCGAATTGCATTACGTGATATAAGTAATTACAAAAAGCTGTTCTTGGATGCTGGTCTCCTACAGTAACTAGTCATTCCCATGGCTATTGCAGCCGGATTCTCTCCATGAATAGCCCTCACAGAGCCCAGCTTCACCTGTTCAACACAGCAGTTGGGATTTCTCAGTTTCATGTAGAAAATGGAAGCATCAGAACCAGCTAGTTCATTGATAAGATGCAAATGCCTGGGACCAATTCCAGACCTGCTAAATCAGAAGCTGGGGAAAGGCACTTTTAAAGGCCACCAGCGGATTCTTCAGTATTCTGTTGGTGAGTAATTACATTAAATCACTGTTTATCCATCTTGTCTGATTATAACTCAGTAGAGGGCTTATCAAAAGCACAAAATTTAAAAACTGCATGGAAGAAATGCAAGTGTATATGTGAACATACACAAATAAATATAGATTTTTAAACGATGGAAGTAAAGTAATGTCTGTGGTCATGAACCTGTGTCATTTTTCTGGTTTCATGATTGGTCTATAGCTATGAATGTGTCACTACCTAGAGAAATCCAATGAAAATTACACAAAATTCTGTATAAATGGCCAGGTCCTCATGAGAGATTCTGATTCAACAAATCAAAACACAGGAAGTACTTGTTTTGTGTGTATAGTGTTTGTGTGTGTTGTGTGTGCGTGGACATTTGCGTGTATGTGTTTGTTCACATATCTGTTAACAAGTACCCCATAATTCTTCCTACCACCACATCCGAACTTGTTTTCACTGAAAGCTCTCCCTATTATCAGATATCAATATCACCTGTGAGAATCTTTTAAGGCACATTTCCACCCAGAGGCTTTGTTTAAAATCTGCCTGAAATGTAAGAAGTCTTGTAGATGAAAAGGATTTTCAGCAAAGATCTGTGCCCTGTAACAAGGGTAGAATTCAGAATCTTTATTGCATATATTGATGGATAGGTGGGAAAATGTTGAAGAAGTCAGCCATTTTCTGGCTCAAGAACGATGAAAAGCAGCCAGGCTTGGTGGTGAATGTGTAAAATCCCGCAGCTTTGCGAGGCTGGACAGCAGGGATTGCGAGTTTGAACCCCGCGAGGACCATGTGATGACTTAATGAGACCCTATTTCAAAATTTAAAAAGCAATATATAAAAATGGATTCGAAATGTACCTCAGTGTGAGGGCCCAGAGGTCACTCCTCTCTACAACAACAAATGAAAAGGAGTGGAAAGAAGGTAAACACTAACCTGAGGTCTCTTCAAGGGATATTAATGACCACTACACAGAATATATCTTTTCACTCCTGGGTATTCTGAGATAGAAGGACATTTTTCAGTTTAAAAATAACAGTGAAGCACACAACTTATATTAAAGTTAAATACAAAGACATAATAGTGAACCAGTATAAATACTTGACACTTGCTGGGTACATTTTAATTAAATGATGAGACAGCGAGAATAGTACAAATTTTAATCATTAATTACATATTAAGGGTCAAGATAAAACCCATGGGACCAGCCCCATACAAAATTAATAGAAAAATTAAAGAAATTGTAAATTTAATTCATGAGAGGTTATATATTCATTTTATATTTTTCTTCATCGCAATACAAACCTGCTTTTAATTGCAAAGTCTACTTCCAGTGTACAGAGTGCTTTGGCCATGAGGAATATTATGAACTGAAAAAATACAGCATATACTCAGTCACAACTGCAGAAACTGGAGGACGGTATAAGGCAAATCCCCCTTTTAAATCTTCAGACTACTTTTTCAAACTTCTGTTACTTGGTTGACTATCTAGATTTTCTCAAGAACATTTCTGCTGTCAAAGCAGCTGCCCCTCCACAGGGATAGTATTTGTGATCACCACCAGCAAGTAGCTCCTTCTGCTGCTCTGGGATGAGTGGGAACCATGAGCACACACAAATCTACACTCCCCAGGTGAGCAGGGAACGTCTCGGGTGCTGTTGTGAGCTTTGCTGCTTTTACCTGCATGGAATAAGAACGCTAACAACTTTTTTCACTGACATAGGTCAGGGACCAGAGCTTCCAAGGCTATGAAAAGCAGATTGTATTTTTGTTGTTGTTGTTGTTTTGTCTTTTTCTTTTTTATTGGTACCGGGGGTCGAACTCATGACTGCCTGCTTGCAAGGCAGGCACTTATGCCGCTGAGCTAAATCCCCAGCCCCAGCAGACTGTATTTTCCAAATGCAGCTTCTGCACCAAGAACAAAGAGTATTTCACTTCTCAAAGTCCTCACTGTCCTGTAAGTCACTGTCTCATACAAAAGATTCACCCCAGGAACATTCCTCTGAAGGAGCAGGACACACGAACTCTACGCCTCCTACGTAACATTTAGCATTGTGAATGGTTTAAAACGCACACGTATTATCTGTTGCTTTACTATGAATTCTGCAAGGGAAAATGTTTCATTTCTTTCTTATGGCACAATACTTAGAACATGGCAAATAAATATTTGACTAATTGAATGCATTTCCATTCATCGTTAGACTGTAATGTCAATTGTAGCACCAAAATCAAAACTATTATTGCCTAATAATAGCACATATAGTAGGATCATATTTTCTTCTAAAATATTTTTGTTAACTATTTTAACTTTTTAATCTCTGTTTTTTATCTTACATTTATATATGCTTATATATCTATATACATTTATAAATGTATGTTTACATATACTTATGTAATACAAATATCTATATAATTGTATATAAGTAGTTATATATTATAAACATCATTTTATTATATTATAGATTATTTTTATCAGTAGTTGTTGGTATTCTAACATAGAGAAGGCAATCGGTAAATATATTTGAATTAATAACTAATTTAAATGACAAGAACAAGAACAAAAAGGATGGTTAACATATTCACTTACTCAGAGTTCAATCAAGTTTGAACTTTTAAGTACAGTCATCTCCTTTATCTGTGGTTTCAGTTACCCATGATCAGTCACGGCCCAACAATATTAATGAAAAATTACGGAAGTAAACACTTCACAAGCCTTAAATTTCATGCTATCCTGAGCAACAGGACTACGTCTTGTGCTCTCTTGCTCCCAACATGAGCTGTCCCTTTGCCCAATGTACCTGCAACACAAGAGCACCTGCTGTTAACTGCCACCTCAATTAGCAGGTGGATGGGTACAGTATGATAGAGCCTTTGCCCATGTAACCTACACATAGGAAATGGCCTCACACGATGTCACAGTGCTTCTGCCATTCACCTTCTTTACTTCGTCATGTAAGCATCAGGTTGGCTTATAAAGTCGCAAACAATAATGGTGCATATAATAAAAGAAGTTATTTTGAGAAATATAACTTTCACATAAATTTTATAATAATTTTATAAAATGTTTTATCATTACAGGAAAGGGAAACTATTATCTAAAAATGAAAAAAGGATTTATATTCTTTTGTGCTTAACTTTTATTCAATTTCTTATGCTATCTATGCATTTAGATGATATTAAAACTCCTCATATGTATATGAACAATAAGCCATTTTCGACTTGTTTTTATGCAAGTCACTTCATACTCTAAGGAATTCAGATGTTTTCTAGATTCAAAGTAAAATAACTTATATTTGACATAGTTTTTCTATAAAACTATGTTCTTTGTTATAATAAATTACGTCCATAAATGCTAATAATTTCAGTCAGTGAAAGTAACTATTTCCTTTGAGTAATCAAATTCTTGTTATAATTTTATTACCTTTGGAAATCATAGCTGCCAGTTTCCAAAGTTAAGCTTAGCAATGAAATATTTTGAAAATATGTTATCTGAATAGGAGTCTAAGTTCAGAATGACTTTTCAGGCTAAGATTTCATCAAAAAAACATCATGATAACCTGGAGAGATGATGCAGTGGATGGAAAAGTAACTTCAGGATTTGGTTTCCATTATATCCACAAGTCGTGATAAGATATAGTCACTGTCCTCAGAGGTTCACAGTTCATAATGACAAATAAGGACTCACACATAGCTATAAACCAATATACACGTCAATCGTTATACTTCTTTGTATCAGTAGTTGGAAAAGTCAGGATTCAACACCGGATCTGCCTCGTCTGCAGATTAGCTACTTCACTACACAGAGGGTGACAAAGACAACATTTTAATTCTGTTTCTGGAGAAATGACTTTGTCATTAAAAGCAAAAGAACTCACAAAGGAACAGGGTTGAATATACATTATATATTTTTGTCAGAAAGCAAATTAACCATGTACTTAGAAATTTTAGGACTACAAAATAAAGTTAGAACTAGAGACACAGCCTCCAAAATAGCACCGAGCCCACTGACAAGATGTACCAAGACAGACAAAGTGTGTCAGCATCACCTAGAAATGAGCACCCTGCTACAAAAGTGCACGTTAACATCATGGGATGACTAAATTATCAACCAAGAAATGATCTCAGTGAAATAAACTTAATCAAATACAATCGCTATTCGTGCTTTGTAAAACAGACAAAACTAACACATAAAAGACAAAGCTTATTAAAGTGCTTAAAATCTCACCTCACAGCTACTGGATTAGAAGTTTTTACTGGTAACTATAATAGTCAAGAAGAGTAAAATTTTCCTATAAGTTGCGGTCAATATGGAAAACTAAAATCATGATTTTGAGCCCCATAAACAACACCAATTTCTTGGTAGTGTGTGCTGTGTAGTTCATTTTTCCATAGCTATGGCTTGATCAATAAAGTTTATTCTAGGATAATATAAGACTGTTCAGTAAACTCACCCTCTACTCAGTCCCAGGCTGACTTCACTTATCTAAGTGAGTAAAATCTAAGCACAAAGAATCCATCAAAGAGTACCTCACTGGCAGTTATGATTTTGCTACTTGTAGTATTTGATGTATACAAAGCAAAATTTAAGTATCCTCCAAAGTACAGTGTGGCAAAGTTTTCAACATTTAAAAAATTTGTCTACATTTAGACAAATCACTCCCTACAGTTTCCCCAATGCCAAGGAAAATGAACATAAATTGTTTAAATATAAAGAAATTAAATGACAAATGTTTTGCAAAACAAAAACAATTTAATCTGTCTGAAAAGATCTTAGACTAAACTGGAATTTGTGGCTCTATATTCTGGAAAATCTACATTGAAAAAACCGTTATAGAAGTCATGAAAGATACCAAACTGCAGTTCCTTTGAATATAAGGAAATAGATACTTTATCCCACCTCATGGCACTGTAGAAGATGGGTGCATAAAATCTGATGGTCTCTGGTGGTGAAGTGAAGTCTGACCACCTCTGCATAAGTAACCAGTTTTTAGAATGGTGAAGTTGCCTCCACTCAAACTCAGTTCATCACATGTAAAAAGAAGACAGTGGGTTAGACAGTCATGAAGTCCTGCTTGAATTCTCTCTAATATTCTAGGACAAGTATAAATTGTCAAGGAACATTGTACTCAGCCTTCATAGACTAATGAAAACAGATCAAGTTGGAAATTTCCATTATGTTAAAAGACTCAGCATGGTTAAAGAAATCAGCTGCCTATGATTATTTTCCCTGAGAAACAATAAAACTCTTATACCCCAGTCTTCTTTGCCCATGCAATGAAATGTGGAATAAAGGAACTTAGCCAGCGATCTTCAAAGAATTGAGATCTGACAAAGATTCTCTCCTTGAGCAAACTCCAGCCAGGGTCCTCTGGGTCCTCTCCTTCACAAGGCCCTAACTTTGGTCTAAAAGACTCAAACAAACACTGACATAGTTTCCAACAGCTCAAGGCCATGTCTCTAGGAAGACCTAATACTCTTTAAGGTGGCTGCCCGAGAAAATTCAAGGCTGCCAGAGAATCTGCTGATATTTCTAGGCAACTTCTGAAGACTGGCCTAGCTCTCCGTCTCTGTGGGACACTAACTTTGATAGGAGTCAGTTAGCAAAGCCACTGGGTTTCACAAGCCCTTCTCTCCTTTCTCGTTGTTTTTGTAAGTTTTTACTTCCATGACTCTACTGTTTCCCAATTGCTCCTCCTTGACCTGCTTCTCAAACATCCCATCTCCTCTACAGGAACCAAAGCTGACTGGTACACGCTGGATCCCCTCCTCCGTGCAGTAAAAATATACCACTGACTAAAATCGGTTTTCATCACTTTAATTAGACCTGCCTGTGCTTATTCTTAACAGGCTTATTCTTAAGATTCTTAACAGATCTTAAGGATGCTCTCACACAGAAGTTTTTTATGGTGCCCAGTATAATTACAGAGACCACATGCATCTTTCAGGTAAACAATTTCCCAAACATCGCAATGGAGTCCCAGGAGAAGTGCACCGGACTTGAAGACATACTGCCTCCCCCTCATTTCCCTTTAGAGATTATTTCAAGCTTATTAATACTTTGTATGGCTGCAGACAGTGTTTCTCTAAATCTATGGACCCGGTGAAAATGGGTCCCTGCGGATGCTACTTCTCTGGACTGTGAAAAGGGTTCCACAAAGGAAGATTCATCAAATTCCCATTAAAGGGAGCTCTGGCTATGCCGGGGTAAAAGCAGCACTGGTCACACAAACGGAAATCTAGTGGCTTTCAGAATTAAACCGAAGAACTTGACTGAAGTATCCATCAGGATAAACTGGGAAAGCCAATAATGTTTCTTGGAATTCACCACGGGCCCAGCAGTGTCTTACAATGTAGATATAGATATAGATATAGATATAGATATAGATATAGATATAGATATAGATATAGATATATAGATATATAGATATATATATAGATATAGATATATACATATATAGATATATAGATATATAGATAGATAAAATATATATCTTTTCATTGATCTTTGAACATCTATACAGAAGACACTAACACTAATCTTACTTTGCAGGTTTTAAAAAACATCCTGAAATAGAGACTTTAACTACCCTTGAAAAGACTGCATCCTGCTAAACAATAATGAGGATCCAGATTTGAGTCTGGGGCTCTCTGACTCCAAGACATTCTTTGTGACCAAGACATCTTACAATTGTTTCCCTGCCTTCTTTAAGCAATTGTAACATTAGTCTTTTCGTTGTGTCCACAATTTATTCTGCAATATAGATTTCCCCTATCAGGAATTACAGTCTCAAACTGTTAGCAGTAGCGTCTAACAACATTTCAGACAGGTCAAATTCCTGTTCTGTTTCCAAAACACTGATTTCTCAGTTTCCTCCAACCACAGTTAGCACTGAGGAACTGAAATAGAGTGATTTGCCTAACACTATGAAGGCGTGGTCATCGGGGAGAGGATAGAAGTAGAGAGGATAGAGGCCAGGAGACAGATGGAAAGTTTGGAAGGACACAAAGGGGCAGAGACCAAAACAGGAGGGGCACAGCGCACTGTGTGTCACCACTGGAGGCCCTGAAAGCTGACGCTGAGCATCAGTGACTGGTGACATGAGTATGGTTTATCTGTCCAGCCTAAGATTAATTACTCTGATTTGATCAGCAGATAAGTATACATGCTTTGAAATGCTACACTGTGCTGCATAAATATGTACAATTATTTTGGTAATCAAAAAATTTTTAAATGTTTCTAGAGCAGGAAATGCTAATTCCCTTGATTTGATCATTATACCTTGTAAACATGTATCAAATTAATGCAATCTGCTCCATAAAAATGTACACAGTAATAATTAATGAAAGAAATAATGCATCCAAAATACCCTGCACAGTAAACTGAAGTTATTACAACTTTTGTATATTATAAATTGTTAATTATTATTTGCTATAATTTGTGTGCATAAATATGTACATTCTATTACCAAATATTGCATAATAACTTTATTAAGGGATCTATAAATTCACGTAGGAAATGAAAGGAGACAAGAGTTAGGGACTGAAATTAGAGAACGTGTCAACTACAGGATCTTCCGCTTAACAGAGATCCCAGAAGGTGTAGTAACTTACTCAGATAATGACCTATAACCTGGTGGAAGCATGTAGCATTGTTACAGTTGCTGAATGTGAATACTATAAATAAGGCTACACAGTTTCTTAAATTTTGGTTTTACCACTATTATCAGTACAATAATCTGTTAAGTTGGCAACAGTTACC
The DNA here is from genome assembly GCF_034190915.1 of Cavia porcellus. Taxonomy (NCBI): domain Eukaryota; kingdom Metazoa; phylum Chordata; class Mammalia; order Rodentia; family Caviidae; genus Cavia; species Cavia porcellus. The sequence goes on along the minus strand of NW_026947494.1, from coordinate 70,352,958 downwards.
TGTAACTCCATTCATCTCATCCAAGTCCTGCCTGATATTCCTTGAAGCTTTTGAAATAGATTATAGCCGAAGAGTGTGTAAACCTGGAGTTTTTTAGTGGGGACAAATATACACTCTTTGTTAACCTATTCATTTTTATTGCTGTGTTGAGTTTCATTGGCAAAAAATGGGTTAAAGTGACTTTTTTCTGCTGAGCCAATTTTTCTTCATATGGTCAGCAGTGCATCAAAAGTTAATTCATTCTAAATCACATGGATTTCCAGCAACATTGTCAATATTATAATGTTCCTTTGCAGCTCTGACCTAGTCAGTTTATTAGATGATGGGGAAATACAGACGGGCTGACAAGTAGGACTGCATTTTGTTGTAGTGGAAAAATTACCAAAGAGCTCGTCTGAATCATTTTATTTATTCCAACATATAGCCTTCTGTTAAAGTTCAGAAGTTAGTGCTTCTTTCTTTGCCCACCCCCTTCCTATTAGCTGAGCTATTTATAAGTCTTTAAAACAGGAACATTCTTCCCTATTAAAATAGGCAAAAGGAAGGCCTAGCAATTATTCTTGTTTTTACTTCAGTGAAATCTCTTTCAAAAAAAATTGTTCATATGATTTCTACTCCTCACCAATGTAGTTTTGAACAAGGCAGAGGAAATATCTGTTGTTCCCTACAACAGGAAATGAATCACCCTTATAGTTCCCGAATGATTGATTTATGGGAAAATACCAAAGAGGCATCTATTATGATCTAGGCTTTCTGCCCTGAAACAAGCTCAGCCCATATTTCCGTAGGTGAAGGATGGGCAGCCACGTACTGGGTGTCAGGCAATTTGTGGCAGCCTGGAAGTCATCTTTGTTACCTCTGGCTAAGCAGTAGGAAAGAACCCACAGGAACTTGGAGGAGGAAAAGTCATCTCAATCCAATAAACTACTTGAAACTTCTTCTTGATCTGCTTAACACTTTTTAGTGATGATACTTTGAAAACACAGGTCTCTGGGCTTTATTCAACGTGACGTTAAGTAAGGCAATAGTAACATCACCCTAAAATACTTTACATATTTTATTTTGCATTATATCACTGATCTGACCAAGAGTTTTTCCAGCCAGAATTCCAATAACGTAGCAATTTAATGTTCTTTCTCAGAACATGGCAGATATCAGAGTCTTTTTGTATAAGGAATAGACTTTTTTCTTTCATTTATAAAATCAAGTAGATTGGAAGTCATCCACTGAAATATATCTCCTTGCTTTTATAAAAATGTTTAGATATTCTTCTGATTACTCTAAAAAAAGATATAAAGTACTTTGCTTATATAGAGGGGTTCCCTATATAGACAAACTAATTATATACTTCTCAGTAAATTCACAGTGTTGATTGATAGCTATAAATGTTGTAAGCTGGAGCCCACCAGGCCATTCCTTGTATGTAGTATAGCAAAAAGTATGATGCATCCTATGTTTGTGATATAGTCAGGGTCATGAAGGACACAGTGGTACTTCATGTCTGTCTCTGCTTGTCAATATGCTTGTAGTCTAGAAAACTGCCATGAATGAGAATTAACTGGGCCTTAAGTTTAGTGCTCAATAACTTCAAGCATCATTTTGCTATGTTTCACATTTTCAAAATGAGAAACAGCTGTGTAACTTGCCAGACTTTGGATCCTGGCTTCAGGATTCCAAGAAGACTGAAGAGATTCTGCTGTACAGATGATTGAATGAGCCAAGGTAGAACGCACAAGAACATGAAATTGTAGAATAATACAGATTCAAAATAAAACTGTTGTTTCAGCTGGGCATCGTGGTGCATGCTGGTAATCCTAGCACTGAAGAGGCTGAGGCAGGAGGATTGCCGTGAGTTTGAGGCCAGCCAGAGCTCTAAAGTGAGTTCAAGGCTAGCCTGACTCAAGATTACAAAAACAATTGTTGTTCCACTATCAATATGATACACATTCTGGATTATTTTCTCAAAGCAAACTCCTAGGAAAGATAGCTCATGTGTGTTTTGACATCAGGACTTCCCCTGGGGTCTCAGCTATTATTTATAATAAGAACAAGACCAGAGAACTGGCTGAGGTAGGCTCTGTTCTAGCCATTTGCACAGGGACGCTAAACACAAAGGATGAATCTCGATTTTTATGAATCTGGTTGAATCTTTGACTGATCAGCTTACACTGATGTAAATGAGTTTAGAGACCACAGCAAAGATTACCTACTTGCTTATTTGTTGGTGTTATTGTCATTATCACTGGCAAGTATCATACTTCCCTAGTAACAAAGTCAGAAGGAAAGGAACAATAATAGTATTTTTAGATGATTCAGGAAATGGAATGACCTTGTAAAAAAGGAAAACATGCAGTAGTCCCAGGTAAGTTTAAAAACAAACGAATAAGAATATATATGTATATATATTCTAAATAAGAAAATATATATGAGTAATTTTGTACTTTTAGTAGCAAATTATGACAAGCACGGGTTTAGTTATCTTTCTGGTTTTTGAAGTAGTCTGTTATGAACCTATCAAGTACATGACCTCATGTTATGTAAAATACATCGTCTTCCAACTGGGAAAGGCCCAGGTTAAAATCCTAGCTCTACCACTTACTATGTTTGGGAATTTGGAAAGAAACTGAATGTCTTTGAGCTTTTTTCTTAATATGTAGGTTTTTTAAGTATTAAATGACTTATAAATGTAAACTGCTTTCTATGTAGGGAGCATGTTTTCTTTCTACTGTATAAAGGCCTGATACTATCCTTTCAAGACAGAGAATATTAGAATCTTACACAGAAATGCATGTTCCAGACAAAGCCTGAAATAGAAAAATAAATGGGGTGGGGCAGTCAATAGCAAGCAAATATAAAGTGGAAGTGTGGGGAAATAAAAGAGGATAAAAAACAGAAGAAGTGGAGGTTACTTGTCAGCTCCGAGGAAGCCTGACTCAGTTCTGGGTTATTCACAATAACGATGACTAAGCCTTTAACATATGCCCATGCAGGGCCAAGATTCACATACACCAACACCTAACTTAGAAGCATGGAAAGGCTGCAATCTGCACAGGCATATACGGAGTTCTCTCAAGAAAATTTTCTTTCACAGATGAAATTGGAATAAATCTATTTTAATGAAGGCTTCAATTGTCCTTTCCTAGATTAAACCATATGCATTTTAGGGAATTTTGATGTTTTTCAGCTTAAAACATCTTTAAAATCTATGTAAGGCAACTCCCTAAGATAGCACACACTTTCTGAGCACCCACAAGTGAAATGAGATTCAAATTAGTCCTCAAGCTGTTCAGTAAGCAGCGAGGGCTGCGAGCATCACAACCTGAAGAGGAAACAGGCACATTTGAAAAGCTGTGTACACCTTAAAGATAAAATGGACTAACAGGTGAAATCTGAATGAATAATTTAGATTAACCAGTGAACTCCTCTAATCCTGAGGGCAAGTCAAGATGACTGAGAAGATAAATACTTCTTCCCAAGTCAGATGGTTGCTGCCAGAAGCCTTTCTGAAAGTGATCCCTAAGAAAACAGCATTACTTTTGTGCATAGCACCATCTGAAACCAGGGCATGCTGCTTGGTTTGAATTCATTTCTAACCAGCCCTACAACCATTGCCCCCCCCCGCCTTATATATTTTTCTGTAACTTGAATTTAACCAACAGAGAAATTATTATGGTGGAGGGATCCTTATGGTCACTTAGCTCTAGCCATATAGCTAACCTTTAGAGGTAAGTCACTTGACTTCACTGGCCCTGTCTCAGAGTCAAGCGGTTACCCAGCTCAGCTCCAAGGTTCTTTCCTGCTCAGCCACCCTATGATTCTGTAACGTGCTAGCTGAGTGGTTTGCCTAATCACCAATTACCCATTGGTCCTCTGGAGCTAGAAATGGATGATCACTTGTCAGGGGCACTTTACAAAGGTTTTGTGAATTAACAGGAGGTTAGGTTTTAACCTCTGAAGTCCCTTCTGACTCTCTGTTCTGGGTCCTGGGTCTCCTGACTCCTGACCCCAGTGCCTTACCCATCCTGAGAGCATTACCTCCTCCTGCCGGAAGCAGTCAAGTTCTAATTCATTAACAGAGATTGCAAGCATAAAAGCAGTTGTGTGAGTAAATGATAAATATAAATCATTGCTAAGTTGTCTTCATACTAAAATAATTATATGCAGAATTCTTTTCATCCCATTGTGGGATAATCTAGTCATGAGAAAGAAATAAGGGAAAAGAGAGGCATCATGTTGGTGCCCCCACGTGGGCATCCATGGTGGCTGCAGCTACCTTACATCACAAGGCATGAAGGGGTCTCCTGCAGCTCCTTGAATGGGACCTTTGGCTTGCTTGCATTGCTCATGACTGTCTTCTTTGTACAAAGTCTTGTAGAGAATTTCAATTTCAGTACAGACAGCCTGAAATTATTTAAAAGGAGAGGCCAACGTGCATAACTTCAGGAGCTTGTGCTATTTTTAAAGAATCCAGTTGTCTTGAATACACTCTCCTAAAGCCAAACTTGATGTCAGATAGATCCTCAGAGTCTGAGTCTATTGGATTTGAGGATCCCTGAACTATTCCGTTCCTCTTACACTCAAGGTAATGAGAAAACAAAATAATTATCTCTGAAAAAGTTAAGTCTTAACCCAACCGTGGGTTCTACAGGTAGAGATTCTAGAGTAGCGTGAGCTGAAAAAACTATGGGTTATTTTCCTAACAGATGCAGTAACATTTAATAATGTTAGTTGTATATCCAAAAACTCTGGTAGCATTTTGCCACAATAGCCAATTACTAGACATAGTATTCTATGACAGATTCTCTGTTTCATCTTAGAAAGAGGCATGCCATTCCATGAATTCTTCCAGTGACAATCTGATTGTACACATTCAAACTAGTGTTGATCAAATACTATTAGTATAATTAATCTGGACAAATTTAATTTCATTATTTCTAACCTCATGGTTTGTCTAAAATTTGGATATTTGGTATCACTATCTTGTAAGATTTTCTACAAGAACTAAATTAAATCAAAATACTGAGTAAAACATGCAATGTACAAAGAAATGTCTTATTTAAGTCAATTATATGTCAGGAGCATGTGCTATGTGAAAGACAATTTGTTGGATAAAAAAATCCCATCATCTAGGAGATTGCTACACAGAATGGTTGAGTCTTTACTCTTTTCTTATATGACAGGTACATAAATGTCGCTAAAGAGGTAACTGAAGATACAACAAAAATACTGATAGTACCAGAGGAACTTAACAGTTCCCATAAAAATATCCTAATAAATAGTAGTGTATGCTGAAAATATAAATTAACAGTTCAGATAACTTGTTATGGAACTTCAGAAACCACAGATCTTAACTGAAATATTCTGGGAAGACTTGATAGAAATAAATGGATTTAAAGGAAAGCATAAAAGGTGGTAAAATAATTTGAAGTAAAATGTCTAAGTTGGAGAAACATATGAGCAACCTTCACCTGAAAAATTGAGAGACTTCCTGGAAGAACACTGAATGTTGCTGAATTAAAATATTGGGGACTATAAATACCCAGAGATGTTTGTGGAAAATAAAGTATGAATCATGAGTCATAAAACAAAATTTAGACTTTGATTTCTTATTATACTCAGCTCACAATGCAAGTGTTTATCCTGTAACCAAAGATGAACAGTTATTACCCACTGCAGGTCTATTTCCATTTTCTTCTTCTTAGACGCATGAAAGTTCTCATTAAGCAACTGTCAAATTCTCACATAGTGCCACAGAATCCTTCTTAAATCATTACTGCAGACAGTAACTGCCAGTCAACTGGTTTGTCTCAGGTGACCAAGCCAGGGCACCACTCTTGCACTTGTCTAAACAATGACCATGGGGAGACATTGTAAGGGAGGATGAGTAGTCAGTTAGGGAGGGTCCTAGATGGGAAGATGACATATACTTATTTATTGATTTATCATAGCCCTAGGCCAAGGTTCAATCAACAGACATTCACTCAGTGGCTGTTGTGTGCTAAGTTGTATGTTACTGTCTAGGTTCTAATAGGGACAGGGACAATGAAAACAAATAGACTAATTGAAATCTTGTGCTTGAGCACTTGGGAAGAGCATGACAAGATAAGCAAAAGCAGGAAGTCGGGAGGAAATGGGCTAGAGAGAAGATATGTTCAAGCTGTGTTGGAAGGGGACAAAAAAGAGAAAATCTGATCGGTAAGATTTAGTTCTGAAAGAGCATGCACTAATGGTAAAATGATACGGACCCCAGTAGGAGTGAGAAAATTGTTCATTATGAGACTAGAAAAAAGGTAAGACATAGGCAATCTGGAATGCTGGTGACCAAATAAGCAAGGTTCAAAAGGAAAGTTGTGGTCATCTGTGGACACAGGCTGTTATGAAGAGGTTTAAAAGAATTTGACTAGTAGAAAATCATTAGTGGCAAGAAAAAAATTAACAGAACAATTCTGTTTATCTTTCAGAGCTGTAGAAAAAAAGGTTGAGAGATGAGAGGAGATGGGTTCAGTAGCACATCCAAGTATTTGACAATAAAAGAGAATAAGAAATAGGATGTTAGCAAAAGAAACACCCAAGCAGAGAGGACCCCTGAGCGTGAAGGAGGAGGGGGAAGTTGTCCATGCAGAAAACAGGGGATGGTGATTCTGGGGAGGGAGCATGGATGAGGGAGCTGAGGTTAAGGTAGAAGGGAAGACTAACGATGTCTGTGGGAATTTCGCAGGACTTGTAATGTTGCATATTGTTGCCTTCAAAAGGTTGCTTAGATTACCAAATACAGACTTGCATAATTGATCTAATGAGTATTAACTGTTCTTTTCAAAGAACTATTAGAACTAGTGGTATGGTTATTTTAGCTATTGTGTGTGTGTGTGTGTGTGTGTGTGTGTGTGTGTGTATACAAATTTAATTCTTGTCATGTTTTGAAAATCTATACTGTTATTGTTCGGGTTTATTGTTGTTGCTCTTGTTGCTTGTTTGTCTCTTATGCTTTTTGTTTTCCTTTTCTGTATCTTTTTTACTCTTAAATAAACTTAAAAAATGAAAAATATCTGTAGAAAATTGATAAATCATGAGACAGGGATCACCTTTTATACAAAGTGAGAAAAAAAGCTTTGGGCATAGAAATAGTGAAAAATATATACAGGAATAGTCAAAAAGTAACAACTATTTGAAAATTTCCAAAATTCTTTAAAATTAGAGAATATAATAATTTTCAAAAAGAAAATAATGGAGTATAAGGCAATAGAGCATTAGGCTTAAGAAAAGAATGCACAGGCAAAACAATAGCAAATTATTCTTATGTTTTTATCAAGTATTTTTGCATACTTATCATGTGTCAAAAAGAATGCTAGGCAGTGACAATCTGACCAGAAATGGAACTGACACTGTTTTTCCATAAAAAATCGTATTTCTAGAAGGGAAAGTAGATTTTACAAAACAAAAATAAATCCTATTACAAATAAAATAGTTCAAAGAAATAGCAAGTACCACAGAAATAAGAACAAATCAAGTCCCATAGGCCTTTTGAAGGTCGTAGCAAAGGGTTCACTATTATTCTAAGCTCAGAGAAGCTATTCAAGGATGGTGTCATTTCACTTTAAATAAGAATGAGAAACTTCACATTTTAAGATACATTGTTCAGCATTGGTAATAAGTTAGAGAGAAGCACCAGTGAAAACGAAAGGGTTGTTGGGGACCTCCAGGTGAAAAGAAATGGGGACCTGGGATAAGACTTTGGCCATAAAGCATGAAGATGGAAAAAGCAGATAACATGATACATTTTTGGAAAGAAGGTGGCTCACAGGGGAAATTAAAGAAGAAATTAAACAATACCTACAAGCAAAAGAAAATACAAATACAACTTACCGGAATCTGTGGAATGCAATGAAGGCAGTCCTCAGAGGAAAATTTATTGCACTGAGTTCCCACATCAGGAAAACAGAACAAATACAAATAAACAACCTGATGCTACAGCTCAGACATCCAGAAATAGAAAAGCAAGTCAAGCGCAAGCCGAAAAAGGGAGCAAATTATAAAAATCAGAGCGGAAATTAATGCAATTGAGACTAAGAAAACAATTGAAAGAATCAATGAATCAAAGAGTGGATTCTTTGAAAGAATAAATAAAATTGATGAGCCCCTGGCCAACCTAATTTTAAAAAAAGAAGAAAAAGCTCAAATTCATTCAATAAGGCATGAAAAAGGTGAAAGCACTACAGACTCTGTAGAAACACAGAAGATCATCAACACCTATTTCAAAAACCTCTACTCTCATAGGTTCAATAACACAGAAGAAATGGATGACAAACCAACAACCAGTATCATACTAAATGGCCAAAAACTGAAGAGCTTTACCTTAAAATCAGGCACAAGAGAAGAATGTCCCTTATCACTGCTCCTATTCAACGTAGTACTGGAAATACTAGCCAGAGCAATTAGACAAGAGAGAGAAATAAAAGGGGTAAAGATAGGAAAAGAAGGCATTAAATTATCATTATTTGCAGATGACATGATACTCTACGTAGAAGACCCCCAAAACTCCATTGAAAGACTCTTAGATATAATAAATAAATTCAACAATGTGGCTGGATACAAAATCAATACTCAAAAATCAATAGCATTCCTATACACTGACAACAAAATCACTGACAGAGAAATAAGAGAAGCCACATCTTTCACACTGGCATTCAAAAAGAGAAGCCACACCTTTACGCTAGCAACCAAAAAAGTGAAATATTTAGGAATTACTCTCATGAGAGAAGTGAAAGACCAATACAGGAAAAATTATAATGCACTGAAAAAAGAAACTGAAGACGATCAAAAGACATCCCTTGCTCATGGATAGGAAGAATAAATATTGTGAAAATGGCCATTCTCCCAAAACTGTTACACAGATTCAATGCAATCCCAATAAAAATACCATCAACATACCTCATAGATCTTGAGAAATCAATCCTAAAATTCATCTGGAGCTAGAAAAGACCTAGAATAGCAAAGGCAATTCTAAGCAACAAAGGCAAGTCAGGAGGCATCACAATCCCTGACTTGAAGTTATCCTACAAAGCAACTGTAGTAAAATCAACATGGTACTGGAATCAAAACAGAGACAAAGATCAATGGAATAGATTAGAAGATACAACCACAACTACAAACACACTCAACCACCTTATCTTTGATAAAGGGGCCAAACAAGTTCACTGGAAGAATGACAGTCTCTTTAGTAAATAGTGTTGGGAAAACTGACTCTCCATATGGCCAAAAACTAAAGCTAGACCCATGCCTGTAACCATGCACTAAATTAAAATCTAAATGGATCAAAGATCTGAATATTAAAACAGAAACACTAAATTCATTGGAAGACAAATTGGGTAAAAACCTTGAAGACATAGCGGTAGGTAGAGAATTCATGAACAGCACTCAAACCGCATGGGAAATAATTCCCAGAATCAATAACTGGGATCATGTCTTATTAAAAAGTTTCTGCATGCCAAAAGAAATATCCAGCATAGTGAAAAGAAAACCCACAAACTGGGAAAAAATCTTAGTGCACTGTCCCTCAGACAAAGGAATGTAGTCATGTTGCTGTCTTTATTTTTATTATCTAGAGACTGGGGAACAAAAGGAAAGACCACAAAGCTGGCTGAATAGCCCAGAGACTGAAGAAGGTGGCTGAAGTCAGACCTAAAACGTTGGCTGTGGCAGGGACTGTGGTAATAGATATGTGCACATTCCAAAGATATCCCTGGAAATTGCAGAGCTGTATCCTACCTGGATTTCAAGAAATGCAAATATTGACCATTTTAAGTGCTGAGTAAAATTCCTGTTAACCTATCACACATTGATGGAGCATCTCCAGTGGGTCAGCGGCTTGATGCAGACCCAGACAATAAAGGCACTCGCAGAAAACCCCCTACTTGGGGTAAATTTACAATCTAATGAGGCAGATAGAGCAGATAGAGGTCCTTGGAGTCTTCTCTCTGCCTAGATACAAATTAATAGTGAGCATGTGATAGGACTCCTTAATTTAGCTCTGCATAAAATGAGAAACACAAGAACAATAGAAGATCACAAAAACTAAATAAAAACAGAATTCCCCATATGTCTTCTGAAAAAAATAGAACAGTTCTTTTAACAAAGAACTATTAAAATCAACACTCCAACACTTAAAAAAAGAAACTTCCTATATCCCATTGGTTACAAATTTTTATTTAAGATTTTATTCTTGCTATCTATTCAACTATAATGTCTTTATTCTAGCTATGATATCCAATCCCAATAACCTAAAATGTTTTTCAGACTATAAAGCATCTTCTTGCATTATTAGAGTAAATTAGTTAGCAAAAGAATGAGATATTAATGCTGTAAAGTTCTTATCATCTTGATTGCAAGAAGCCAATGAAACAGAATCTTGACTTTAATAGTTGAATATCATAGCAGGAAAATAGACAGATTTACACGTCCCTTTGTAATGGGAGTGTCTTTTGTTCCCAAATTACATCACTCAAAGTTCCATTCCTATTTTTCTCCCAAGGAAAGTGAGGTGGAATTGTCCTTGGAAGATCATACAGTTTGTCCCTATTGTCTGCTCCCGTACCACAAAAGCCTTAGAACATTTATTTATATGTTCATTTAAGGATTTTGATGGACATGAACTGCCTTTCTTCTTTCAGTTAGTGGACCAGACAACCAGGCAGAAAGAAATAAAACATTTGGCTAATATCAAGAACACATGGGAATGGGGAGCCAGGGTTTAGTCATCGATTCCCAATCCACCCTCAAGCACAAGTAGAACTCCCTGCAGCACCTAATGAAAGGCAGTTTTGCTGTGCATTTAGATTTCTGCAGCCCCAGTATAAATTGAATAATTTAAATTTTCTGTTCTATCTTTGACTCGGTTCATAAATATCATCATTAAAATCAGTAGAATTAGCTAGAACCTTCTTGGTATGAGGCTCAGTCTGAGGATTCAGATATAATGTTTCAGGAAATTCCCCTCAATAAGTTTCTAAGGTAAATATTAACATTACCCACATTTTTTATATCTGACAACCGCGGTTAAGTCTCACATGAAGTCACACAGCTAGCAAGGAATAGTGATGAGATTTGAACCCATAAAGTTAGGCACTGGAGGATCACTGGAGGTCAGTGTCTTCTTTAGCAACTTCATATTTTGTCTTTCGGTGTTCTACATGTTATCGTCGTGTGTGTGTGTGTGTGTGTGTGTGCGCGCGTGTGTGTGTGTGTGTGTGCGCACGTGCGTGCCACATTCACTCTCTAAGCCTAAACAAAAACTAGATAAACAAGTAAATACATGTCATCAAAATTTCCTGAAGAATGATAGAAAATGCGTAGTTACTAATATGACACATGACTTGGTTATAAGCGTGTGATGGATTGATAGCTGGTGGTCAGCTTGTGCCAACCAGCTGAACTGAATCACAGCATGGTGCTGGTGAGATGACCTATCTGAAGATTGTTGCCCACATAAAAGGGAGAACTGGAGAGGCAGAAGAGGTGCTGTTGTTTCTTGTGCTGCCATTTGTTCTCCTGGAGGAGCCTGTCAAGCTTCTTTCTAGACATGAAATTGGCTGTTCTCATTGTCAGAGGAACTCAAATCCTTGTTTCTGGGAATGGCTGTGGTTCTGCTTAGGGGAGCTCTGGTCCTTAAATTGAGCATCACTTCCGGGCTCAGGGGTAGGGAGAGGGGTGTGACTGATGTGCTGTTCAGTCTCCTGGAGAAGCTTTTCGTGCTGGCTTCCAGAGAGGAACTCAGCTGTTCTCATTGTGGGAGGAGCTCGGGACCTCGTCATCGCTGAGGATGGCTGTGGTGATTTCAAGGGAAGCCCTGGTCCTTACTTTGAGCATTGCTTCCTGGCTCTGGTGCAGATCCCTCAGCCTGCTGGCACAGATCCTTCATTCTGCTGGCACAGACTTTCTAGCGTGAAACTGTCCCAATCTAATACCTCAACATTTGGAATGGTGGAGATGAGACAGTCCCATCCCTTCCAGAACCTTCACCTGTGCTTAGCCATTTGAGTTCACTAAAGATAATAATATATAGGAAGCAAAAATTTTCTAGAAAGTGGTAGGCACTTTTCTCAGCTCAATTTCAGCATCTCTGTTTTCTCTCAGGTGCTCTCAGTTGTGACAGAAATGTTGAATTATATCAGATGCCTATTATAACCTTTGAAGTCATTTACTCCAATGGTATTATCAAATCCCATCTTTCGTTTTGTGGGGGGTGGCTATATGAATGGGTGGATAGGGAAAGTGAGAAAAGACAAAACTAAACTCCGGCTTTCCTCATTGAGCCCTCAGTCTTATCCATGGGTTATAATTGGTGTGAAGGATGCTAATTTTGTCCACTACAAGGGAATGAGTAGGTTGGATGAAGACATTCTGAGCTGTCACACTATGCACATCCACCAAGCAAAATATTCTCAAAATCAGAGAAGATTTTGCACCTAAGGGCAGTCCCCTGCTCAGCGGGACACTTTAGCACAGTGTCCCTCTAAGAAACAATGAAATAACCTATGGAACATAAAGTTCAAGAACTTTGTGGAAATTCAGACAGTGAAGGCAACTCCCCAATGTACAACTCTGGGATGAGTTTGTGCAACAATCTGAATTTACGCATTGTCCTGAAGAATGGATAGGATTTTGACATACAAAGAGAGGGAGGAAAAGGAATATGTGATCTCTAGAGATCTGATGGTGCCTCACAATTAGGTCAGCCATGCAATGTAGCTTCCAAACCAAGTCATTTTGAGAGAAGGGTCTATTACTAACTAGTTACTAGAGCAACAGGTACACATTAGAACTGCCTCAGCAAGCTGAGAGGCATAGCACTCTACTTATAAGGCAAGCTAGTGGCAAAGAAAGAAATATTCGCTTTACCCATGAGAAAATTAAAGCATTTGCATGATGTGAGGTTCTTAAGAGACATGGGAACACCAGAGTGAGACCCATTTCAGCAAGGCTGGGAAGCATACTTCAGGGTATGGAACTAATCTCGGTTCATCAATATCGAATGAAATGATGAGAATTCCACTCATTTGTTTGTGGTGACAGTTTCTCATCTGTAAAAGGAGTGACTCAGAAGACATGATCTTCAAAACCTTACAGAGCACAGATGCCTTTACTTATTTTCAAAATAGTCCAACACCAAATGTTTCCCCACATCTCTGCATTGGCTAATATTTTCCTTAACTTTCTCATCTTTTAATTCCATTATAATGAAACAATCATGAAGAAAAATTCACATCCTCCAAAACTACATACTAAACATAAATATTAAGGTGGAGGGGGACACTCTCAAACCCATGAAATTTTATAACTGAAGCACAAATAAAAACCAATCAGAAAAAGACAGGTTGAATTTCTATTTTAAAGAAATATTATAACATATTAAGACTTCAATTCTAAATAAAGGTTTTCATAGACTGATTGAAGGGAGCAGGGAAAGAAGTTGGCGTGAAAAGTTCCTGCATCTGAACAAGCATGAACTTCCAAACAGAACACGTGGCTGAACTGAGCTAATGTGTTCCAGAGACATTGTGAGCACTGGGTGCTTCTGCCCTGCATGCTAAATATTTGTGGGCTGGTATAGGTGGATATTGGTTGGTACTGCTTGACAATACAAATTATTCAAGTCCTGCAAAAGAATTACATATAAAACACTATTTCTCCATTATAACAATGATTCTCCTATTTGCAGACTAGGAGCAATTTTCCATTAGAGAAACATGCACAGGAGTAGGCAGTTTACCTGCTCTGCTCTATTTATCTCACCACACTAATGCTGAATGCGTTTGTTCATTCATTCATTTATTCGTTCATTGATTTGTACAATGCATGTGTACCACATGCCTGCAATGTGTTGTGCTGAGGCTCAGGAAAAACAAAAGCATAAATGTAAATAATAATAGATGGTTATTTGTTCCTAAACTTGAAAACCATTTTTAGTAATGAATTCTCAGGTCAGAATGTATAGCAACTGGATACACTGGGATCCTTTTGTGTTGGACAAGAACCAGTTATCTGGACTCTCCCTGCCACATATGTAATATTCTGAAGTGGGCTGAGGTACCTTTTTCCCCTTTTCTTGTTAAAGTCGTTCTCTGAGAAACTGATTTGTTTTGTGCTGTTTTCCATTCACATCACGATCCAATCAAACCACAGAATATAGGAAAGATCAAAGTAGTGCAGTCTAGTCATCTACAGTAATTCATAGAATATATGAGGCATTAAAATTTTCATTCTTCATTCTTATAAGAAAGGTTATAAAGGTAACCGAAAATGATGCAGAATATGAATTCATTCCTGAGACAATGATTGTACCAAGAATAGGAAAAGGCATAAACCAACAGCCCCCTTTTCTTTGCCTGAGTCTCAAGCCCTTTTTGAAAAACAGTTCTTTCCTGTGTCATTCACACTTTTACTCTTATCCTTGATCTCTTCAGCTCTTCTCCTATCTAAATGGTACACGAAAAAAATCCTAGAAAAATTTTTGAGGATTGACCCCCTATATTTTCATCTGAAGTAATCTCACAAACCAGGCAGCAAGCAAGATGGGTAAAATGCTATTCAACAATGTCAATCGTCTCTGCTGCATGTATTACATATTTCCTTTTATTAACCATTTTTGTTCTAGAATACATTTTAATTACATATTTTTATTTAACAAACCAGCAATGTAACTATTAATGCACAGCAAATAAAATGGAATTTTTACACACTTTCAGAATTTTAGCCAGAGAAAGGACACAAATATTATAGAAAGAGACAAGTGTGCAAAATTACATATCTAAACCAGTGCCCAGGATAATGTGATCAAGAAATCCAAGCCGAAAAAAAATTTAATCTTTTTTCCTCTCTTTTTTGTAGCATATTCTCTTTCAAATGACAAGGGAATTCAGGGAGAAACATGTATGACCACGTTACAGCATTAACCGAATGAGATTCCAAAGAAAAGAACAAAAAATCTTAGCTCACAAGATATTATTTTCAATTGAAAAGGCTATGACTGAAGGAAGGCTGCCCCTCCCTCACGACATTCTCTGGCAGCTGTGGTGCAGGAGCTTCCAGCCCACAGGCAGATGCTGTGGGTCTGCAGAGGACAGACTCAGGGACCTCAGAAAATAGCAGCACCACTGTCCCTGAAAACCTGCAATTACAATTGTACAGTTGGGGAACTTGGTATTTTCGCATCTCACTTGCTTTCTGTCGTTTTCCTCCTACAATAGCAGTTTCCAGGAGATTCATGAGACTCCTAGATCCTCTGCAGATGAAACCTGTCATAGTACTCAGCCCAGTGTTTGCAAAAACGATGCCATGAGGTGGGTATGGATCCACATCTGAAGCACCTGGGCTCATATTCTTCTCCTACCACTATTGGGTGAGTTTGGATACATTGCTCTTGTCTCTCCAAACTGCAAATTTTCCCCTCTTAAATGATACTAATAAAACTAACAGTCTTTTAAAATCAAGGATGGATAACATGCATAAAATATCAGACACAAATTGGTTCAGATTGAAAGTGGTTCAAACACTACCTTTATCACTTATCTATTGTTAAAAATGGAGAGAAAAATGGCAGAGTTGTGATCCGCAACAAATTCAAAGTTTCAGAGTCCAGATACCTGGAAAATAACAACTTGGCAAAGAAAAATAATGAAGTATATTTGTGGCAAGCTACAGGAACTGAAAGGAAAATTAGAAGCTAAAGACAAATTAGAGATATGGACTACAATGCACAGTAAATAAATGAAGCATTTTAGAAAGTAATCTGGCTCCCAAGAAGAAGAAGCCATCTCTGTAGAAGCCAGGTAAATGCCCAAGGCTGGAAACTCCAGAGAGGAAAGGCAGGCCAGGGCTATGACTCAAGCCCCAGAAGGAATCCATGGCTCTCTCTTTTTTGTAGTATATTCTCTTTCCACTGACAAGGGAATTCAGGGAGAAACATGTATGGCCAAGTCACAGCACTAACCGAATGAGGTTCCAAAGAAAAGAACAAAAAATCTTAGCTCACAAGATATTATTTTCAACTGAAAAGGCTATTGCGAACTGCAAAAGAGTGCAGTGGTTTCCTTTCAGGCAATTCTTTACACATAGCCAGCAACATCAGGAAAGAGAGCCCAGTGTGGTGCCTAACATCTTCCCAGAGAGTTCGTAATCAGGCATCATTTTGGGAAAACACAGGCAATAAAGTGTTTCACAAAAGTTCAATCCAACACAAAACTAATGCAGATGTCATTGAGGAGGACACCAAAAGCCACACAGCTGAATTATTTTAAAAAATAACAGAATATTAAAAAACAGATGAGTAAGGTGTTTTAGTGGGCTCAAAGAAGATATAATCAAATAGGTAATAAATAGAATATCAAATGACTAGAAGACTTCCTGAACATACCAGTGAAAAGCTAGCTGAGCTTAAAAGGTGATGTAAAACATAAACAACCAGTTTAGCAAAGAATTATTGTGCACAAAAGGGACCTAAGCAGAAATAAAAAAGATGAAAATTTTTATTGAAAATGTGAGCAGCAGAAATAATCAGTATGAGGACAGAATTCAGATTAGAAGATAGGGTTATTGTAAAGGCCAGGGGTTTTTTTTGTGTGTGATACTTTAAAACAACAAAAGAACATGAAAAATTGATTCACCAGCTCCAAAATGACGCAAGGACTAACTTGAGGCTAATCTGAGTTAGTGACAAATCAGAAGATAGCCAAAAAGGAATAAAAACTGCTCACAGAAATAATAGCAAAACAATTTCCCAGTATTGGAGAAGTATTTAACATACATATTAATAAGTCAAGAAGAATCCCAAGTAGCCACAATTGAAAAAGAACACCTCCACAGAACACCATAGTGAAAATCCCAGAACACCAACTCAAAGGCAGAATCTTAAATACAGTTAGAGAAAAGCAATGAATCACTTATGAAGGTAATTCATTAGTTATAGCGAACTTCCCATCTCAACTGATATAGAAAAAGTCTTTGACAAAATCCAGCATCCATTTACAATAAAAATCCTGAAGGAAATAGGTACTGTGTAGAATAACCTTATCTTCAATCTGATAAAAGTCATTCTTTCAGAACCAAAATCCAACATCACATTGAATGGAAGAAGCTGAAAATTTTCCCTCTAAAATCAGAAAGACAAGGATAACCACTATCACCATTCTTGCTCAATTCTCAAAACATTAGCCACAGCAATCAAGCAAAGGAAATAAATGAAAAGGATATTTGTAGGAAAGGAAGAAGTCAAATTATTATTTGTAGATGACATGATCTTCAACATAGAAGACCCAAAAACTTCCACCAAAGGACTGCTACAATTAATAACCAAATTCAGCAGCATAACAAGATACAAAAATCAACACATAAAAATCAAGAGTATTCCTGCTACAAGTAAAAGGTTCACTGAGAACAAAATTATGAAAACAATAACATTTACTTCAGCATCAAGAAAAGTTAAATACTTCAGCATCAAGAAAAGTTAAGGGATTAACCTCATTAAGGAAGTGAAAGACCTCCTCAGGTGAAACCTGTACTCTGGAAGTGGAGAATGAAGAGGAAATTTGAAAATGGAAAGATATTCCCTATTCCAGAGTGGGCAGGACCAATACTGTCAAAAGAATAAACTTCCAAAATTGGTATATCTATATCCAAATCAAAATGTGAATCATCCCTGAGCTAGAGAAACAATCCTAAAATTCATGTGGAACCAGAAGAGACCTGGAGTAGCAAAGGCCATCCTAGACCAAGAGAAAAGCAGAACACAGCACCGTGGCAGACCTCAACTCATACTACAGAGCTACAGTGATGAAAACTGCATTACATGTAAGCAAAAACAGATACGCAGATCAACGAATCAGAGTAGAGGATGTAGAAACAACTCCAGGAAACGTTAGCTACTTAATCTTTGATAAAAGTGCCAAAAAGTTATGTTGGAGGAAAGATTGTCTCTTTAACAAATTATTTTGTAAAACCTGGTTATGTACATGCAGAATACTGAATCTAGGCTCATA
This sequence comes from Cavia porcellus, assembly GCF_034190915.1. Lineage (NCBI taxonomy): Eukaryota > Metazoa > Chordata > Mammalia > Rodentia > Caviidae > Cavia > Cavia porcellus. The sequence goes on along the minus strand of NW_026947494.1, from coordinate 70,334,929 downwards.
TCTCTCACTGTATACTAAGATAGACCAAAAGATCTAAATGTTAAAACAGAAATGCTAAATCTGCTGTAAAATAAAACAGATACACTCTTAAAGGCATTGGCACAGGCAAGTGCTTTTGGAGTAGAACCAAACTGAACAAGAAATAATAGCATGGTACTTCAGTTTATGCAATTAATTCTTACAATGATTCTGCTCACAAACCTAGTTGGTAATAAAATTCAATGATTGTGTTCAATGTTGATTTTTGGGTAAATTTGATTTTGTTACTATCCAAATCCATTTGTAACCAGAATCCTGGTGAGAATTAAGTTTATGAACTGAGATGTCACTGTATCAAAAATCAATAAATGGGATCATATCGAGTAAAAAGTTTCTGAACACCAAAGGAAACAATGTACAGAGTGAAGAAACAACATACAGAATAGGAAAAATTTCTGACAGCTATTCCTTGGAAAGAAGACTAGTAATCTAGAATGTACAAAAACTCAAAACAAAAAAATTAAAAGAGCCAGTAAAATAATGGGCAACTGGAATGAACAGACACTTCTCAGAAGAAGAAATATAGATGGCCAATAATGCCAATCAAAGAAACACTGAAGTTCCATCCTACTTCAAAGAGAGTGGCTATCATCAAGAAATCAAATAAATATGGGCAGGGCTGCAGGGGAAAATGAACGCTTTTACATTGTTGGTAGTAACGTAAATTAGCACAGTGATTATGACAATCAGAAGGGAGATTCTTCAAAAAACTAAAACTAGAAATTCCCCTCAACCCAGCTATTTCCCTTCTAAAAGCATTAAAGACACCATGTTACTGTAATATGTGCATGCCCAAGTTTACAGAAGCACAATTCCCAGTGACTAAAATTTGAAATCAGCCTACATGTCCGTAACTAAATAGATGAAGAAAATCTCCTTTCTTACACAGTGAAGTACTAATCTGCCCTTAAGAAGAATAAACTTGATTCATTTGTAGGAAAAGATTCACCTTGAAACAGTAATGTAATCAGATGGACAAGCTTAAATATGACATGGTTTCTCTACTATGAGATATCCAAAATATAAATAAAGAGAAAATTAAAGACTGATAATAGGAAATAGGGAGGCAGATCTCTTCAGATGGAAAGGAGATAAACAGAGAAAGGTGAAAAGAAGGAAAGGAGACGGAAGAGGATTTAAAAAGGAGTAACATGTCTGTGAATACACGCCAAGTGTTCACAAAGAAAGTTAACATGTGCTACCACTTTATACTAATAAAAATGTATGAAGTCAAAAGAAAATAAAAGAAGAAATAGCCAGAGATCACTTCATTTCCCACTATCTCAGCTGTGAATGGAATGTAATAAAAACACTGACCTGACTGGGCTAGCAAAGTGGTTTCACTGTTTGTTTGTAAAGTGCTTTGAAGAGTACCTAGCACATAATGACTGTTTCATTTTACCTTATCCAATATTTAAGGTTCTGACGCTCAGCTATTTTCAATAATAGAAGTTACTAAGAATAGTCCTTTCCAATAAGTAGGCCACGTTTAAGTAATTGGGGAAAAGTTTCCCACAGTGCAGCAGAGATTTGATACAGATACAAGAGAGCAACATGACTATGAAGATTTGAAGCAATTTGTGTTACAGCTGGAGGTGATGACAATACTACAGAAGAAATGGAAAAGAAAGTATGGCTCTGAACACAGAATTGATTGGTAAAACTTATTTGGAGGAATTGGAAGAAAAATGGAAAATTTCTGAGAAACTAGTGCAAAGAGAAAAAAAATCTAATAAAGCTGTTGCTAGAGCTCAAGCACTCACTGAGGCGCAAACTTAGTTCACAATCATTTACAGAGAAATAACTCTGCACTGCATTACACCAACAGTGAGCTGGAGAAAAGAACTCAAGACACTAGGACACAGAGAGGACAGGGCAGTGGTGGAGAGCTCCCCAGCAAGGAAAAGTGCCTCTTTACCGACATCACTTAGAATTGCTGGGGCATGATTGTAATAAAACGTTGAGCAGCGTCGTATGACTGCTCTTCCTTTCATTACTTCTCTACAGATAATTCACCCAGAATCCAATGCAGACTATTCATGGTCCCCTTGCATGCCTGCTGACATCAGCTGAGATGGCCAGGGGTCATGCAGGGTACCAAGAAACCACTTAGGTGAAATATTCATAGGAAAATTACCTGGGACCTACGAACCATCCTTTCTATGAATCTTCACAGTCACTTTCAGTTGGCATAAATATTTAGATGTGCAAAGCAGCATTACTTGAAAATAGAAAGCCAAAAGCAAAACTAGAAACTCCAGGTACATTTTTATCTTAATGTTGAACACATCAATTTGAAAACTAACAAGGTAGTCAGAACTTGTAAATAGGAAGGCATCACGAGCAGTTAAATTTGAACTTCAAATAAACAATGAAAATAATTTTATTATAATGATACTCCAAATACTATGTGGAAATACTATACTAAAATTATTTTGATATGAAAATTAAGCTTGGCAGAATATGCAATATTTTTCTGGTAAATTTATAAAAATATGGCAAAATCCATATAATGGAAGTTTTATTTATCCAGTCTCCATTGAACTTCTCCCACGTGTCCAAAACAATGTCAAGCACTGGGGTAGAGGAATCAAGTTTCTATACCTCTACTTTATTCCAGTTTCCTGTCCTGGGGCTACATGAATGTACATATTTTTGTATAAATTTTACAACTAAGATAATCTGGCTGTAGATAGTTCAAACTATTTCTTCTCAGTCTAATTTTTATTCCATATCTTTCCGCTATGGTGATGCAGTAGCTACACTTACATTTGCAATCCTTCTGGGGGAACTTAGGTGAAAATAGTCTGCATTTGTGTTGGGGTTATAATTGTACAGTGTGCCATCACTTCTGAGTTTAGTTACATTATCATTAGCCATCTTGATGTGGCTATTAATTCCAGGAACACTCGTATCACTGTGTTCATTCCTCTTTCCAGAGTCTGTGACTCTCCACATGTAGGTGTAGAGAATATAAAGTAAAACTTGAAATGAACACAGCATGCAAGTTCTTTCAAATTATGAAACTTCTAAATGACTGAATCAGTATTTTCCCAGCTTTGATAACAATTCTAATAATATATAGTACTTCAACAAACAACAATAGTTGTGGGGAAGAAAAAATTTTGTAAGCCATTACAATATAAAACACATTTCAATGGCCCGTTTAGACATTTTCACTTTTTACTCTTCTCTAGTGAAAATTATAGTACAATATTTTTATTTAATATTAATTAAAGATTATGCAGCAAAAAGTGTAGACAATTCATTTCTATAAATTTTCTGGTATTTGCAAGTTTCTAAAACAGTATAGTTAAATTGCAACTTTTCATTTTAAATAAAAAATGTTTCATGCATGCATTTATGATTTTAAGAAGCACAGCCTAACTGTAGAAGCTCCAGGCCTGCAAACCCTGGATCTATCTTTTAAAAAGAGTAACAAACAAAATAGATTACTAAAGAAAAAATCTAGGACACAGTTCAGAAAATACAATAAATAAAACATGTAAGTGAAGTAAACGGTGATGGTAGCAATTGGATTGGATGGAAAAACAAGACCAGAAGTTCTGGATGGGTAGAAGTGCAATTTGAAATATAGCAGATCAAGGAAACCATCTCAAGAAGAAAACATTGGACTAAAGAGGCTGAGAGAGTAGCCCATGCATATAGAGGAAACGGAAACCACTGGCAGAAACTCACTGAGCCTGCAGGTCTGGAGAAAGCACTGAGTTCAATGTGGCAGGAGCACAGGAGGGTAGAGTCAGAAGAGAGCGATGTGGAGGAAATCTGGAGATGGATAGGCAATGCTTGTGTAATATTGTGAATAGTGTGGATCTTACTAAAAGTCAGAGAGCTAGACTATTCTGAAAAGGAAAAGAACTGACACGATTTAAAAGAGTTATTTTAGCTATCATGATATACAGAGGCAAGGGCAAAAAGGTAATTTAGGAAGCAACTGGTTCCTCCAAGAGATGCTAGAATTTTGTCAGGATGGTAAAAAGCACTTTTACCTGGGACCTTTTTGGAATCAATGGGAAGATTTAATAAATGAGGTAATACAAGGATTGAGTTGTAATTTACAATGATAAGACAGACTCTGGAGATACCAGCTTTGAAGAGAGATCAAACTCATTAAATTTAACAAGTTATTTGGCTATCTCATGAAAAGCATATCAATTGAGAGGTTAACTTTGTGAGCTTGGGATTCAAGAGAGAAGTCGAAGTTGGATGTGCAGATGTCACACCAATGAAAACTAGAGAAAACCATTTGAGTACTCAGGCTGAGGCTCTGGAGGTCTATGAGGTTAGATAGATGATACAGAAACTGTATAGAAGACTGACAAAGAATTCTCAGTGAGAGGAAAACCCATGAGACATCTTGCCCTAGCAGCTGTGAGGAAGAGCACATTGACTTAGCCAGATGATCCTGACAGTCAAGTGAGATGGTATCAGATCTTTTAATTTTGCAAAATGGAACCCGTTGGTGATCTTCAAAAAAGCAGTAATCATGAATTTGGGACGTAAAATGGCTAGCTTAGTTGCTTTCAAAGGTGAACGGGAAAAAATGAAGGTGAATTTAAACAACTTGTGATGTTGATAGTGTAAGTACTCATGCACTTTTACAAAAAACAGATGGGGTAAGGAGAATCTTTTTTTACATAAATGGCATGTCAAAATGTTCAAATATTAATGGGAATTAACTAGTAACAAGAGAAACATTTATAAGGAAGAAATACTTTACTAAATAAATAAATTTAATTATGAATACACATTGGAAATTTATTTATTAAGTACTTAGTATAAAGCAGAGAGCTGTGTACTATGCACAATAAGTTTATTGCATTTGTTTTCTTTTTGCATTAGTTTCTCTAAAATTTTCTCTTTTTCTTTGCATTTCTCCAATATGTTTCACCAAACAATTCCATTTCCAGAGCCAAGTTTTACTTTCCATTACCTTCTTTAGGATTGTCATTATCTTTGACAGTAACACAAATTGCTTCAAATCTTCACAGATTTTGCCTGAGTCCTTGTAAATTTTTCTGGAGCGCCTTATTTGAAACAAACACAACAGCTGCATTAGAACATTGAAGGGCAGTTAACAATCATTTACAGGGGCAGCAGAGTCTCCCCACCTCCCTCAAGCACAGTTGATTGCCCCTGAAAGTATTTGTCTACCTGCTAATAACCTTCACCTCTTTGCTTTTCCAAATAGTATAATTTATAAATCCCAGGTATTATATGAGTATATGAATAGGAATACATTATAATTTTAGGATATTTTCCAGAAGAGTACAAGACAAACTTAAATTTTAGTTAAATCTTAACCTTCAGTTAGTTACTCATTGTATTCCATAAACACAGTTAACATTTGTAAACAAAGAAAAAAACACATAACATTGCAATATGAAATTCATCCTGAAAATAAACACTAAGCCCTGGGAGAAGAAACTGCATACATGTTTTCTGTTTTTTTGTTTTTCGGCACCCATCGTTTCTCAAGAGTATAATGAATCTTTTTCTGGCAATCCTTAGTACTGTAGAATGACAGGCACATTGGTTTCTATGCTTTTTGGATAATATATTTAGCTCTGATTTGAACAAATTACACAAGCTTGTAGAATTATTCCACTTTCTTTTCCCATTAAAACCTGGCTTAATTTATGTCATCTCTGATATTTGCAATCATATTTTCAATAGAATTTTGAACCACATTATTTTGATTTCAATGTACACACAAGCAATATAACCATTCTGGCTGCAGTATAATCTTCTTAGTTATAATTATTGTTCCTTAAAATACTGACTTCTCCGTTTATGGGCTCTAAAATATATTCCTACTTTCTATTCTAAAACAGTTCCTTTTCCTTAAGAAAGGGCACTTACATATGTGCCATTCTTCTGAAACTGTACTTTATCATTTCAGAGGCCATTGTATCTAATCATTAGGTATTGGAATATGATATTGTACAATCATAAAAGAAACAGAATTTTAGAAATCCACAGAACTGAATATTAATCAGCAAGTAGATTGAACTTAGAATGAAAGGTTAGAAACTGTAGGAACTCTGAAAAAGTGCTCTCATGTTGTTATATCTAGAAGCTACAGAAATACTGACATCTATTTGGAGTGTCTTCATGTAAAGGAGATGCGAAACTCTCCAAGATGTCCAAGTGCTTTGGGTTGATAAGCTCTCACTGTATTCTTGTAACAATTTAATGCTGAACCAATCTAATGCTGTACAAAGCATCACAGTAATTATAAAATTAAGAAAGAGTGATTTTATTTTGCTGTGCTGAGTAGTGAGCCAATGGTCTTGCCCCAAATTTTAAACACTTTCTGTGGAGGTCTTTAAAATAACTATAACCTTCGCTTGCTCCATTGAAGAAGTAGGGAGAGGGGAGGATGGGGATTCTTTGTGAATTTTCATATACACACCCAATTACTCCATGCTGTCAACAAACACTGCATAGTATTAGATACTAAAAGTAACATGATGCAATCTCAAAATATGTCAGATTGATATACTGGTTCTTTCAAGCTGACATCACTGGAGGACTTGTGACTTCAGAACGAGCTATGTGACATGACTCTCCCTCCAGGCAGTAAGCAACAAGTATCCTGTCGGGAAGGATGAGTAGATGTCCCAAAGGAGCCTTTATTTCCCACTGACTTTTCTGTGCTCCCATATATCTCTTAATTTCATCTATAGAACGTTCCACCCCAATTCACTTTCTATTACCCTCAAAACTGTTATTTGTTTAAAAGGTATTTAAGCCTCGTATTTTGGTCATTTCTTTTTTTTTTTTTTTAATTTAAGAGGAAAAAGAGAAAAACACAAAACAAACCAAAGCGGCGTAAGGGTACACGCAATACAGAACTACAAAAAACAAAACAAAACAAAACAAAAAAACATAACAGTAAGAAATCACCTGCTAGTAGATTACACACTATCTTCTTGAAAATAGTTCCTCAAATCACAGTATCAAAGAACACAAGGTGGACATTCAAACAGGGAGACTGCAAACAGCTGTGTTCAATGTTCCAAAAACATTGATAAAGTCAGCTATTTAACACCCCCAAACACACTTGCTGTTATATCCGTTAGAGCTCCTTTTCTTTTTTTTTTCCCTCTCTTTTTTACAACAAAATTTACACATCTTGGATTTTATTACTCCTTAGTGCTTATTACATTCTTTGGGGGGGGGGGGAGAATACAGTCAAATATGGCAAAACAAAGCTGTCAGTCAATACCAAGGATAGACATAGTACATGGTGTAGAACAGAGTACAAGTTTATCAACAATGGTTATCAACGTTGTCCCTTGTTTCCTTAAAAAGAATTGTCTATCTTATTAGATATTATAAAGTTGGACAAAACCGTAGAGAACAAGACCAATAAAACTTAGGCATTGTAAACATTACAGGACTTCCAAAGAAGACAATAGTCAAACCAGAATGAGTATCTTAGTGAATCTTACTGTCTTCAAAGTAGTTGCCTATGTCTTCAAACTTGATACTATCATATAGAATGGAACAGAGTCTAATCAGTCAAAACAAGATCGTGGGAGTACTACAGGACTTCAAAACAAGTTAATAGGAAATCGAAAAGAGTTACTATTTATATATCCTAATTTTTTTGAATTTTTTCTTTAATTAAGACAAACATAAGAAATGACTAAATAATTTTTTTTTTAAACAATAAGGGGGAGATTGAGATAAAACAGGACATAACAATATAACAATAGAGGTCACAGCATGACTGTTTCAACAACCTAGTACTTCACCACCTTATAACCTGACTTAATAGTAGTTACCATAGTGTCTTTTTCCTTGAAATATTTGGATAAAACTTCATATACTCTAGCATCAAATATTTTCATATCAAGAAGCCCAGAATAAAGCCTTTCTAATTAATGAGTGAAAACTTTATAAGGCTTCAAGGCCACCTAATGGGGAATCATGATTACCACATATTTTTATATATTTGAATCATTATTTACATTAGGGAAACTATTCGGTATTCACACATGCGAGATGGATTTATTTCACTAATGAGTATGGACTCAAGCTGCGCCCATTTATTGATAAATATCTCAATGTGATCCTTCTTTATAGCTGAATAATACTCCATTGTATAGAAATACCACAACTTTTTTATCCATTCCTCAGTTGATGGGCACTTGGGTTGTTTCCAAGATCTGGCGATTACAAATTGTGCTGCTATAAACATAGGTGCACATATATCACTGTGGTATGATGCTTTCAGTTCTTCTGGGAATATGCCTAGAAGTGGAATAGCTGGAATAAATGGGATTTCCAGTCCCAACTTTTTGAGAAATCTCCAGACAGATCTCCACAAAGGCTGTACCAGTCTACACTCCCACCAGCAGTGCAGGAGAGTTCCTTTTTCCCCACAGCCTCTCCAGCATTTGTTGTCGGTTTTCTTGATCCTGGCCATTCTTTCAGGAGTGAGATGGTATCTCAGTGTGGTTTTAATTTGCATTTCTCTAATGACCAATGATGATGAGCATTTTTTCATGTATTTATTTGCCATTTGCATTTCTTCATCTGAGAATTGCATATTCATCTCAGATGCCCATTTTTGGATTGGATCTTTGAATTTTGAAGGTCTGAGTTTCTTTAATTCTTTATATGTTTTAGACAAGAGTCCCTTGTCTGAGAGAGAGTTCACTAAAATCTTTTCCCAGTTTGTGGGTTTTCTTTTCACTATGCTGGAGATTTCTTTTGACATGCAGAAACTTTTTAATAAGAAGTGGTCCCAGTTATTGATTCTGGGAAGTATTTCCCGTGCGGTTTGAGTCCTGTTCATGAATTCTTTACCTACTCCTATGTCTCCAAGGTTTCTACCTATTTTGTCTTCCAATAGATTTAGTGTTTCTGTTTTAATATTCAGATCTTTGACCCATTTAGATTTTAATTTAGTACATGGTGATAGACATGGGTCTAGCTTTAGTTTTCGGCAAATGGAGAGCCAGTTTTACCAGCACCATTTATTAAAGAGACTGTCGTTCTTCCAGTGAACCTGCTTGGCTCCTTTATCAAAAATAAGGTGGTTGAGTGTGTTCGTAGTTGTGGTTGTATCTTCTAATCTATTCCACTGATCTTCAGCTCTGTTTTGATTCCAATACCATGTTGATTTTACTACTGTTGCTTTGTAGTATAACTTCAAGTCAGGGATTGTGATGCCTCCTGCTTTGTCTTTGCTGCTTAGAATTGCCTTTGCGATTCTAGGTCTCTTCTGGTTCCAGATGAAATTTAGGAGTGATTTCTCTAGATCTATAAGGTATGTTGATGGTATTTCTATTGGGATTCCCATTGAATCTGTATAACAGTTTTGGGAGAATGGCCATTTTCACAATGTTTGTTCTTCCTATCCATGAGCAAGGGATGTCTTTCCATTTTCTGAGATCATCTTCAATTTCCTTTTTCAGTGTATTATAATTTTCACTGTATAAGTCTTTCACTTCTTTCGTAAGAGTAATTCCTAAATATTTCATTTTTTTGCTTGCTAATGTGAATAGTCCAGTTTCTCTTATTTCCCTCTCTGTAATTTTGTTGTTCGTGTATAGGAATGCTATTGATTTCTGAGTATTGATTTTGTATCCAGCCACATTACTGAATTTATTTATTGTATCTAAGAGTATTTCAATGGAGTTTAGGGGGTCTTCTATGTAAAGTATCATGTCATCTGCAAACAATGATAATTTAACTTCTTCTTTTCCTATCTTTACCCCTTTTATTTCTCTTTCTTGCCTAATTGCTCTGGCTAGTACTTCCAGTACTATATTAAATAGGAGTGGTGATAAAGGACATCCTTGTCTTTTGCCTGATTTTAAAGTAAAGGCTTTCAATTTTTGGCCATTTAGTATGATGCTGGCTGTTGGTTTGTCATAAATGGCCTTTATTATATTGAGGTAAAGACCATTTATTCCAATTTTCTGTAAAGTTCTTATCATGAATAAGTGTTGGACCTTATCGAAGGCTTTTTCTGCATCTATAGAGATGATCATATGATTCTTATTATTGGCTTTATTGATATGGTGGATTACATTTATTGATTTGCGTATGTTGAACCATCCTTGCATTCCTGGGATGAATCCCACTTGGTCATGGTGTATAATCTTCTTGATGATTTGCTGCATCCTATTTGCCAATATTTTATTGAGGATTTTTGCATCTGTGTTCATTAGGGAGATCGGTCTATAGTTCTCTTTTATAGTTGGGTCTTTCTCAGGTTTTGGTACTAGAGTAATATTTGCTTCCAGGAATGACTTAGGAAGGATTGCTTCCCTTTCAATTTCATTGAATAGTTTGAGGAGTGTCGGCATTAGGTCTTCTTTATATTTCTTGTAGAATTCTGCAGTGAATCCATCTGGGCCTGGGCTCTTCTTGGTGGGCAAGGACCCAATTACATTCTCAATTTCATTAGCAGAGATTGGGTTATTCAACAGTTTTATATCCTCTTGATCTAGCTTTGGTACTTCATATGCTTCTAAGAATCTGTCTATTTCTTCTGTGTTATCAAACTTTTGAGAGTAGAGGTTTTCGAAATAGGTGTTGATGATCCTCTGTATTTCTATTGGGTCTGTAGTGATTTCTCCTTTTTCATTTCTTATTGCATGAATTTGAGCTTTTTCTTTCCTTTTTTTAATAAGGTTGGCTAGGGGCTTATCGATTTTATTTATTCTTTCAAAGAACCAACTCTTTGATTCGTTGATTCTTTGGATTGTTTTCTTAGTCTCTATTGCATTGATTTCTGCTCTGATTTTTATAATTTCCTCTCTTCTTTTGGCTTTGGGCTTGACTTGCTCTTCTTTTTCTAGCTGTTTGAGGTGTAGCATCAAGTTATTTATTTGTATTCGTTCTGTTTTCCTGATGTGGGAACTCAGTGCAATAAATTTTCTTCTCAGAACGGCTTTCTTGCATCCCACAGATTCCGGTAAGTTGTATCTGCATTTTCATTTTCTTTTAGGTATTGTTTAATTTCTTCTTTAATTTCTTCTGTGACCCACTGATTACTCAAGAGTGTGTTATTTAGTTTCCATGTGTTTGCGGAATTTTTGCAGTATCCTTTGTCATTAATTTCTAATTTCAGAGCGCTATGATCCGATAATATGCAAGGGATGATTTCAACTCTTTTGCATTTGCTTAAATATGTTCTGTGAGCTAATATATGGTCTATTTTAGAAAATGATCCATGTACTGCTGAGAAGAATGTGTATTCTGATGTTGTTGGGTGGAACATTCTGTATATGTCTATCAAACCCATTTGTTCACAGGTGTGATTCAGTTCTGTTATTTCTTTGCTCATTTTCTGTCTGGTTGATCTGTCCTTTGGTGTCAGTGGTGTATTAAGGTCTCCTGTTACAATTGTGTTACTGATAATTTGAGTTTTCATTTCTGTTAATAATTGTTTTATATAACTGGGTGCTCTGGAGTTTGGTGCGTATATATTTAAGATAGTTATCTCTTCCTCTTGGAGTTTTCCCCTTACGAGTATGTAGTGACCTTCTTTGTCCTTTATGGTCATTGTTGGTTTAAAGTTCACGTTGTCTGCAAACAGAATGGCTACTCCTGCCTTTTTTTGGATTCCTGCTGCATGAAGAATTGTTTTCCGTCCTTTGACTTTCAGTCTGTGAGTATCTTTCTGGGTTAGATGGGTTTCCTGTAAACAGCATATGGTTGGATTTTGTTTCTTGATCCATTCTGCTAGTCTGTTTCTTTTGATTGGTGCATTGAGACCATTTACATTAATGGTTATTACTGTTAAATGCTGGTTAATTGTAGGAATGTTATCTCTCTGCTGTTGCATCTTTATCTTTCTGTTCTGTTTAATTATTTGCTTTGCTTAGTGCTTTTTTCCTTTGTGTATCTAAACTGTCTTTCAATATTTTTTGCAGGGTTGGTTTGGTGTTCATGAAGTTCTTCAGCTGTTCTTTGTCATGGAAGTATCGTATTGCACCATCTATTTTGAATGATAGTTTTGCAGGATATATCAGTCTTGGTTGGAAATCATTTTGCTTTAGGATCTGGAATACTTCACTCCATGCTCTTCTTGACTTTATCGTTTGTGCTGAGAAGTCTGCTGTGATTCTGATAGGTTTTCCTTTATAAGTGATTTGTCTTTTCTCTCTGACAGCTTTTAATAATCTATTCTTGTGTTGGATTTCTGGGAGGTGACTATTATATGTCTGGGTGTAGTTTTATTTTGGTTATGACTGTTTGGAGTTCTATATGCTTCACTGATCCTGATGTCAGTTTCTGATCTCATGCTTGGGAAATTTTCAGCTATTACTTCTCTAAATATCCTCCTGGCATCCTTCATGTTGTCTCCCTCTCTTTCATTAATCCCTATCATTCTTATGTTATTCTTCTTTGCATCGTCTTGCAGTTGTTGAATTGTTGTTTCCTGGTTCCTTGTTATTTTCAAAAGATCTTTCCTTTCCTGTTCACTAGCTGCAATCCTGTCTTCAAGGTCTGAAATTCTATCTTCACTTTCATTAAGGCGGTTTTTACAACTTTCAGTGCAGTTTTTTATTTCCTGTATATCTCTGTGCATCTGCATTATGTATTCTGTTTGTTTCTTATATTGCTCGTCTAGGGATTCTATCTTTTTGTTTAGTTCCTCCAATTTTTTATCTGTGTTTTCTTTAGATATATTTAGAATCTCTTTCATTTCTTTTATCATTTCTTCTTTTATCTGGGAGATTATTTCGAGTTTGAATTTCTTTAAAGCTTCCTGGAGTTGCTTGTCAATTTCAGTGGCTATTGTGTCCGATATATGAGGTGGATGGGATATATTTTCTTCTATATACATCGCTCCTAGGGTTTCTTGAGATGGGCTGGAGGTTTGAGGTTGTAATTTGGTCTTTCGTTTTGTCATTTTCCTATATTTCTGTGTTTCAAGTGTTATTTGAAAGCTTCCTCAGGATCTGTTGAAAATCCCTTTCTATGTTTGGAGCTACTGAGACTCTGGCGCCGCGCTACCCCAAGCCATTAGGCCTACAGAACCAGTGGCCCTCCTCTGCCTGCTCAGAACTCCGCAGTTCCAGACAAGCTGGGCCTCAGGGACACTGTGCGCCCACCTGCCCCTTGGAAGCTCCACAGTTCTTCAATCGCAGCCGGGTTAGGGTACTCACCACAGGCCGCAGTGCTTCAGGAACCTGTGGACCCTCCCTGGTTGCAGAGATATCCACAGTCCTCCAGACACATGGAGAGGCCGATGCAGGCACCCCAAATCTGCCCAGCTCCTCCTCTGCAGACCAATGGCCAGGGGCGGCAGCTAAACAGGCTGGGCTAGGCTGGTAGTGTGGGCCAGCCCACGTATCGGGAGCTCAGCAGGTCTCCAAATGAAGCCGGGAATGGGGAGGCTGATGTGGAAGCCTCAAACCCACCTCTCTCCTTCACTGCACCTGCAAGCCTGAGAGAACTCCAGCAGTCTGGGCGCAGATATCCAGAGTCCTCCAGACACGCAGAGAGGCCAGTGAGGGCACCCCAGATCTGCCCAGCTCCTCCTCTGCAGACCTATGGCCAGGCGCGGCAGCTAAACAGGCTGGGCTAGGCTGGTAGTGTGGGCCAGCCCACCTATCGGGAGCTCAGCAGGTCTCCAAATGAAGCCGGGAATGGGGAGGCTGATGTGGAAGCCTCAAACCCACCTCTCTCCTTCACTGCACCTGGAAGCCTGAGGGAACTCCAGCAGTCTGGGCGCAGATATCCAGAGTCCTCCAGACACGCAGAGAGGCCAGTGAGGGCACCCCAGATCTGCCAAGCTCCTCCTCTGCAGACCTATTTTGGTCATTTCTTTAGACCTCACTCTCTTGTAAAGATCCTCATGTAAATGTGAAAATAATAAATTGTGTGTGCTTTTCGCCTATCAATCAGCTCTTTCCTAATGTGGTTCTCAGATCCGGCCAAAGAGCACGCATAAGACCTAAGGGAGGAGGGGCAGGAGAGATCTGTCCTTCCCAATAATACCAAAGTTGATAGGCTTTTTCTGTATTGTATGAGCAAACATACACCTGCACAGTTATCCACACTGTGCAGATGAAGAAATTGACACATAACGGTTCAATAACTTACCCGAGATGTCAGTTACCACCATAATAGCAAAACCAGCATTACACCTAAGTCTGCCTGTTTCCAGAGCCTAAATTCTAAATTACCATGTAAATGGCTTAGCACTCATGCAAATCCTCAGGCGCAAGTGACAGGTGACATTTTGAGGAAGTTCCCCAAGAACTTTCCATCCAGGAGTGTAGGTCTAGAGGAAGCATTCTGTATTCACAGAGTTGGCTCACAGATGCTCTTGGAAATTCTGCAGTATCCAAAAGACCTAAGTCCTGGGGCCATGCTCCTGATGACGAGCTGATATTACCTCTTATTCCAGGCTACTTGCCTCTTTTAACATCCCACTGGGTGTGTGACTAAAACAAAGATTACTTCTTTCCTAGGCTCCAGTACCCAAAGGCATGTTGTTTGTAATGACTCTTTCATCAGCTTGATCTCATAGCAGGTCCACTCCTTTGTACCTTACTTTTTGTCTTTCACTCAAAAGACTTACTGTATGTTAATACCATTCTCCATTTTTTCTTAGTTTATCATTTTCTCTTCTCTTTTTTCCCTTTAAGGAAGTACTTTTCTTTGCAGATAAAATAAATTATATATCATTACTTAAAATTATATTTTCTACATTCTTCATGAAAATTTGTCTGTAGCTTTAATTAAAGTAATATTACCAGATGACACAACATGAAATTCTATAAGGCCTCTGAAACGTGATGCCAAATTACTGCCTAGAAATGCTGGATTTCCTGCTTTGCTATGAGCCATGTCTATGACGACCACAGCTTGTGCTCTATCCACTTCAGCATCACATCCAAATTTAAAAGATATTCTTTCTAATTTGATGAACAGAAATATAATTTTTCCTATTTGCATCTGAATCACGTATGCATGAGTATTTTTGCATACTTATTTTCATATTTATCTTTCTTATTTTGTTCATGACTCATACAATTTTAAAAATCAGAATTAAAGCTTGTCTTAATTATTCATGATATCTTTACATTCAAGATCTTTACAGTGCATATAATTTATAAATTATATTTAATATAAAAGTGTAAAATATATTTAACTTGTTTAATATAAACTTGTAAATATAAGCATATCTTGATTTAAAATAAGTCAGAAGAAAATGTAGGCAATCCACCTAATTTATCAAGCACCATAGCTTGGCAACATAGTACTCGTAAAGATAGTGTTTTGTGACCTCATGGCTTGCTGGAAGACTGTACCACATAACACTTTGGAGAAAATATCGAAATCTGAAGCATGGTTTCTCCTGAACATGTATCACTTTTACCCTATCCCAAATGTCAAAAAATCTAAGTCAAACCACGTAAATCAAGGACCTGAGATAAATTCTCATGCTTGATGAAGAATCCACTACCAAAGTAGTAGATAGGAATTGGAGCCAGCAAAGAGGCAGCAGGCAATTCAAAGTGCCCTGAAGAGATGGTGCATGGCGGCTGACTGGCACTGATCCTGGTGGGAAGGGTTAAGAAGTGCTGTCACGTTTAGGACAGAGGGACTGGAGACTTGCTGCTCTCTTAGTCACTGGTTGAAGGTTTCTGGAGAACAGTTACTACTTCTTGGGCACTTCACTGCCTGAACAAAGTGACCTACCAAAGAGATGCAGATAAAAGTAGTTGAAATGGCCTTTGTATTTATTCAAATAGTCAACCCAAGGGACAAAGACCATGCGTCAGTTTGTGTCTTGCTTGTTTTCTTTGTGTATTTCTTGTTTTAAATTTCTTTCCTATCAAAGGAATGCCAGGCATCTCTCTCTCCGTACCATAATGTTCATTCTCTGTGACTGTGCCTCTTCTGTCTTTTCCTATATTAAATTTCTTTTTGATATTATTAATCTCTTGGTCAATCTTTTTCTACTGTCTTGTTAGAATAACATGTTGGAGTATTCACATGTGCCCGTTAATTACATAGTTTACATGAATTGTTTCATTTTGTCAATAATTCTCACAGGAAATTATTGCTATTATCTCCAATTTCCACCAGGGTAAAATGAGACTTCATGACTTCAAAGACTCTAGTAGCAGTCAGCCTATGTTTTGACATTGTGAGTTGACATTTCTCTAATTTTTGCCTTCATTTCTTCATTGCTGTTTTGCTGGGAACTTTGAATGATGCGGAACAAGGAGGTGAACCAGATACCATTTTAAGTGGCCAGTCCATACTTTAATTTGACATTTAAAACAAAATACTTTGAAAACTTAAGTGATTTCACAGTTGCTAGTTTACTTCTTCTTTTGAATTTTTATTGAGTCATTGCTGGTTGAACTTTTACATCTTTTCCTCATATTGAAATTGTATCAACATATTACAAAACAGACTATTTAAAATGTATAAACTCATATTTCAACACTTTATAATTTGATATATATTTTTCCATGCTTTTAAAACTTCAGCAAGATATTATTAGTAATTATTGTTATATAAGTCATACCTAATGTCCCTTCTTACCTAAATTAAAACCTTATTAGAGACATTTGTTCAAACTGTAAATGTTCATTCTAATGAGTTACTGATTCATCTTCCTACAGAGCATGTTCTAATTTGAGCTTGTAGTAGTTTCTAGAAGTGTATGGGGACCAATTGTGGTTAAGTTTAGGGATTTTCTGTACAAAAATATGATAATTGTCTTTGTTTTGCTGTTTTCTCTATAAGACAGTTTCAGACATCTTCAACTTTTTCTTTATGTACAAGGTCTTCAGTTGCACATCCCTCTCTGTGTAGGCAGATGCATTGCATGTGGAACTGACTGAGGAGGGTGGGTTAATCTGCCTAGATGTTCTATGATCTTTAGGAAACATCAACCACTGGTTCATAATTGACAAACTGTTCCCAGACATCCTCTGCTTGTTGTTTCTGTAGTGCCATAAACACAAAAGCAGAAGAGACATAAGAGGTAAGAAATGTTTTACAACATAAAAGAGAAAATAAGGCTGGCATATCCTTTGCTTGTGGGGTTTTCTTTTGCGGGGGAGCAGCAAAAGATACAACAATACAGGCATCTTCCTGAGTGATTAAAGCAGTGAAGTGTGTTCTTTGGTTCATAAATAATGCTCTATTACTTTTCTTCAAAGACAAGTAAACCTTGACAGAATGACCTTTTCCAGGGCAAGAGTTGTTTCTGTGCCATAAATTATACTGCAAAACGAATGGAAATGCTACTGAGAAATGGGTGACAAAATAAGATTAAAGATTACTACACACAAAAGATTGTTGTTTTATTAATGGATTCCTGTCAATGGGACGGAAAATCCTTAGTCTTCTTCTAGATCCTGAGATCACATCAAGCTAGAAATTGGGAGGGTATTTTCTAAGATGTAGCTAAATGTGTCAACATAAAAATATTCAGGTTTTTTTACTTTTTTCTTTCCCTTAAATTATATTTGCTCCTAAAACAAGTTTAGCTACTGTCAAAGAAGCTTGTACAATCCACAGTCCTTTGCTTTGCTTGCAGAGACTGACTTTGATCACGCAGTTGGCTGGTTGGGGTGTTATGCATGCAGGTGTCGTGAGATTAGAGGGAAACACTTTGCTGAACAGAAGCTCAGCCTGCTATCTTCATCAGTGTGCTGTGCATTGCCAAGAGGAACAAGCATATGGTAATTCCCAAATCATTAATTTATTTGGTGAACACTCAGTCTGACAGAGGCATCCATGTGACTTTGAAGAAAAGAAAAATAATCACATGGTGATTTGCCTCTGAGTTTTTCTTATGCTACACACATTCCAACCCTATTGATTAGCAAAGAGCAACTTGAAACTGTAAAAACTAAAATACAATTTGAAATACAATGAAGGATTTAAGTCTGCTTAGATTAAATAACAATTCATGAGATTATGAGGATTGAAGGGCTTTATGAGTATCTACACGCTGTCTGAATAACTTGTATTATTCCTTTCCATGCTGTCATTACTGCATTTTATATTGTTGCCATTGTCCTGCCCAATTTTTCATTAAAATCAAAACTATGTGTTTAATATATTTCCCAACAGTCCGTTTTGGAGATGTGATTGCAATACTGAATTTATCAAAAAAATGATTGAAACACAGAGACCATGGCAACAAAGGAAAAAATACACTATATATCAGAAAATGTTTTTCATAATAAATCTTAATACTAAACTCAATTTTTAGAGCCCTTTATTGTGTGACAATAGATATACAGAGGAGCAGAACAAATAGAAACAAAGCATCATACTATAGAATTTAATTAAAGTTTTCAAAACTTTCTTTGAAATTTGATCTAGCACAGTTCATTTAAAGAATAACAGCTCTTCTTGTTAGATAGAGCATATGCTCAACATGGCATGTTACTATAAATCACCCCTTGTCAGAAAGAAGAATAGATACACAGGCTCCGCTCTGCTTTGCCATTCTTTATAACAGGAAACAGGGTATCAGTGTTACCTTCATTATAGTAAGAACAGAGATGTGTGCCTTAACACACACACACACACACACACACACACACACACACACACACACACACACACCTCATTTTAAAGATAGCTGTCAAGAAACCAAATGACAGAAAAATGAGATTAACATTGCAACGAGCATCCACCTATTTCCTAGACAACTTGAAATTCTGGTTCATGTACACAGAGCAATGAGAGAAGATGAGCATCCATTTTTCATTGTTTTTGTTACATAAAGTGAAATATTTTTTTTAAAATTCTCACATAGAACTCCTCTCCCTTGGATGCATCCTGCTCACCCAGCTTGTGAACTATTTGAGGAGAGATTCACTATTCAAATTTTCTACTGGTCTTATACAAATCAAAGTGAATAGTAAATCATATTTTTTTAAGGATATACCCCCAATGTCCTTCTTCTTACGCAGAAAAATTAACTATGCCTTTTCTCTGAAAAGCTCGTGAGTGATTGTACACTGTACCCATGGCCTTGTGATTCTTCTAGAGAGTACAACAGAGCATGGTTCTTCTTTAGCCAGCAGATCTTAGATAAGGCAGAAGAAAACAGCGTATGTTAAGAGTCTGCAGAAGCCAACACAGTTTTAGAAAAATATCTACCATCTAAGAACCCAAACAATAGTGGCAATTCCAAATGCCGACATCAAGCTTCTGGACATACCATAGCTAGGAACTTGTTCTGAATGTCAGAAAAAATGTTATCTGTAACAGTTGGTTATGGAAGTATAGAGGCCCTTATGTCTCCTACATTAAGAAAATCTTTCTCATCAGCATGTGTACAAGCTGCCTATTTATCAGTAATTCTCTAGTATTGTCCAGATGCTTTCCCTGAATTCACTAGTGGGTCGCACAGTCCTACCAATCCTACCAGGCCTTCAGAGTCAAGTGATTTTTTGCTTCTTTCTAAAGAAGCTAATTCCCTCTTACAATTATAGCAATTTTTAAGTGAGTAGAAAATAATTCCTGCTTCCAAATTCTCAGCTTTTAAATTCCAACTTTGGCACAATTGAACTTAAAGTTCTAATCTCATGAAGAGAAAATTATTTTAAAGTGTAAGGATGATATTTTAATATGGTTCCATCTGGATGTTAACTCATGAGTGTCTAGCTTCTAGAATATGCACTTATGCAGCCAAATTCATCAGAATTTTCTAGAATAACAGTCTAAATCAATGACGTACAATGCTTCATGTTATTCTAAGAAAATGTAAAAGCAATTTAAATCTGCTTATACATTCATACCCATTGATGTGATCATAACAAGAGCCTCCTAAATCATCAACTCAAGAAGAGTTTGGAATGAAGTGTTTCAAACCCTGAAAGAAAAGAACCTCCAACCCAGATTGATATACCCTGAAAAATTATCTTTCAAAATTGATGGAAAAATAAGATACTTCCATGATAAACAATAACTGAAAGAATTCATTACCACCAAACCAACCCTACAGAGAGTGCTGATGGATATTCTAGACAGAGATAAAGATGACCATGGTTCCAGGAACAGCAGCAGAGGAGGATCCTCAAACAGGACAGGCAATTGAATGAAGGGGGAAAGTGGAGGGCCAACAGCAGAAGGATAGCAGGACAGAGACAAACCAACATATGCTGGTTATAACCATTAATGTGGATGGCGTCAGGTCAGCAATAAAAAGAAACACAAGGAGAGTGGATCAAGAAACAAGATCCATCGATACACTGTACACAAGAAACACATTTAACTGGAAAGGAAATTCATAGACTGAAAATCAAAGAAGAGAAAACAGTTGTTCCATGTAACAGGAGACCAAAAAAAAAAAGCAAGAGTAATTTGCCCATCAACTGCAGAATGGATAAGCAAGATATGGTATTTCATGCAGTGGAAAACTACCCAACTATAAAGTAGAATAATCTTGAGACTCTTTTAGGTAAATGGATGCAACTTGAGGTTATGTTTTTGGGAGAAACCATATGAATTCTTACACATGAACCCTAGCATAAGAAACAGAAAGAGTTAATGAGATCCGAAAGCAAAATAGTTATTGTAAGAGTGATAGAAGAGGAAACACCTGGGAGGGAAAAGTGGTAGCTACTGTTAATTTCTCATTGTCTTGTCTTGAACTCTTTCATTGTTTTCATAATTTTGTTAGGTTTGGCTTCTGTCTTATTTTGTTTTAGACTTTACTCCGTATGATGGTATGAGCAGCTATTATGAACATAATGGGATGAATTGTGGTAATCATGGTTGGTTTCCTATTAAATTGTTTAGAAGTCTTATAATGCTTTCATTCATTTGTTTAATTGGTTTTTTCTGTTTTGTTTGATTTTATCATGTGTGATTTTCTGTTTTGTTTGATTTTATCATGTGTGATTTTATCATGTTTGATTTTATCATGTGTGATTTTTATCATGTGTGAACAACTATTTTGAAGAAAACAAGACATTATGGTAGTCATTGCTGATTTGCTATCATTTTGTTTTGAAGTCCCATCATGCTTTTGTTCTTCTGTTTTGATTGGTTCTATTCTGTTGTGTTTTATTTGCTTTTATTATGCGTAGTGGAATGGACAACCTTCTTGAGGAAAATGAGATAGTATAGTAGCCATTGTTGATTTCCTATTATCTGGGTTTTAAGTCCTATAATGAATTCATTCTTTTGATTGGTTTTATACTATTTTGTTACGTTTGATATTGTTTTGTGTGAAGGTATGATCAATCATTTTGAAGAAAATAAGAGCCATTATGGTAGCCACTGTTGATTTTCTGTTGTCTTGCTGTGAAATGTTGTGTTGCTTGCATTGTTTTGTTCTGGTTTGTTTTGTCCTGTTTTCTTTTCTTTTCTTTTGTTTTATTTTCTCTAAAATAAAAAAGGGAAGCTATATTAGCAAAATTAAGCATTGAAATTTGAAATTCAACACCAAGAAATTTAAAATAGAAAGTACAGTAAAAAAATGTAACACGAAAACAATATTTTCCTATATTTTTTAAACTTCAAATAAATTAAATCATAACCCAAAAGAAATAAGAAATGATGTGAATGCATGAAGAGCATTATGATGGTGACAAATTATATGATAGGCAGGAAAATCAATAGATACATTTATACCTGCCAAGTATGTAAGAATGTATAATATTAACTAAGAGAGAGTTAAGAAAAAAGAAAACATTTGGCAAATTCAGTTACACTTGATGGGAGAGAGCAGAGTACAGACTGAATGAGCAATAAAAGTATTCATCTAGACTTTAAAAAACTCAGAGTAATTAGGCCCAGAAACTGAATTTAAAAACAGCTACATGAAGAGCCCAAGATCATGCAAACCTTATCATGTCAAGCCAGAGGGTAAACTTGTCCTTATTTCTGTAATTCCAGATTTTCAAGCTTGTTCTTTAATGTAATAAGCATTTTTAAAATTTATTTATGATGCACTTTTAAAAAGTACTTTTAAAAATTCATTACTTTATACTAGCTATCAAAATTAAAGACTTGGTAAAATGTTACCACTTTGGGAAAATATTACAACCTGTTTCCTCAGTTTTTTGAAATTTTATTAATACTGTGATGTCAAACACCAGTTTCTTCACAGAGAATAAAAGAACTTAGCCCTTTAAACGGCTCCTCACATCTTTAAGCTTTCCTGATTCCATTACTTTATGAATATGTCAGACTGCTTCCTCCCTGAGGGTGAGAGTGCATGTTTCTTGTGTTCCTCTCTTTCAAGCTCAGCGGGAGTGTTCAGATTTGTAAGGTCAACATTTAGAAATATCTACTAAGAGCTCTCATTTTATTTTATTCTTGTTAATAAAAATTCATTTTCTATTTCATATTCATGAAAATCTAGAGGTACTGAATTCAGTACAGCAATACACTTTTAGAAACCCATTTTATTATCATACAATGTTATAATTTCATTATATCATGTTAAATTTGTGGTATATATTTTTAAAAATGAAAAACCTACTACTTTAAGGAATTATCATACCAAGATTATGTTTATCTTTACAATGAAACTCAAAACGACCTCTAAAATAAAAGAGCTTCATTCGAAAATACTTGCATAAGATTATATTTAAAATAAGTAAGAATGTGTTAAAATTTAGAGCATCACACTAGAAAAGTCTTTGAACCTTTACTTTCTTACTGGATTGAAAATTGAATATTTCACATTTCTCTTATATTTTGGCTCTCTGGAGATTACAATAAAATAATTACAATCAAGTAAACATTGATTTGTATTTTGCTAGAATCAGTAGCCGTTCTCTTTCCTGTGCAAATGGATTTTTACAGTGGTTATTACCATCTTAAGATGAATCTGTCCTTGGTTGTATATTCATATCAATTATGTAATAATTACTGTTTTTATGCCCTTCATCTTTTTCTGCCAACAAATATTAATTTTTCATACAAAAAATGGCGGAGTAAGTAACCATGATCCTAAACATACAGACTCATTTTTTAAGGAATAGAAACAGTTTTCACAGATTGAACACATGTGAATTACGCCTGCTCTTTCTGAAAGGCCACAGAAATTTAGTTCGGTCTTCTAAGGTTTGCAAACTCCTGGAATTCTTATGGGATAAACGCAGAGATGAATGCTGGGTCCCAGCATGAATCAACTCAATACTTCTGGTGATTTCTTCCGTTTATCCCTCTGGGTGCAATAGTTGCGACTTACCTTTAAGTATGAATACTGTGGTACCTATAACCATCAATGTTAGGCCGCCAAGGACTCATTTTCTAAGCAAAGTGTGAACACAAAATGATTTCTAGATGTGACAGCTTCTGTCCTGGATAGACTTCCGCTGCCTCTCAACCTCCTACGTTCACTTCCCTTCCTCACTCCAAGCCTCTCATCTCCAAAGCCTCTGCTTCTTATTTCTGACCCTTTCAAGTTTTCAGTGTGCAATGGTTCGATAGTTGACTCTCAGGCACAAATGAAAATAACAAAGATTGTTCTTTTTATCTGTCTTCTTAATTAGGTTTTAATATTTTGATTCATAGAAATAAGGTTTACTGGTGATGAACATTTTCAACATTTTAGTCAGTAAATAGGTACTGAATTCAAAGGAATACTTGTTTAAATGACAAGTTAATGGTAATCTGTTATAGAAACAATAAGAAACTAATATATTTGTTAGATATTTATGAGCTTTCCAATGATTGAGTTTTGCCCTTAGCTAAAATTTAAATATTGATGTTGACTTTTTGCATGCCTTTGTGTATAAAGATATGCTAAGATGTTTGCAGATTAACTGATCATAAAAAGTACAGTATGTACAATTGAGTGGCTTTATTAGTAATCAATGAACTCATAAAGGCATCCACTAAGGAATGTAAAGGTGGCAATATCCAACTTTGGAGACAACTAACAGACTTAACAGAAATGAAAAGAATGTCTGAGGGCTAGGGGTTTAGCTCAGTAGCACAAATTCCTTCCTGACAAGTGCAAGATCATGAGTTTGACCCCCGGAACCAAAAAACAAAAAAAGGAAGAAAACAAGAGCTGAAAAAGTACCTGTTACTGTATTGTCTAAGCACAGGAAATGGTTTTCTTTTCCACAGAAATGATCGTGTCATCTTGGTAATTACATTCTGGATTAAAAGAAACTGATTTGCTTAATTAACTGATTTTGATATCTGCTGGAAACTTACATGTCGCTTCTTAGGAGTGGGCTGTGAAGCAAACAAGAAGAATCGTCCAAAATTGGGTTTCAGGCTTACACAAAAACAAAACAATCAGTTTGATATACTACGCATAGTACAATGGCAAATATGTAGTATGTGTTTTAGAGTATTTGTGAAATTAACACACTAATACTAGTGAGGTTTTCATTTGTTTCTTCTTACTGTTTTTTCTTCTTATTTAGAAACTCTTGATCACATCCATCCCCAAAATAAGGCCCTGGCTGTTACCCCTGCTCCTGAGATAATGCGTCCTGAAGTGTTTGTCTCCAGGTCCAGCTCTACCAGGAACACAGACAAATGATCTTTTAAAAAACCTACAGAGAAAGTGCCAGTAAATGAAAATATTTTAACTTACTATTTATTTGGGAACCGCTTCTCGCCTACCAGCTTGTCTCTTCAGAAGTCCTTTGTGGTGCAAGTCATGGGGCTTTCCTCGGAAGGACTGCGCTGTGCTGCATCTTCAGCTCTGGCTTGGAAATGCCGGGTGGGAGGCAGGAGAGAACACTCCAGGCAAAAAGTATGGAGCAGGGCCATTTTGTGGGCTGGTCACGAGTACAGTTGGTTATGGGAGAAACATTTACAACCGTCCAGAGCACACTGAATGTGGAAACCTCTAGCTTAGGTGACAAATCTGACAGATAATTTGGCTTAAGCGTCATCAACATATGTGCAGGTGACATTTAAAGGTATGGAGTTAAATGTTGTCAGCTAGGGAAGCAAACTGTACCAGTTTTAAGAAACAAATTTGGAATAACTGACATGGGACGCTAGAAATGAAGATGAAGCTATTTAGGAATTAAATCAATGATTTAATTGACAAGGTCTTTTCTTTTTCCATTCTATTTTGTTCTTTTCATTCTTGCTTCTAAACTATATGTTTCTGTATAAAAAAATAAGCTCTTTCTTTCAGATAATACTAAATTCATTGATTCAAATCATCAATTAAATTACTTGGTGGGAAACATACTTAAGATACTCCAAATTCTGAGTTGAGCATGGTAGCCTGTGCCTGTTATCCCAGCACTCGGGAGGCTGAGGCAGGAGGATCTCTGAATTTGAGGCCAACTTGGGCTACATAGTCAGTCCAAGGCCAGCCTGACCTACATACTTCGTGTCAAAAGACTAGAAAAAACCACAAGGAAACAAAAAACAAAATTCTGATGAGTTTTCTACCTTTGATATATTGATTTGATGACATATAAATGAAGCAAAATGTTTCCTAGTCATCAGTCTTAATTCTATTCACATTATCTTTTTTATTTAAAGGGGAAAAAAAACAAAATAGTATAAGGGTACAAGTAATATGGAATTTTAAAAAAAGGTAAGAAATCACTAGTTAATAGATTACATATTGTCATCTTAAAAATAGTTGTTTAAGTTACAGGATTAAAGCATACAAAGTGGACATTCAAACAATGAGACTGCAAACAGCTGTGTTCAATGATCCAATAAAAACTCAGTAATATGGTCATCTATCTTAACACACCTAAACACACTTGCTGTTGTATCCTTTAGAGCATTTTTTTCCTCTTTTCTACAACAAAATTTACACGTTTTGGGTTTTATTACTCCATAGTTCTTGTTACTTTTTTTTGGAAGAGAATAAAGCCAAATACGACAAAACAAAGCAGTCAGTCAAAACAAAGGATAAACATAGCACATGATGCAAAAACAGAATACAAGTTTGTCAACAGTGGTTACCATAATGCCTCTTGCTTCCTTAAAAAGAATTGCCTATATCATTAGGTATAATAAAATTGAACAAAACAGTACAGAACAAGACCAATAAAACCTTAACATTGGAAACATTACAAGACTTCGAAAGAAGATAATAGTCAAACTAGAATGGGCATCATAGTGAATCTTATTGCCTTCCAAGTAGTTGCCTATACCCTCAAACTTGATACTATCAAAGAGAATGGAACAGAGTAAAATTAGTCAAAACAAGATAGTGGGAGTAATACAGGGCTTCAAA
This sequence comes from Cavia porcellus, assembly GCF_034190915.1. Classification (NCBI taxonomy): domain Eukaryota; kingdom Metazoa; phylum Chordata; class Mammalia; order Rodentia; family Caviidae; genus Cavia; species Cavia porcellus. The sequence continues at coordinate 70,308,714 of NW_026947494.1, read as the reverse complement.
TCAAGTTAATAGGAAATTTAAAAAGCTACTATAATATATCCTGCTAATTTTTTTATTTTTCCCTTAATTAAAAAAATAATAAAAAATAAATAAATACATTTTTATGAATAACGGGGAGATTGAGACAAAAGAGGACATAACAGCATAACAATACAGGTCACAGCATGAAAATTTCAGCAACCTAGTGCTTCACCACAAGATAACCCAACTCAATAGTAGTGTTACCATAGTATCTCTTTCCTTGAAATATTTGAATATAACTTCATATACTATAGCATCAAACATATCAAGACAGTGTGAAATCATTCAAGTGGATGAAAGTATTACAGGGTATTTAGAACCAGCTAACAGAAAATGAACAGTGGTTTCTATATTATCACTTTGCCTATAAAAATTTTTGTTTATACTATCACATATAATAAAATCCAGTAGGATACAACACGATAAAACCAATGGAGACCGAAGAGTAACAGTTTGGTGTAACTTCAAAACAAGATGGTATTAAATTAGCACTAGCTATTATGATGTCTTTCTTTTCTTCAACATAGCTGTTCATTTCATCATAGGCAGTATTATTAAACAGCCCATAATAAAGCCATTCCAATTAATGAGTGAAAATTTTATAAGGCTTCAAAGCCACATAATGGGGACTCATGATTATCACATACTCATATATTTGAATCATTTCTTACAATAGGGAAACTATTCAGTATTCATACATGTGAGTTTGATTTATTTCATTTATGAGTATGGTCTCAAGCTGTGTCCATTTATTTATAAATATCTGAATGTGATCCTTCTTTATCACTGAGTAGTACTCCATTGTATAAAAATACCACAACTTTTTTATCCATTCCTCAGTTGATGGACACTTAGGTTGTTTCCAAGATCTGGTGATTACAAATTGTGCTGGTATAAACATAGGTGCACATATATTACTGTGATATGATGCTTTCAGTTCTTCTGGGAATATGCCTAAGTGGAACAGCTAGGGCAAATGGGACTTCCAATCCCAGCTTTTTGAAAAATCTCCAGACTGACCTCCACAGTGGCTGCACCAGTCTACACTCTGACCAACAGTGCAGGAGAGTTCCTTTTTCCCCCCAGCCTCTCCAGCATTTGTTGTTGATGGTTTTCTTGATCCTAGCCATTCTTAAAGGAGTGAGATGGAATCTCAGGGTGGTTTTAATTCGCATTTCTCTAATGAGTAATGATGATGAATATTTTTCATGTATTTACTTGCCATTCGTATTTCTTCATCTGAGAAGTGTGTATTCATCTCAGATGCCCATTTTTGGATGGGATCTTTGAAACTTGGGGGTCTGATTTATTTAATTCTTTATATGTTTTAGACAGAAGTCCTTTGTCTGAGGGAGAGTTCACTAAGATTATTTCCCAGTTTGTGGTTTTTCTTTTCACTATGCTGGAGATTTCTTTGGACATGCAGAAGCTTTTTAATAAGAAGTGGTCCCAGGTATTGATTCTGGGAAGTATTTCCTGTGCAGATTGAGTCCTGTTCATGAATTCCCTACCTACTCTTAAGTCTTCAAAGTTTTTACCCAATTTGTCTTCCAATAGATTTAGAGTTTCTGTTTTAATATTCAGATGTTTGATCCATTTAGAATTTATTTTAGTACACAGTGATAGGCATGGGTCTAGCTTTAGTTTTCAGCATATGGAGAGCCAGTTTTTCCAACACCATTTACTAAAGAAACTGTCATTCTTCCAGTGAACCTGTTTGGCTCCTTTATCAAAGATAAGGTGGTTGAGTGTGTTTGTAGTTGTGGTTGTATCTTCTAATCTATTCCATTGATCTTTGGCTCTGTTTTGATTCCAGTACCATGTTGATTTTACTACTGTTGCTTTGTAGTATAACTTCAAGTCAGGGATTGTGATGCCTCCTGCCTTGCCTTTGTTGATCAGAACTGTCTTTGCTATTCTAGGTCTCTTCTCGCTCCAGATGAATTTTAGGAGTGATTTCTCTAGATCTATGAGGTATGTTGATGGTATTTTTATTGGGATCGCATTGAATCTGTATAAGAGTTTTGGGAGAATGGCCATTTTCACAATATTTATACTTCCTATCCATGAGCAAGGGATGTCTTTCCGTTTTCTGAGATCATCTTTAATTTTTTTTGGTGTATTATAATTTTTCCTGTATAGGTCTTTCACTTCTTTGATAAGAGTAATTCCTAAATGTTTCATTTTTTTGGTTGTTGTGTGAAGGGTGTGGCTTCTCTTATTTTGCTCTCTTTGATTTTTATGTTAGTGTATAGGAATGCTATTGATTTTTGAGTACTGATTTTGTATCCAGCTACATTACTGAATTTATTTATTATATCTAAGAGTCTTTCAATGGAGTTTAGGGAGTCTTCTATATAGAGTATCATGTCATCTGCAAATAATGATAATTTAAGTTCTTCTTTTCCTATCTTTACCCCTTTTATTTCTCTCTCTTGTCTATTTGCTCTGGCTACTATTTCCAGTACTATATTAAATAGGAGTGGTGATAAAGGACATCCTTCTCTTGAGCCTGATTTTAAAGTAAAGACCTTCAATTTTTGGCCATTTAGTATGATACTGGCTGTTGGTTTGTCGTAGATGGCCTTTATTATATTGAGGTAAAGACCATCTATTCCAATTTTCTGTAAAGTTCTTATCATGAATGAATGTTGGACTTTATCAAAAGCTTTTTCTGCATCTATAGAAATGATAGTGTGATTCTTACTTTTGGCTTTATTGATATGGTGGATTACATTTATTGATTTACATATGTTGAACCATCCCTGCATGCCTGGGATGAATCTCACTTCGTCATGGTGTATAACCTTCTTGATGATTTGCTGCATCCTATTTGCCAGTATTTTATTGAGGATTTTTGCATCTGTGTATGTTAGGGAGATTGGTCTATAGTTCTCTTTTTTAGTTGGGTCTTTCTTAGGTTCTGGTACTAGAGTAATATTTGCTTCCAGGAATGACTTAGGAAGGATTGCTTCCCTTTCAATTTCATTGAAGAGTTTGAGGAGTGTTGGCATTAGGTCTTCTTTGTATTTCCTATAGAATTCCACAGTGAATCCGTCTGGGCCTGGGCTCATACAAGGTAAGGACTCAATTACTACATTTTCAATTTAATTAATAGAAATTGGGTTATTCAGCAGTTTTACATCCTCTTGACCTAGTGTTGGTACTTCATATGTTTCTAGGAATCTGTCTATTTCTTCTGTGTTATCAACCATTTGAGAGTAGAGGTTTTCAAAATAGGTATTGATAATCGTCTGTATTTCTATAAAGTCTGTAGTGATTTCACCTTTTTCATTTCTTATTGCATGAATTTGAGCTTTTTCTTCCCTTTTTTAGCAAGACTGTCTAGGGACTTATCAATTTTACTTATTCTTTCAAAGAACCAACTCTTTGATTCATTGATTCTTTGGATTGTTTTCTTAGTCTCTATTGCATTGATTTCTGCTCTGATTTTTATAATTTCCTCTCTTCTTTTGGCTTTGGGCTTGACTTGCTCTTCTTTTTCTAGCTGTTTGAGGTGTAGCATCAGGTTATTTATTTGTATTTGTTCTGTTTTCCTGATGTGGGAACTCAGTGCAGTGTTTCTCTTAGGACAGCTTTTATTTCATTCCACAGATTCCGGTAAGTTGTATTTGTATTTTCATTTTTGTGTAGGTATTGTTTAACTTCTTTTTTAATTTCCCCTGTGACCCACTGATTACTCAAGAGTGTGTTATTCAGTTTCCATGTGTTTGTGGGAATTTTGCAGTATCTTTTATTATTAATTTCTAATTTCAAAGTGCTATGATTCCATAACATGCAAGGGATAATTTCAAGTCTTTTGCATTTATTTAAATATGTTCTTTGATCTAATATATGGTCTATTGTAGAAAATGACACAAGTACTGCTGAGAAGAATGTGTATTCTGATGTTGTTGGATGGAACACTGTGTATATGTCTATCAAGTGTATTTGTTCACAGGTGTGATTCAGTTCTGTTTTTTCTTTGCTGATTTTCTGTTTGGTTGATCTGTTCCTTGATGTCAATGGTGTGTTAAGGTCTCCTGTTAAAATTGTGTTACTGATAATTTGAGTTTTCATTTCTGTTAATACTTGTTTTATATAACTGGGTGCCCTGGAATTTGGTGCATATATATTTAAGATAGTTATGTCCTCCTCTTGAAGTTTTCCTCTAACTAGTTTGTAGTGACCTTCTTTGTCTCTTCTGATCATTATTGGTTTAAAGTTCACAGTGTCTGCAAACAGGATAGCTACTCCTGCTTTTTGGGGGGTTCTTGTTTCATGAAGTATTGTTTTCCATCCCTTGACTTTCAGTCTGTGAGTATCCTTCTGGGTTAGATGGGTTTCTTGTAAACAGCATATGGTTGGATTTTGTTTCTTGATTCATTCTGCCAGTCTGTTTCTTTTAATTGGTACATTGAGACCACCTACATTAATGGTTATAACTGTTATATGTTGGTTTATTGTTGACATGTTATCTTTCTGCTGTTGCATCTTTATCTTTCTGTTCTGTTTAATTATCTGCTTTGCTTAGTGATTTTTTCCTAAGTGTATCTAAACTGTCCTTCAATATTTTTTGCAGGGTTGACTTGGTGATCATGAAGTTCTTCAGCTGTTCTTTGTCATGGAAGTATCTTATTTCAACATCTATTTTGAAGGATGCAGGATACATCAGTCTAGTTTGGAAATCATTTCCCTTTAGGATCTGGAATACTTCACTCCATGCTCTTCTTGACTTTATTGTTTGTGCTGAGAAGTCTGCTGTAATTCTGATAGGTTTTCCTTTATAAGTGATCTGTCTTTTCTCTCTGACAGCTTTTAATAATCTATTCTTGTGTTGGATTTCTGGGATGGTGATTATTATATGTCTGGGTGTAGTTTTATTTTGGTTATGACTATTTGGAGTTCTATATACTTCACTGAATCTGATGTCGGTTTCCAATCTCATGCTTGGGAAATTTTCAGCTATTACTTCTCTAAATATCCTCTTGACTTCCTTTATGTTGTCCCCTTCTTTTTCATTAATCCCTATCAAATTTATGTTGTTTTTCTTTGCATCATCTTGCAGTTGTTGAATTGTTATTTCCTGATTCTTTGTTATTTTTAAAAGATCGTTCCTTTCCTGTTCACTAGCTGCAATCTTGTCTTCAAGGTCTGAAATTCTATCTTCACTTTCATTGAGGCAGCTTTTACAGCTTTCAGTGGAGTTTTTGATTTCCTATATATCTCTGTGCATCTACTTTATGTATTCTGTTTGTTTCTTATATTACCCATCTCTGGATTCTATCTTTTTGTTTACTTCCTCCAACTTTTTAACTGTGTTTTCTTTAGTTATGTTTGGCATCTCTTCCATTTCTTTCATCATTTCTTCTTTTACTTGGGAGATTATGCCTAGTTTGAATTCCTTTAAAGCTTCCCAGAGTTGCTTGTGTGTTTCAGTTGCTATTATGTCTGATACTTGAGGTGTATGGCATATACATTTTCTTCTATATGCATCGCTCCTAAGTTTTCTTGGGATGGGCTGGAGGTTTGAGATTGTAATTTGATCTTTCGTTTTGTCATTTTCCTATATTTCTCTGTTTCGAGTGTTTCAAGTGTTATTCGAAAGTTTCCTTAGGGTCTGTTGGAAATCCACTTCTATGCCCTCAGCTCCTGGGACTCTGGCACCCAGTTCCCCCAGCCACCAGGCCTCTGGAACCGGTGGTGCTCACCTGCTTGCTTAGAACTCCACAGTCCCAAACAAGCTGGGCTCCAGGGAAAGTGGGCACCTGCCTGCTTGCTTAGAACTCCACAGTTCTCCAAGCACAGCCGGAATGGGGAGGCGGATGCAGGCACCTCAGACCCGCCTAGCTGTTCCAGTGCACCCAGAAGACTCGAGGGTCCCAAACAAGCTGGGCTCAGGGGAAATTGCAAGGGGCACTTACCCCAGGATGCTGGGCCTCTGGAAGCGTGGCACTCACCTGCTTGCTTAGAACTCCACAGTCCTCCAAGCACACAGAGAGGTGAATGCAGGCACCCTAGACCCACCTAGCTGTTCCAGTGCACCCAGAGGATGCGAGGGCCCCAAACAAGCTGGGCTCCGGAGAAAATGGGTGCCTGCCTGCTTGCTTAGAACTCCACAGTTCTCCAAGCCCACATTATTTTTAATACAGAAAATCATATCTGGGTATCTCTAAATTCCCCAGTATTTTTACTTTTATAATTGTGAATGTAACCACATGTTTAACTATGTATACAATTCTGTTTATACAAAGTATACGATTTTAAACACTTTATCAATAAATTCTAATTTTGTAAGAACCTGTGTACAGTACACAATGATCACATTTATAACAGGGAGTTGGTGCATGTTCATAACACATCTTAATTCTTCCTTCATCTCCTTCCTCTCCTCTCCCCTACTGCGCCTTCCAGCTCATGGTCCTTTTTCCATTTACAAAAACTCTATCAACACTTATAATATTTTTTCTCGTCCCCTGTCTCTTCCTTTCCTCCTCTCTCCTTTCACATTGTAGTCCTTTTCCTATTTGAAAAATATATCCCTACTTCCTACTATATATCTTTATTCTGTTCTTTATATTTTGGGTTTCTCACATGAGAAAACCTGTACAATATTTAAGCTCGTTTTACATTTCAGTGTCATCCTTACCCAAATCCTCCTCCTAAACTTAGTAACTAAAACTATGTTCTGTTGAGTATTTTGGAACAAGCAAGGTTGCACATCTTCGGCCCAATCAATAGATATATTTGCTGCTAAGGCTAAGAACACATTGGCTCTTATTATCTTTAAAGAAAATATATTATGCTTGCACATTTTCTTATAATTACATCTTTGATTGTATTGTCTAAAATAAACAACTTTGTTTTACAGTTGGGTTAGTTAAGTTTAATTAAGATAAACCCTAAGATAAACAGCATTTGCACGGATAGTGGAAACTTCATCTGACCCCAGCAGTAACAAGCAATCTTTCTAAGAGCAAAGAAGTTGTATTTTACATGGCCAGAATTATTTTCACTTTTTTTGTTTATGTCATGTCATAACTTTGTTATGCTAGATAGCTGGAGCGATTATAAATTAAATAATCAGGAGACTGGCTGTATGCAGAGAAAACTCAATTTTTGACTGTTACAGAATAAGTCTAAATTTAGGAATTATGTAAATGTAATTTCTATGATTCACACTTTGAAATTTCTAATGCCCATAATTTTATGAAAAGGCCATGTTTAAAAAATATGTAAAAGCAAAGAAAGTCAAAGTATAGTCCTACTTGGTCTTTATTCTAAAGTAACTCTCTAGAAAATTCCACAATACCTTTTTCATTACCTTAAATAATCATATCATTCTTAACATCTCCAAGGAAAAGAACAAATAGGTCTTTTGAAATACTAGGTCAATACTATTTTTGTAACTAAATAGAACAAATTAAATGCATTGAATAGTTTCTAACATGATGAACTAGGTATGAAACATATTTAGATTTTGCCTTTGTATATTGTCTAGTAATATATGTTATAAATATTAGGAATATTTGCCATAAAAATTAGTCCAACATGATACTATAAACCAATTCTTAGTCTTTTCTTCTACAATGAACTGCAAGAATGTGACCATGAAAAGTCTACCATGACGGAAAAGTAGACATTAGCAAAGCCATGACCAGTAAGAAATTAAGTTATTGTTAAATATTACTGTATGTTTATAACACATTGTTTTTTAGAGCATCTACTTAAAAACCTACCCAAGTTGCAAAATAAAAATGTAAAGAGTTTAATACAATGATGGGTTAGGGAGAAAACCGGGTCACATTAAATATGATGAAAAGTAGAACAACTTAATCTGCAGACCTGACTGAAGCCTGTGAGAGAAGATGACCAGGTTGGTGAATGAGGGAGATTTTATCCCAAAACTCCTCTACAGTCTAGGAAGAGACTGAAGAAGCATTTAGAGTCCAGATCAAAGAGTACAATCCTAACATCTGTTCAGACAAACTCAAGATTAAACACTTTTCTTCTGCCCAGGAAGAAGTGATTTAAAGCATGGAGGGCATCCTCAAGAATCTACCTGGCAGGCTGCTAGTGCTGTGAATTGAGTCAGAGGTGGAAATGGCCTGGGGTCTGTTGAGAAGTTGTTGTAGGCCTGGCTTGGAAAGACCTTGTTTCCTGAAAGACAGTGTAAAGCAGGTTTTCTCAGCCTTGATGTGCCCACTCATCCCTTCTAATAAAGTAGTGGGGAACAGAAGGTCTCAGGATTTGCATTTCTAACCAGTACCCTCCTTCTGGGGTGCTGCTGGTCTGTGAAGCAAACTTCACTGCTCTCATTTGATACACTGACAAGTGTCTAAGTTACTTTTCTCTCCTTGCTGAGATAAAATATTTGACACTTAGGTTAAAGGAGGAAAGGTTTATTAAGCTCAGGGTTGAAGAGGGTTCAGCCCAAAGTTGGCTGGCTCCAAGGCAGAGCTGCACACAGCAGAAGGAGAAACTGTCATGTGGCAGAAAATACTAGAAACAGCAAGACCGAAAGAGGCAAAGAAATCTCTCTCTGCCCGCTTTGTCTTATCCAGACTGCTGGGATTGGGGCGGTGCCCGTTCAGTCAATGGACTGATCCTGCAGTCACTCACCCTAATGCCGTCACCCTAACCCCAGTATTGAATTATGAATTAATTATAAATTCTAGAGTCAGCTACCTTCAAAAAAAAGCCCCCATAAAAGTACATGAGTGTTGGGAGCCGCAGCCCCGAGCCCGGTCGCCTCACTTGGCGGACGTGAGGCCTGTAGTAAAGAGTAAAGCCTGAGGTAGATTACCCCTCCCATCGAGCACGTTAGTTTCCTGCTTACCGCGTAAGCAACCCGCTCAACAATATAGTCTGCCTGGCAACTGATGATGTTAGCCAATCAGCTTGCCTTGCTTACTTTAACATGATTGGACACTGTATCCGTATATATACTGGTGCCACCCCTGGGGGGGAAGAAGAAGCCCGGAAGTAGAAGCCCAGAAGGAGCCGCGGGGAGCGGACCAGAGGAGGCTTCGGCTGGGAGCGATCCCAGGGCAGGCTGTACGGAGAAGGAAAATAAAAGAAAAGGTTGTCCACTGCCAGACTTTGTCGTGTGTCCTTCCTGCCGGCCGGGAGCGGACATCGACATTTGGAGGCCCGCACGGGGACTGATCACCCCCGAGACGTGACAGCGGACAACGCTCCAGTACAGAGCTGCGAGACAGGTGAGTTGGGGATAAGCCTGGGCTCTGGGTGGCGCGCACCTACAGGGCTTTTAGACTCCCCTCAGGCTCACGCATAAGTGGCGGATTCCTTGGGCCTCACGCGGTGAGTAACATATTAAAAGATGGGAAACATGCTAGGTAGCAACACTAAGAGCGAGGGTGGTTGTGGAGAAAGCTCTCAAGAGCTTACAAAAGTACGCAGGGTATTTGAGCAGGCCCAGTCGGGGAGCTCCCGAGAGGGGCCCGTCAAGGGGAACAAAGATGCTAAGGAGAAGGACGGGGCTCTAGCCTCAGAGTCGTCTGACTCCGAGGACGAGGGAAAGTTGAATGGCAAGGAGGCCAAAGAGACCAGCTGTCAGGAGCCTAAGTCGCTCGATAAGGAGTCGCAGGGTTCTTTACCTTGGGGGCTGTTCCCGGAAGCGATCCCTCGCCACGAGGCGGCCGCCCGGGAGCTCCCTTCCTCTTCGCCAGAACAGGAAGTGATGCACGGGCCCCCATTTTCCGCCCAATCATGGCCGCCGTCTTATGCTCCGCCGCCGGCGGGTCGGTATTTTTACAGGCGGCTTTGGCAGGGGGGACGTTTGTCTCATGAGGTACATCCACCACCTGGGATAGATAGTGGCCCCTACGGGATATTTCCTGTACAAGTAGCTATGGGCCAGGGACGCAATGCATGGGAGCCTTTTGAGATAAAGCAGATTAGAGAACTTAAAAATGCAGTTACAACCTTTGGGCCGACTGCGCCTTACACCATTGCCATGCTGGAGAACCTGTCTTCTGGGCCCCTCACCCCCGCGGACTGGATTCAGCTGGCAAAGGCGTGTCTGCCCTCGGGCAGTTACCTGGATTGGCGAGCCTGGTACGCAGAGTTCTCTGCAGAGCAGGCTGAGAGAAACGCCAATCGGGGAAACCGGGGGTGGAACAAGGAAATGCTTATGGGAGAAGGTCGGCACGCTGATGATCAGACTCAGTTCCCCGGCGCTGTCTATGAACAAATCAATGCCATAGGGCTCCGCGCCTGGAAGCAGGTGAGTGGTGCCGGAACAGCCTCCTTGTGTCTTTCAAAAATAATTCAGGGTACCACAGAGCCATTTGTTGACTTTGTGGCCCGAATGCAAGATGCTGCCGATAAGATATTTTCTGATCCTGGAGTGGCTCGACCGCTGGTAAGGCAGCTGATTTTTGAGCAATATACAAAGGAGTGCAAGGCAGCGATAGCTCCTCATAAGAACAAGGACCTCAACGCCTGGATTAGGATATGTAGAGAGATAGGGGGGCCGCTCTCCAACTCGGGAGTGGCTGCTCTCCTGGCCGCGGCTGTACAGCAGAGGGGACCTCGCGGGTTAGAAGGGGAATGTAAGGCTAAAGGGTGTTTTGCCTGCGGGGAGCCAGGACACATTAAACGTCATTGCCCAAACAATGCAGATGCTAGGCCTCGCCCTAGGAATGAAGAACCATATGTTTGTGGGCGATGCAAGAGGGGATCACACAAAGCTGAGGAGTGTAGGTCGGTCTTTGATGCTCAGGGCAACCGTATTTGTGGACGAGATGCTAGAGGGCCAAAAAACGGCCAGAGGGGGCCCCCTTCACAGGCGGGCCCCCGCCCCAGAGACAGGACAGCTCAGGATGGCAGCCTTCAACAAGGGCCACCCCTGGGTCAGCAGGTGTGGACCTCAGTGTCGCCTCCAGACTTATATTAGTGCCTGATATGGGTGTTCGAGTGGTTGAAACCACCTTTAAGGGACCGTTACCCGAAAATTCCGTGGGTCTGGTGATCGGGAGATCCTCCACGGCCCTTCGGGGTCTCATAGTAGTCCCGGGGGTCATAGACTCAGACTACACAGGACACATTAAAATTATGGTTCAATCTCTTGTGGGTACTATGGTAATCAATAAAGGAGACAAGATAGCGCAGCTCTTGCTGCTCCCCAGTCTCCACAAGAGATTCCCCTCAAAGCAGAAAATTAGAGAAAGTCAAGGTTTCGGTTCCTCAGGGGAAGTCTTCGAGGGACTCCATATAACACTTGATAAAAGGCCCATGCTCTCACTTAAGGTCAATGGCAAGAATATAACAGGGCTCCTAGACACAGGAGCTGACCGTTCCATTATCTCTAGAAAGGATTGGCCCTCCAACTGGCCCACCAACACTGCAGATAACACGCTGCAGGGCCTGGGGATGGTGTCAGCTCCTCAGGTTAGTGCTTCAACCCTGTTCTGGTGCGATGAGGAGGGTCATCAGGGCCATTTCCAACCATTTGTGTTGCAGTTGCCAGTGTCTCTATGGGGAAGGGACATCCTCACTCAGATGGATGTCACGCTTACGTCAAACTGCTCCCCCCAGGCTAAGGATATACTCAGGAACCAGGGATATACCCCCGGCAAAGGCTTGGGCAATGCCCTACAGGGTCGGACATCCCCAATACCAGTAGAGAACAAAAAAGGTAGGCAAGGGCTGGGTTTTTCTTAGGGGCCGCTGAAGAAGCTCTCCTACCCACTTCGATCAAAATCACCTGGAGGTCAAATGATCCGGTTTGGGTACCTCAGTGGCCCCTGCCTAAGGAGAAGCTATTAGCCTTGTCAGAAATAGTCAGTACACAACTTAGATTAGGACACATTAAGCCGTCAACCTCCCCATGGAACACCCCCATTTTTATAATTAAGAAAAAGTCTGGCAAATGGAGGCTGCTCCATGATCTAAGGGCGGTCAACGCGCAGATGCAGTCCCTGGGGGTGGTCCAGAGGGGGCTGCCAGCTCTCTCAGCCATCCCTCAGTCCTGGCCAGTTTATGTTATAGATCTTAGAGACTGTTTCTTCTCAATCCCCCTGCATCCAGAGGACACTCATAGGTTCGCCTTTACTTTACCCACCATTAACCAAGAAAGCCCTGATCTCAGATACGAGTGGATAACGCTGCCCCAAGGTATGGCCAACAGTCCCACTATGTGTCAGATTTACCTTGATTCCCTACTGGCCCCCCTACGGAAATCCTTTCCCAAGATAAGATGTGTGCATTACATGGACGACCTTTTGCTCAGCGGCAGGGACCCAGACATGCTAAATAATATGCTCGGCCAGTTGGTCGAGGCCCTGAGACAAGCTAATCTGCATGTTGCCCCCGACAAGATTCAGGGAGGAGAAATGGTGACCTACTTAGGCGCGAAAATCTCCCCTATGCTAGTCTCTCCGCAGAAGGTCACCATTAGGACGGATGGCGTTAGGACCCTAAATGACATGCAAAAGCTATTGGGAGACATTAATTGGATTAGGCCATATTTACATATACCAAATTCAGATCTCAAACCCCTGTTCGACCTTCTAAAGGGAGACCCAGATATAGCCTCCCACAGGAGGCTCACTCCTGAGGCAAGAGCTGCCTTACAGAGAGTGGAAAAAGCCTTAGGTGGGGCTACCTTACACAGAATTGAACCAGGGCGACCCTTTGATGTCTGTTTGCTACAGACTAGTCTACAGCCCACAGCGGTGATTTGGCAGAAAGGACCATTACTGTGGATACACCCTAAGGTCTCACCTGCAAAAGTCATAGAGCATTACCCGGAGGCAGTCGCTTCATTGGCCCTTGAAGCGCATGATAGAGCTGTCCAACATTTTGGCTCAGGACCACAAGCCATCCGAGTACCCTATACCGCCAGCCAGATCAAGACCCTGGCTGCCTGCATAGATACATGGGCCATTCTGAGATGTGTTTTCCATGGGGATATAAACAATCAATACCCTAAGGACCCTATCTTGTCATTTGTCACTCAGCACCCTATAATTTTTCCAAAGGTTACTGCCTCTGAGCCATTAGTCCCAGCAACTACAATATACACAGATGGCTCCAAGACGGGGATAGGCGCCTATGTGATCCTAGGCAAGCCCCCGGTTACCATACAATTTGAACCTGATCAGCCTCAGGTGGTGGAACTGCAGATCGTTAAAATGATTCTTGAACGGTTCTCAGAAGCCATTAATATTGTCTCCGATTCTAGGTATGTGGTCAATGCTATGCAAGTGCTTGAGACTGCCGGTTTAATTAGATCCACTTCCACAGTGGCTGGGCTGTTCCTGTCTATCCAGACATTGCTTCAGAACAGACACCATAAGGTCTTCACCACCCACATAAGAGCACATACATCCCTGCCGGGGCCCATGGCACAGGGGAATGCGGCTGCTGATACTGCCACTTGCCCGTTATGGATTTTTACCTTACTAACACCAATCGAGCGAGCCCGTGCCTTCCATGATAAGTTTCATGTCAATGCCAGGACACTAGCAAACCATTTCCATGTTTCCAGAGCAGATGCACGAGATATCGTGCGACTATGTGACTCCTGTGCCACATACAAACCTGCCATACCGATGGGAGTAACCCCTCGAGGTTTGATCCCTGGTGATGTTTGGCAGATGGACATCACACATATACAGGAGTTTGGGACTCTTAAATATGTTCATGTTTCCACAGACACCTGTTCTCACGTCATATTTGCAACAGCAGAAACAGGTGAAAAAGTGTCTAATGTGATCAATCATTGCCTGGCGGCTTGGGCCGCATGGGGCAAACCAAAAATATTAAAAACTGATAATGGACCAGCCTATATAGGCAAAGCCTTCAATGAGTTCTGCAAAATGATGGAGGTTCAATTAAAACATGGTATCCCATACAATCCCCAAGGTCAAGGAATCATTGAGAGGGCTCATAGAAGCCTCAAAGAAATTTTACAAAAACAAAAAGGGAGAGTAGGCCAAGGCCTGGCCCCAAAGGCGCGATTATCCATGGCACTATTCACACACAATTTTTTAAATTTAAATAATGATAATTGCTCCCCAGCCGTGGAGCACTGCAACCCTTCCCCCAACCATAAAGGGTGGGTGAAGTGGAAAGATGTCCTGACAGGACAATGGATGGGCCCGGATCCAGTGGTCAGCTGGAACCGAGGCGCGGTTTGTGTTTTCCCACAGGAATCGGGACGAGAACCACTGTGGGTACCGGAGAGACTGACACGGGCGACAAAGCCCTCGACTGAAGATCAGACTTGCCCTACCGGAGATCCATCACAGACCGACCAACAAGATAAATAGAAATAGCGGTAGCCCGAAATGGACAAGAAGATCCTCAGGCATATGCATGGCTCGCTCGCCTAGCCTACGACCGAGTCTAGGGGTGGTGAGCTTCCCACACTCCTCCTCTAAAAAATTATGATATAGCAGGGTAGGAGAGTCAATGACGGGTAAGAGCGTACTCCCCCGGTGCGACTCAACCTAAGCCAGGCCCTACCCCATCCTGCACATAAGCCGCTGGACTGTTAGATGCTGCCCAGGTCTAAATTTCTCTCCGAGGGGATTTCTTTACGGAGAGGAAATGAGTGCAAGCTTGTGTGCATCCAGGTTCCGTCCAGTTTGTGCCTGGCCCTAGAAAAAGGACGAGGGCCTCAGGGCCTTGGCAGACCATGGGACGGCAGACCAGGGTCTAAGCCAAGGACCTACGGTGGGCCTACGCATAGGGCATAAGCCTCTGCACCCAGTCCAGAAAGGGCTACGATGCGCACATTCATAAAAAATAAAAAAGGGGGAGATGTTGGGAGCCGCAGCCCCGAGCCCGGTCGCCTCACTTGGCGGACGTGAGGCCTGTAGTAAAGAGTAAAGCCTGAGGTAGATTACCCCTCCCATCGAGCACGTTAGTTTCCTGCTTACCGCGTAAGCAACCCGCTCAACAATATAGTCTGCCTGGCAACTGATGATGTTAGCCAATCAGCTTGCCTTGCTTACTTTAACATGATTGGACACTGTATCCGTATATATACTGGTGCCACCCTTGGGGGGGAAGAAGAAGCCCGGAAGTAGAAGCCCAGAAGGAGCCGCGGGGAGCGGACCAGAGGAGGCTTCGGCTGGGAGCGACCCCAGGGCAGGCTGTACGGAGAAGGAAAATAAAAGAAAAGGTTGTCCACTGCCAGACTTTGTCGTGTGTCCTTCCTGCCGGCCGGGAGCGGACATCAACACATGAGATTTGGGAGGACATCCAGATACAAACCATAACAAGTAAAAGGGTATGTAAGATAGAAAATACCAAGCATGGCGGTAGCAAGACAGAAGGAACGCTCTTCTTATTTCAGGTTAATAGACTGAGGCTGCTGAATGTTTAAAACTTACAATATTCACTGATAGTCAAAAGAGACCTAAATATTACTTTCTTAGCTCCACAAATTAAGTGTCTATTAAGTAGACAATATAACAGCATAGGTTATTCAGTGGCAAACAGCATAGGCTCTAAAATCAGACTGGCTGATTTCGAATTCTACTTTAATGTTTTACTTTAGCTATGCCAGTGGCCAAAAAATAAACCTCTTTGCATAACATTTCTTTATTTGTAAAAATAGACATAGTAATGAGTTCTCTGGGGATGGACAGATTACTGTTTAACATATGGAAAGCACTTCCAGCACAGCCTGGTATGAGTGAACCAATTTAACAACATCTGGTACTTTCTTTATTACCTTTGTTCACAGCTATCAATAGGAGGTCATATTTAAACCAAAAACAGAAATTTTCTCTTTTTTAACTTTTTAAAAAGCTGTATAATTGAGGTATAATTCACTGTTTTTCTCACAACTCTTCTGGCGCTATGGGAGACCTGGTTTCCAGTCTTCTTCCTTTTCCTTGCAATTTGGTGAAATTTTCATTTACTCCTCATCTATTTGCTTGTCTAGAACCACCATATTTAAAAATACTATACATTTCGCCTGTGGGATAATTCAGCTTAATTGCCAATGTGATGGGTTTGGGATACTGGGAATACTGGGAAAGCTCACTTCGAAGTCTGTTAGGTAGGTCCTGGAGGCATAACCCTTGCGTTTACATCTGGTCTCTGGCCACTTCTGTTCTGATGCTATTACTCTGCTTTGCTTCCATCAGCCACGAGGCGAGCAGTTTTGTTTTGTTTTGTTTTGTTTTCACCAAGTCCTTCTGCCATAATGTTTCTGCCTTGCACGCAGCTAACTGAAGTCATGAGCCAAATAAACCTAGCTTTCTTCAGCTCGTAGGTGACAGGTACTTTTCTCATAAAAGTAGGACTACTGAGCAGCCAGGCAGCTCGTGTTTCAATCTTCCATTTTTAGTTACTGCTATAATCTATGCAGCTCTGTTCCTCTCAAGTTTGATCACAGTCATTCTTAACAACGTCAATGAACTTAACAGTTAACTTAGTTCAGTGAAATTTGTCTTTGGATAAATCTATTTTTGCAGTGTTGACCATCTATTCCTCAAAATTTGACAGTTCTTTCAAATTACTGGAAAGAGATTTTCAAATACAAGTCAGGTGTGCAAATGTTATCAAAATTGCTAGAACAGCCAAAGCCTCTCTACACTATGCTTCAACTGGACTGCCAAAAAGAAGTTATATAAATACTGTAAACATATGAGATGACATTAGCAAGGCCCAGCATCAGGAAGAGTCTGCCAATTATGCAATGAAGCTAGGAAATCTCTTTGAGAGAAGAAAACAATTACCTGATATTGGGAATATTATAAGAGACAAGACTGATAGATAGTAATGTCAAATGTGAACACTTTGTACTATATCAACTTGACAAGACTGCAACTAAGCTTCACAGAATTCTGTCAGATTATAGTGTTAGGTAAGCATTTACCAAAACAAAATTTCCCTGGTAAGTTTGGAAGAAAGAAAGGAGCCAGAAGCTGCTAACTTCAAATGGTCTGTAAAGGTAGAAGGCAGTGTGGATCCTTACTCTCCTCCATTCTCCATCCAATTCTTTTTCCCATTTGTGAATTTCACTAGCTCTGCTAAAACATGCCAGACCCTATGCACATAGACACATGCACACAAGCACACACCCCTGAGGAGGACCTTCCACTGGCCTCTTCCCCTGACCTCCTGTGAAGCTCACTCCAGCAGGCAAGAGGGCTGGGGAGGCACCCTACCATACTGCAGTCCACCTCCGCGCCGTCACTGCCCCAGCCTTCTCATCCAGCTTTTTTAGGTCTTGTTCCAATAATAATAGTTTATTTAGGATGGTTCGTCTTCAGCAATGGATGCCAACTGCTGCCAGATTTTAGGACTCAGCTTGGATCTCATACAAAATAATTGAATGTTAAAGAGTTTCAAGAAGAAAATGATGTGATAAAGGAATTATTCACTCTGACAGTGATTTCCTTCTGATTTGATGTGAGATTTGGAGATTTAACCATTGCAAACAGGAGTAGGAGCAGAATGACTACTCAGTCAAGTGGGCAGTAGAAATAAAGGAATGACCCTCACTTCTTCAAAGTACTGATTCTAGTGCTTTCCCTTACAACAGCTTCATGGTGCAATGCACTCCTGGCACACAGTAGAAACTTATCATAAGTTACAAAATTCAAGAATGAATTATATTCATAAAAGATATATTCCACCCTTCATCCATTAAAATAAGCTAAAATGGATTCTTCCTGATTTTCATTGAAACATAGCTAGCTACACAAGAATACTTAAACAGGTGGTTTACTTTCTATTACTGTATTTTCTTTTTTTTTTTTATTTTTTATTTTTTTCTTTTTGTCTTTTTCCTTTTTATTGGTACCGGGGATCGAACTCATGACTCTCTACTTGCAGTGCAGGCGCTTATGCCACTGAGCTAAATCCCCAACCCTACTGTATTTTCAATGCATATACTACTGTCCTATATGCAGTAGGGTTTGAAAAAAGATTTATTGAATGAATTAGTGGCTGTGATTAACAAGCATCACAGACACTTACTTAAATAGACAAAAGAGTATGTTCAGTGGATTAAACTGTTCCTTTCAAAAGAAAGTTTCCAATATCAGAATACTCCACAACTTCATAAATATCTCCAAATATGTAATATACCAGTTAAACTTAGAAATACAGAGTGTAGGATCCTACAGAAAATAATTTAATGTAAAGGTTTGTGTTAGTCATCTAAGAAAAAGTATTTGTTCAATGTATTTCTGTCACAAGATTCTTTATTTTTGTAGCTTTTTTTCCCGGATAAGAAATGATCTTGAGTGGCTTTTTTCCATCATTCAGGAAAATCATTTTTGGTTATAAATATTAATGGGCTTAGTAATAAATTACACACTTGAATGGCATTTTATTACTTAAAACTAAAATATTAAAAACCTTTTTTGAAATGCACAGAGAAATCATGTAATTTAAATCACCTAAGACTTGGAAATGGACTGCAAACTCTTGCTTAGAAAGAAGTATAATTCTTAAAATACATATTTAGTAATAAACCAACATATTCCACAAAATCATCTAAAGGAACATGGGCAGGTCCTCTAGTCTAGAATCCTTTTTGTCAGACAAGCAAAGTCTTGTTATTTGCTTTCTATGCCCATTCTTTAAAATTAACACCATAAGCGATGAAGTCAGCATTGATATAGGCTAATTTTTTCCACCATTAAAGTAAGATTTTTTTCTCTCTGAAAATGAATTTACTCAGAATGTTATAAGTCCAGAATGTAATCTCCTCAAAAGTAAATCCTACAGATTGGCCACATGAAATATATACTCAAAAGTGAGTCGCAAAAATCATATTTCTTCCTTTGGCAAATTTGAAATGAATAATTTAAGTCTGACAATTTGTTTCTCAACTGTATAATAGATGAATCCCACAGATTAATTCTATCTGATCATTTTAGAGATAGAAATAATAAATTTATTCAGTAATCAATCATTATCATTATATCTTCAATCAATATTTATCATGACTAGGGCATAAAATACTGTCCTTGTGATCGATAGTTTTGATCCAAATTCATCAATTTTAATTAGTTATAGAAGTACACACTTCACACAAATTTTGTTTCGAGAAGCACATGGAATAGTAAGTTAACCTCCCTTTCAGTAATATGAAATAGGATTTAGATTTTCTTACATGTCTCCAATAATCAGTTCATTTTCAAGCATTTCTCCATTAAGAATACTCTCCATTGCACACCAAATAAAACCTTATTTGTTTAGCTGACACCAACTAATTTTCTCCAAATCATCTTTTCCAGGCTGCTGCTCACTTTTCTTGTTTATTCCAAGTATATGCTGTGCACAACAGAGGCTTTACTTTGGTGAGGAACCTGAGTTCTAAGCTGTCAGTGTGGCTGAGCAGTATGAAGGGATTCCTGGGATACTTTCTTTCCACCATTCATTTCTCCTCCTCGTGAAGCATGTGCTGGCTACAGCGTTCAGCTTTGCAAGATATTGTCATCGCTCACTGACCTGTCAAGTTACAATGGCTTGTGCTGCTTTTCATAATTGTACATTACAGTTTCTTACATCTACCTGCCAGGGTATGAGATTCTGAAACAGAGGCATCGTCTCTTATTGATACTTGTGTTTGTTAAGTAAAGAAATAAGCCACTCAGAGTTGTGAGTGAAACTGAGTCTAACTGACTTGAAAAGGAGAGCCAGCAGAGTGGTGGAGACAGGAATGTGGCTTTAATTCAAGTTTTTCATGCAACCACAAATCAATGAGCGTGATTCTCACTGCTAAAATCTGTGATGTCTAATAGTCACTGTAGAGAGTGTTTGGGAAAAGAACCATCTTCCAAAATCCTCAAAATATTGAATTCAATATGAAGGAAAAGTAGTGAGAGCTAAGCCTCACCAAACAATACCATTTAATCTTCAAACCAATGATCCAAATAGAACTTGAGGTCCAAAGTCACTCACAGCAAAGTTTGCTAACCGAGTTTTAGTTCAACCATCTACACTTGTCTTCAGTCTTACAGCAGGGCTGGCTGGTTACACTGTTTAAAAATGACATTCCCATTTTTACTAATAAAAAATACATATTCACAACAAAATGGTCAGAGATAACCAAGTAACATGTTTTCAGCTTTATTCTCTAAGACTAAATAAATAACAGGAATATTTTTCTAGTCTCTTTCTGTATATGTAACATGCCTTAATGTTTTTTACTTTCTATATGACTCCTAAAATCATGTAAGATATATGCTTTTATGCTACATATTATCCCACTTACATGTATAAAATAGCCATATTTAGTGATACTAATTTGCATCATTGAACATTTAGACTGTTTTCTCCATTTTACTACTATAGTAAAATGTTGGGAAAGTATTCTTCTTCATAAGTCTCTGATTGTCAATTTAGCGTTCAGAACTGAACTCATATAAGAAGAAAGGGTGAGGCACAGAGAAAATATTTTGTGTCCCATTTGACACTTGGGAATAATGGACCCTAAACTTCAATGTAAACCATCTAATTGAGGATTTCTCAATTTTAATCAGTTTTTAGCCAGATAACTCGTCATTGTAGGAAAATGAGCTATACATAATAAGATATTAAGCAGGGTCCTGTACTTCAATTCCTGTTTACCAGTAACGATTCTCACCTGCTCACTCAACGTAATAATGAAAGTCTCCAGATAGTGTCAAATGTCAGTGTTGTTAGGAGTGGCCTTGGACAGTAACCACCTTCCCACATGCTAACCCCATGTGAAAGCCATTAATCTAATGTAATAGGCTCAAACCCACCACCTGCATTTACATGTATACTGACCAGGTTTGATATTGTCTTTATCAGCATATAACCATATTTTATTTGTGACAACTGGTTCCCTATTTTGCATTGCTCAAATATATTATTGCTCAAATTCAAGGAAATATAACAAGAACTATTCAGCATCAAAACAATATCCAAAATATGTGAAGAAAACAAGTACTGTTTTATGCCAAGCATGACAAAGCTGAATGTCTTTTAATAGCCTACAGTATAAGACACTTCATAGTAACCAGTTGAAAAATGAAGATAAAGGTTTGAATAGAGACAGATTGATATGTAAAGAAAAGAAGGTGTAGAGGTTAATGAATTATTTCTAAATCAATATAATGTAATAAAATTCTCTCTTCTGTGAAAATGGGAAATTTGCATTTATGCCCAGTGAAATATACATGAACAGTGATTGTGCTTATTACACCTGTCACAGTGAAAAAATCAGGGCACATTATCTTCTAGTTACATTTCTTCAAAACTGATTAACCTTAATACATTTTTCCATTTACTGATCTTATGGAGTTTACTGAATATAGTGTGTCTTGATTAAAATTGTCCACATCTTAATTCAAGTCATTCCTTTCTCTAACTTGTATAGCTTTGATCATTTCTTTAAATTAACTGTTTAACTAATGGGAGTAATAATATTTTTGGTTGTGATATTATTAAGAATTAAGAATTATTAAGAGTGTCTCTCAAAATGAAATTTTCAAGAAAATGAAAATAATATATTAAAGTAGCCATTCTTTTGCCTATTTATAGCTATTTAGGATGGAAATTCTTTGAAGGTAAAACAGAAACCTTCATGAATAAACAGGAATTTTCCTTTTGTTCAAAGATGCTATGTGCTTAGAATTCACAGATGGTCCCTCCTGTTTTCTCTACCCCATGCAGTTTTCAAGTTTTGTTTTTTATTATATAACCATTCAGTTAATACTTTGTTGTTGTTGACTGGTGTATTTTTATTTGCCTACCAATCAACTGATCAAATTCCTCAAAAACTGAACTGATTTTATCATTGTTTTCCATTTGTTAGACCATACTGTATGAAGAAAATTGCCTGCTATTGCCTTTTATTTGAGTTAGATCTATGCCTGTTGTGACCAAGGCTGAAGTAACTGAAATATTTATGACTTCTTTTTCAACACAAATCTATGTGGTAACACGAAGAGAAAAGAAATGGGGGCAGAAGTATTTCAAGGACTGTAAGGGAGACAATAAATCTTCTAATCACCTTCTAATCAGGTGAGTTCACTCAGACAGTGAACTTTAAGCACATTGTTTTTTTCCAAATGGAGAAATTTGATTATTAAATACATAACATATTTTTCTCAATTAAAATTTTCCAAAAAGTGCCATAGCAAAACTATCTGCAGCTTCTTAACAACTTCTACTTTCAAGCCACTACTTATATGTATGGTTTAGATCTAAAATATCTCCTTAGTATCATGTGTTTGGAAGGTGAGTGAATCTTGAGGCATTATACTGAGAGTAGACTCACTCAGTGGTGAATTTAGGAATTGAATCTGCTGGTAGAAGGTGGAGCCAGGAGATGGGTCATTGGAGAGGTGGCCTAGAAAGATGCATTCCTATCCCCAGCTGCTGATTTTACTCTACTTCAGGTTGCCATGGACTGAGCATCTTTCCTGAAACATGCCAATTCCCAATGCCAAAATAAGTCTCTACTCCTTTAATTTATGATTGTCAAATATTTTGTCCCTGTGACAGAAAAGTGACCAAAACAGAAATTTGTCAGTATAGTGGGATTTTTGCTGTGACTATACCTGACCACCTAGCTCAAAAACTTTTGGAACTGGTTTCCAAGAACATTTGGAAAGATTTAAAGATGCTTATAAAGACTTAGAATACTGTAAGAAGGGTAAGTAGACTCTGGCAACATACCAATATCATCCACATGGTGCTGGTTTTATAGACAATCAGATTCCTCTCAGAGGTGAGCAAATCAAGTAGTTGATAAGAATATGGGCAGTATAGGACAGGCATAGGGGAGTCTCTGATGGGAACAGACTCAATTCACAGTTGAACAAGAGGTTGTCTGTGCTACAACCTGGTAGAATCTTTGCCTTCATTCTGTCCATGTCCTGAGATTTTTATTGGACACTGAAATTAAGGGTGATGGTCTAATTTATCTAGAGGAGGATATTTCAAAGCTCACACATTGGGTACTACTGAATTCTTTTAGCCAGATCTACATTGAAAATCAGCATTAAAATTTAGATGTCACAGTGTGCTGTCTCATCAGAAAGACAATGTCTACCAGGTTGATTCAATGAGGAAGAAGTATGCTTAAAAAAGAGGGGGAAATATGAGGCCAAGTACTTTGTGTTATAACAGTAGGAGAGATGACTTGAAGGATCTCAGGAATCCGAAATATCCCACCTTTTTCAAGAATAAGGTACAAAGCTAAAACACTTTGGCCTTAGTCACTTTTCTCATGGCTGAGACAAAATACCTGACCCCCAAAGTTAAAGGGAGAAATTTTTATTTATTTCACAGTTTGCAGAGGTTTTCAGTCCATATTTGGCTGGCTTGAAGGCAGGATGGCTTGGCAGAGATGCATCCCAGAGAAGAAACAGTTCATAGCAGCAGAAGACAGCAAAAGCAAGCCAGGGAAGGAGAAGAAAATCCTCTTTCTTCCCTTTATATTGTAACCAGTCTACAGGGATTAAGTTAGTGCCAATATAATCAGTGACTGATCCAGAAATCACCCGCCCTTAATCCCATCACATTTATCTCTGCATTGCACCACCAAGCAGTCACATCCTCTGGATTCAGCCACTTCCAAAAAATCCCTACAGCCACATCAGGCTTGGGGGGATATCCAGACACAAACAATAACAGTTCCCATTTGATCACAGAAACTATGGCCCACCACTTGAGAAAGGCCACCTAAGGAATTGGTTCCTCCAAAATCATTTCATAGTTTTCACTTGTTTCCAGCAATTCAGACCTCTTCATCCATGACCCAAGGAGACCTGACTATTGTTTAATATGGAAGAAAACCAATGTCATCCACATAGTGCTGATTTTATAGACAACTGCAATGGAAGAGTTACGAGGTCATGGGCTTCCACTCAGATTTCAGAAGAAGCCCTGGAAAACCAAGCAGTATACACCTGAGATGGTAGCTTATGAAGTTAGCTCAGTGAGATCAGAAGTGCAGGAGAGATCCAAAGAAGCTGGAGATGACAAAAAAAGTGGGTCATCTTCTGACAGTTTTCAAATCTACCCCAGTGAGAGGACCTGAGGATGGCAACCAGCAATGCTAAAGGGACACTCAAGTCTTTGAAGTTCACAGCTTGTTACAACTTGCTGGAGCTGGACATTAAATCATAAAATGAAATGATTACCCTGCCTTAAGTTGTGCTTTGCTTTCTTTCTTTTTTCCCCTCTCCTTTCATTTCTTCCTTTTGAAATGGGAATGCTTATCTTGTACCATTACATGTTGGAAGGGTTTAGCTTCGTCTTTTATTTTCACAGGGGCTCAAAGTTAAGAATTTACTGAGTCTGAGAGTAGAATTTAGGCTGGAACCTTTCATCAATGCTAGAACTGTTAAAATTTTAGTTCCTTTCAGAAATTAACTAGATGTATCTTATATAGTTAGATATATGTACATTCTTGTGAGCCCAAGAAGAATGCTGTGTTTTAGATTTAAATATCTCCTCAAAGTTTCATGTGTTTGGAAAGTAATTAGATCATAGGAAATCTATATTGATCAGCTGATGCATTCACTGATGTGTTCACTAGTTGAATATGCAGTTAGGAGGTAGCCCTGGTAAGAGCTGGGTCCCTGTGGGTGTGACCTACAAGGATATACATGTTCTAAAGTCCTCCCTTCCTTCTCTCTCTTTACTTCCTGACTGTCATAGGTTAAACAGTTTTCTTCTTTCATGCTCTTTCACCATATAAGGTCTTGGCTTTGAATCTAGGAAACAAAGGATTGAATCCACTGAAATTCTAACCAAAAAAAAACATCTTCTTAAGTATCCTAGCAAAGGAAAAATGACTAAGACATCTTGGTCCTTGTTATTAATACAAAATTTGTAGTCATTCACTTCTGACAAGTGCCAAAACCAATGAGTACAGAAGAAATTTTCCCAAACAACAAAAGAAAAGTGCAACTGGAATAATTTGTAAAGTTTCCCTAGAACTTCTTTTTATTTTACTGGGAATATCTTAGGCCTTTACTGCCTAAATAAGCTTCTTGACTTAGGGCTATCCCTCTTAATCTTTTTGAAACCCATCATTAAAGTTTAAAATGCACAAAAGTAAGGACTATAACAGCAAATATGTAAGGGTTCTGCACTCTTCTGAACTTTCATGAGACTGACACAGCACCAAAATTCAACAACTACTGGGTTTGACAAGTTTGTAGCTGAACAGTACTTAGGTGTGGCTGTAATATAAAAATAAAGCCACTCCTGGTTGTTTCTGCCTATAATGGTTGACATATTATTTGATTCATACCCATCTGGTCTTTGGTATCTTGAACCACACACGCAATCACGGTGATCCTCCATACCATACACAAACATAAACGCATTTTGGTCCCAAAGTTATATTACTCTATGCTATGGATTTCTCCAAAGGACACAGAGGGCATGATATAAGCTTAGAAGAAATCAAAATTTAATATGTTGAACCAAAGTATTTTGTTTGATGAGCAAATAATAACTTGCCCTTATTAAGTCCTAGGGGGTTTGTTGCACATAATGTAACTGAGTAAATATAATGTATAATTTTTAAAGAAAATTACTCCTGCCAAATTTCTTTCAATACATAATAAAAAATACTAGGTTAATACACACAAACACACAAGTAACAAGGCTTTAATCTACACCAAATATTACTATTTTTACAGCACACTGAGGTAGGCAAACCTGAATTCTTAAAATACATTTCAAGCTCCTTTAATTAATTTAAAACAGAGACTATAAGGAGGAATACGTATTATAAATTGATAAATGCTTCTTTTTCTTATAGGAGAAATTCTGGTAAGAATAAACAAGAATAATTGCAGATCTAGTTGTTTTTAGAACCTGCTGAGATTTAGTTTTTCTGCAGCAGATCCAAGAAAAGTGTGAGACAGGATAAATGTCCTATTTTCTTGTGTCTAAAGATTGCTTTAGTTGAATGGGTGACTTCATAATTTTTTCATACTATTTGTATTTCTAGGACAATTGCCAATGACATATTTTTCTCAGCTATTCCAAGGCATCAATTCAAATCTTATTTACACAAAAATAGCCAGTAAAAGTACTAAGCTCCAATATTGTCCCATTCTTTCTCTTTGATCACTGCTGCCCAACAAGAGGTTTAAAGATTTTTCCCCTCTGGTAATTAACACAAAATCACAAGCATCTATCATTTTTGTTATTTTTATCAGATATTTTGTATGTGTGTGTTACATAATACTTACATTCCTTGTGGGGAATTGGTACATGTGGGCAAGTGATATCACATTAATCAAGGACATATCTGACTGACAAGTACGCAGTTTGTTGGAGGAGTGGTCTCAAGGTCAGCCTCAACGGTCTACCAAGAACATTTACAGACAGCTGAAATTGTTTATAATTTCTCAGTAGTCTTTTAGAGCACTTTTCAGTAGACAGATTGCATGTTTGTAATTTGGAGAGGCCAGTACAAGTTTTGATTCAAACAAATGGGCTTGAAATAGATTGCATAAAAAAGAACACATTCATCTCAAAGCTAGATCAGTGGCCGGTATCTCCCTTAGTATGATTTCCACCAAAGGGTTCGATACACTTCTGCTATTTAATACAAAATTACTTAAAAGTAAAGCTTATATTTATGTTTGTTTGTAGAAGAAAATATAGATATTTGATCTTTGAATTTTTAGTAGAAGATTTATCACCTGAAGTAAATTGCAGAATCTCATCAAATTTCTAAACTGATACCTATCCAGTTTTCCAGCTGGTTTTGAAGATGTTAGTATATTTCTTACATGAAAATGATGATCCTTAAGTATAAAAAATTTGAATATAAATTAAAATAAAGCTTAAAATCAGTACAAAAATATCATCCTCCTGACATGAAGTAATGAAAATGGCAGACAGTTTAACGGAATAGACATAAGATGGAAAGTGAATGATCTTTTCTGGTCTAAAAGAAAGAGAGAATCTATGCATCAGAACCACAAGGAAGTCACTTGAAAGAAAAAGCAAGTTACTAGTGCTATCATACAATTTTAAAAGAGCAGCAGTTTAAAAAGTACCACCGGGTACTTTTCATGCTTATTTTTTCCATGAATAAAAGCTTTCTCTGCACCAGTAGGGTAGATAGGATGATTTCAGAAACCACATCCTCATTGCTCAGAACCAGATTCCATCTCTCAGTATTTCAATATTATTAGTTCTGTCCCCAAGTTCTTTCCTTTAAACCACTGCATGTGTTCTCAGTGGTCCAGCGACCACTGTTGATGTTAATCAGTCCTCATTTTCATAACCAGTGACATTTACCATGAAGTAGGTCAGTCAAAGAAGGGAACATTATAACCAAGCAGTGGACCAGTGTCTGCTAAGAATAATAAATATATGCACAGACATTTGACTTTTTATTTGAAAGTTGGCTATTCACTTAAGAGTTTGAAATAATTGTCTGATTTTTCTGTTCTAGATTTTGATGCTGCATTTTCACCACAGATGACCGCATTCCTGCTTTCACACTTCTTTGCAGGCTCACAGCCATGGACACACACTTGTTGCACTCACTGCTGTCTGTGAAGTGACTTATTTGATCTGAGGTGGGAGAGAGTCTGCCCTACATTAGACACAATGATCACTTCTTCAAAACCAGCTCATTTTCCCTCTCCCTCTCTTGTTCCCCTTAAACACAGGATACTCACTCGTTTATCTTTCTTCTCTATCTGGGTTTTAAAGTGGCATTTGTTAACTCATGATCCAGGAAAAGTTTCCCTTTATCTAGTTTAGTTTTAGAGATGCATTTGTTTTCTCCTGCCACATATCAAAGCACCTCAAAATTTAATACCTGAAAACACAATAAATGTTTTTAATCTCTTATGGTTTCTGTGGTTAAAAAAGCATGACAAGGACCAGTGAGATCAGCTCAGCTCTATGATATCTGGAGCCTCAGCTAGAACTCGACGGCTGTGTCTCTGAAAACAGCGAGGATTTGCTAACTCATGGATCTTGGATTGCTGCAGGTTAAGGCCTTCACTGGGCCATCGACTGAGACATCTTCCTGTGACTGTCTATGTAGCCTGGCTTGTTTGTATCTTAGAGATATGGAAAGATCTGGGGATTTCAGGTATTGCACTTTTATTATGTAGTTTCAGAAACACATAGCCTCACTGCTACCATGATTGATGTCAGAACAATTTCAGACAAAAAGATATGACCTACTTGGGGCTGGGGATTTAGCTCAGTGGCATAAGCACCTGCCTTGCAAGCAGGCAGTCGTGAGTTCGATCCCTGGTACCGATGAAAAAGAAAAAGACAAAAAAAAAAAAAAAAAAAAAAGATATGGCCTACTTTTTAAAAGAATAAAGAAGAATATGTAGAAGAATTCCTACAATGGAATATATTGACAGAAGTATCTTTTAAAAATACAACCTGCCATCAGCAACAATAAATTGATATAGTGCATTGAACTTCAGTTGACATCTGCAAAAAGAGTAAATTAAGTTTCCCAAATTTATAAATATTTTCAGTAATCGTTTTCAGTTTTGTAAGTAACTGATTTATCTATATGTTGAGCAATAAGCTAGGAAATGTCACACAGATTGTTGTTTATACTAATATCAGATTTAAACTTTGGCTTTACAGATCCAATAACTGTCAGTGTCTTACATTTCCACAGAGATTGTGATCAGTTATGGATGTTTTGCACATGAGTAAACTCAACATTGGAAGAGTTCAAGAACTTTCCAGAGAATCTTACACAGAATGAAAAAAAAAGACTCATATTATAGAGATCTACTTAAGGTTCTGTATACTCTTTTGCAATCTTTTCTTGTCTGTTTTATTCTCTCCCACTAGACTTCAGAAGTATGAGCTAGTTAAAATAATTTTATTAAGCAAACACACTAGCTCAATATTGCTACTATAATCTTGTATTTAACACACTTCATTACATCCTCTGCTACCCATATTAAAAATAAAGAAAGAAAAGAAGAAAATTAATTAGAGTAACTAAAAAAAAGGAAACTACCAAATCAGAAAAGGCCAATAAGGAGGACCAAGTCTGATAATTAGTACCATAACTGAGATTTTCTCTGTCCTTGGTTGGAACCAATTATTTAAAAGAAAAGACTAGGATACTGTCACATCTGTTGGTATTTTGTAGATACATTTTAAACAAGATAAGTAGACATTATTCTGATATATTTTGACAATGCTTAAAGACTAAACAGGAAAAAAAGACTTCACAATATAAATGGAAAGTTATCAAGTATTCATCTGGAGGTCATTAATTTTCTAAAACTACCATAATAAAGTGCCAAAGACTGGCTGGATTAAACAACATAAAGTTTTCAATTCATTATCCCTGGAGGCTGGAAGTCCAAAATTAGGCTGTTGACAGGGCTGGTTTCTCTACATCCTCTATCCTGTGACTGACAGGTGATCCTCTTCTGAATTTTCACACCATCTTCCCTCAGTTTGCCACTTTCTCTGTGTGTAGAATACTGTTTATAAGAATGTAGAATACTGTTTATTGGATGGAGAAGTAGAAATGGCAAATAAATGTATGGAAAGCTGCCAGAGGTGATTGTGCATACCTATAATCCCAGCATTTGGGAGGCTGAGCCTGGAGGATCACTGTGAGTTAAAGGCCAGCCTGGGCTACAAAGTGAACTCAAGGCCAGCCTGAACTACTATCTTGTCTGAAACAATAATACAAAAAACTGTGCCACATCACTGGTCATTCAAGAGATGCAAATTAAAACAACACTAAGATTCTGTCTTACTCCAGAAAGATCAACTGTTATCGAGAATTCAACAAATAAAAAATATTGACAGTGATGTGGGGAAACATTTTCCACTGTTAATGGGAGTATAGACTGGTGCAACCACTGTGGAAATCAATGTGGATATCTCTCAAAAACTACAATGAGAGGAGTCCCCTTTGACCCAGCTATTCTTCTTCTTGATATATTCCCAAAAGGAGTAAAAGTATTGTACCACAGTGACATATGCACAACTATGTATATATCAGCACAGTTTGTAATAGTTATATCTTGAAAACAACCCAAATTTACATCAACTGATAAATGGATAAAAAAGATGTGGCTTTTTAATGCAATGGAGTACTACACAGCCATAAGGAAGAATAAACAAGACATTTATCCCTAGATGGATGGTCCTTGAGTACATACTCTTAAGTGAAATAAATTGGACAAATGTGTGAATATCAGATTGTCTCCCTGGTTCAAGAAACCTAATGTGTATATAAGAACCAAAGTGTATAGTAGATATTGTGAAACAGGAAGAAACTGTTCAAAGGAAAGGAGAACTAGAAATGAGAGTGAGGGAACACAGGAAAGGAAAAGAAAAATGACAAAAGAAGAATAAAGTGAAAACAAAGCTTTGTAAATAAGGAGAGAAAGAGAGGTGAAAAGGAGAAAAGACAGGAAAAAAAGAGGAAGCAAGATATACCATGTACTGGTACAGGTTCCCTAATGAACATGATCATTATGTAAATCTAAATGGTACTCATAAGTTTAATTGAAAATTAAAAGTAGATATATTAGAGTCCACCCTAATGACCTCACCTGGACAAGTTGTACTTGCAGTGTCTTAAGATCACAGTTTAATGTGCTGGATTAGGTCTTCAAAATATGGGAGGGCACAATTCAACCAATAATACAATTTTATCCAGTCTGCTTCATAAAGACAAACAAAGAAGACAATAATATCATATAAATTATGCGGTTATTGAATTGCATATTAATCAGGATGAGCTGCCAAACGAAAAGCAGAAGCCAAGCCATGGTAGTCCGTGGAGGCATTTGGTTGAGTGTATAAAAGCAAACGATGTCTGTGCTCCCCAAGAGGGACAATGAGCCAATGTGAGATCATTTTTCCATTACTTCCAGATCTTCTACTGACCAAACCTACTTACTGCAGCTGTCCCATAGCACTCTGTGTGTCTATAGCAGGGCAGCTTCTTCCAGAAAGTTATTCAGTGATGGTCTTGCTGTTAAATGTTCAGGAAAACCTGGAATTTATGAATAAATAAGGACAAACTTTCACATACTTTGCCAAATGAATTCAAAAGCGTTCTGAAAGAAAAATAAACTTGATTCAAGACTGATACCATGACTATGGACTCAATGTCAATTCAGATATGACTTTTAAATTGCTAAAAGGTAACCTTAAAATTTATATAGACATTATCTATTTTAAATATATCCATATTTTACTGGTAAAATCTCTTTTTATTACACAAATAGAAGGAAAATTGTGCCTTACTATCTAATTACTTTGGTTCATACAAAGACATTAGCAGAAGTGCCTAAATACACTAAATTTACACATCCCAAATCAGACTTAAAACTGTCTTATTGTAATTTTTAAAATACAAAAAATTGGATAAAACAGTAAGTTTCCAAATATAGTTACCACAAGATCAATAATTATCAAAAATTTTCACTTCATCTATTCTGCTCTCCTATAAACATTTCATTCGAGTTCCACTCTTAACTTGACTTCTACATACTTCTGAGGATGTTTCTAAAAACCTTAAATACCTTTTTTGGTTTTCGGTGTTGCTATTAAACCTCATAAGATAATAATTTTTCTATACTGTCTAACACATACTCCAATTTCTCAGACTGTTTTGACTGTGTTTAGTGTTACTTTGTTTAAATCAGGATCTGAACTACTGGCATAGTCACTTGCTAAATTCATGAACACATTTTAAAAACCGAAATAATGGCTTTCATGAGTGATTTCTATGGTTTACCTGAGTCATTCTCCTTATTTTTCCTTCTCAGAGAACTTTCCCACTTACACTTGGGATACAAAACATCTCCCACAAGAATCATGGTGTGGAAAGTTTGTTAGAGGCTGGGGCTTGGAAAGTGGTTGGATCATAATCCACTGACAAGGTCATAACTTAATCACCTTAGTGAGAGTGAACAAAACAGAAAATGGGGTCTTCCTGAAGAACACAGGTCACGAGGCTCTCTAGCCCCCTCTTTCTGGCCCTCTTGTTCTCCATGTTTCCCAGCTGCCATGAAAGAGTATCTTTGCTCTACCAGGCTCTTTTATTCATGAGGCTCTACCTCGACTTACAACCAAAGCAATGGAACCAGGCTGACATGGACTGAAACCATGAGCCAAAATAAATATTTGCTTCTTTTAAATTGCTCATGTCAGATATTTTGTCACAGTGATAGAAAGGTGACGAATACACCCACTCAGAATTGTGCCCTGACTATACCTCCTTGCAGTTTTGAGAATTTAGCCACCACTGTTACTCTTTTGTAATAAGTGAGGTCATAGCATTCATCATATTAGCATGCTTGGCCACATGTATACTGAATACAAAGTAAACAAGACTCTTTCCAAAGGGTTAATCTGCATGTAAACTAATACAGACACTTGTCAGCTTGCAGTGGGGTTACATCCCAATAGCCTAATTTTAAATTTTATTTAAAAGGAAAAAGAGAAAAAACAAAACAAAACAAAGCAGTGTAAGGGTACAAACAATACAGAACTACAAAAAAAAAAAAAACCAGTAAGAAATCACCAGTTAATAGATTATGTATTATCATCTTAGAGATAGTTGCTCAAGTCACAGTATCAAAGCATACAAAGTGGACATTCAAACAGTGAAACTGCAAACAGTTGTGTTCAATGATTCAACCAAAAACATTAATATGGTCAGCTATTTAACACCCCTAAACAGTGTTTGCTGTTGTATCTTTTAGAGCACTTTTTTTCCTTTTCTTTTTTACAACAAAATTTACACATTTTGGGTTTTATTGCTCCTTAGTTCTTATTACTTTTTGGGGGGAGAGAATAAAGTCAAATATGGCAAAACAAAGCTGTCAGTCAAAACCAAGGATAGACATAGCACATGATGTAAAAACAGAGTACAAGGTTATCAACAATGGTTACCATAATGTCTCTTGTTTCCTTAAAAAGAATTGTGTATCTCATTAGGTATTATGAAGTTGAACAAAACAGTAGAGAACAAGACCAATAAAACTTAGGCATTATAAACATTACAGGACTTCCAAAGGAGACAATAGTCAAACCAGAATGGGCATCTTAGTGAATCTTATTGCCTTCAAAGTAGTAGAGTCTAATCAGTCAAAACAAGATAGTGGGAGTATTACAGGACTTCAAAACAAGTTAATAGGAAATCAAAAAAAAGTTACTATTATATATCCTGCTAATTTTTTAAAATTTTTCCCCTTAATTAAAAAAACCATAAAAATAACTAAATAATTTTTAATGAATAATGGAGAGATTGAGATAAAAGAGGACATAACAATATAACAATACAGGTCAAAGCATGACTGTTTCAGCAACCTAGTGCTTCACCACCAAATAACCCGACTTAATAGTAGTTACCATAGTGTCTGTCTTTTTCCTTGAAATATTTGAATAAAACTTCATATACTATAGCTTCAAATATTTCCATATCAAGAAGCCCAGAATAAAGCCTTTCCAATTAATAAGTGAAAACTTTATAAGGCTTCAAGACCACATAATGGGGAATCATGATTACCACATATTTTTATGTATTTGAATCATTACTTACATTAGGGAAACTATTCAGTATTCACACATGCAAGATTGATTTATTTCACTTATGAGTATGGTATCAAGCTGCGCCCATTTATTGATAAATATCTCAATGTGATCCTTCTTTATAGCTGAGTAATACTCCATTGTATAGAAATACCACAACTTTTTATCCATTCCTCAGTTGATGGACACTTGGGTTGTTTCCAAGATCTTGCGATTACAAATTGTGCTGCTATAAACATAGGTGCACATATATCACTGTGGTAAGATGCTTTCAGTTCTTCTGGGAATATGCCTAGGAGTGGAATAGCTGGAATAAATGCAACTTCCAATCCCAGCTTTTTGAGAAATCTCCAGACTGACCTCCACAAAGGTTGTACCTTTGTGGTCTACACTCCCACCAACAGTGTAGGAGAGTTCCTTTTTCCCCACAGCCTCTCCAGCATTTGTTGTTGTTGGTTTTTTTGATCCTGGCCATTCTTTCAGGAGTGAGATGGTATCTCAGTGTGGTTTTAATTTGCATTTCTCTAATGACAAATGATGCTAAACATTTTTTCATGTATTTATTTGCCATTTGTATTTCTTCATCTGAGAAGTGCGTATTCATCTCAGATGTCCACTTTTGGATTGGATCTTTGAATTTTGGGGGTCTGAGTTTTTTTATTTCTTTATATGTTTTAGATAAGAGTCCCTTGTCTGAGACAGAGTTCACTAAAATCTTTTCCCAGTTTGTGGGTTTTCTTTTCACTATGCTGGAGATTTCTTTTGACATGCAGAAACTTTTTAATAAGAAGTGGTCCCAGTTATTGATTCTGGGAAGTATTTCCCGTGCGGTTTGAGTCCTGTTCATGAATTATCTACCTACCCCTATGTCTTCAAGGTTTCTACCCAATTTGTCTTCCAATAGATTTAGTGTTTCTGTTTTAATATTCAGATCTTTGATCCACTTAGATTTTAATTTAGTACATGGTGATAGGCATGGGTCTAGCTTTAGTTTTCGGCAAATGGAGAGCAAGTTTTACCAGCACCATTTATTAAAGAGGCTGTTGTTCTTCCAGTGAACCTGCTTGGCTCCTTTATCAAAGATAAGGTGGTTGAGAGTGTTTGTAGTTGTGGTTGTATTTTCTAATCTATTCCATTGATCTTCGGCTCTATTTTGATTCCAATACCATGTTGATTTTACTACTGTTGCTTTGTAGTATAACTTCAAGTCAGGGATTGTGATGCCTCCTGCCTTGCCTTTGCTGCTTAGAATTGCCTTTCCTATTCTAGATCTCTTCTGGTTCCAGATGAATTTTAGGAGTGATTTCTCTAGATCTATAAGGTATGTTGATGGTAATTTTATTGGGATTGCATTGAATCTGTATAACAGTTTTGGGAGAATGGCCATTTTCACAATGTTTGTTCTTCCTATCCATGAGCAAGGGATGTGTTTCCATTTTCTGAGATCATCTTCAATTTCTTTTTCCAGTGTATTATAATTTTCCTTGTATAGGTCTTTCTTTCGTAAGAGTAATTTCTAAATATTTCATTTTTTTGCTTGCTAATGTGAAGAATGTGGTTTCTCTTATTTCCCTCTCTGTGATTTTGTTGTTCGTGTATAGGAATTCTATTGATTTCTGAGTATTGATTTTGTATCCAACTACATTACTGAATTTATTTATTGTATCTAAGAGTCTTTCCATGGAGTTTAGGGAGTCTTCTATGTAGAGTATCATGTCATCTGCAAACAATGATAATTTAACTTCTTCTTTTCCTATCTTTACCCCTTTTATTTCTCTCTCTTGCCTAATTGCCTGGCTAGTACTTCCAGTACTATATTAAATAGGAGAGGTGATAAAGGACATCCTTGTCTTTTGCCTTATTTTAAAGTAAAGGCTTTCAATTTTTGGCCATTTAGTATGATGCTGGCTGTTGGTTTGTCATAAATGGCCTTTATTATATTGAGGTAAAGACCAGCTATTTCAATTTTCTGTAAAGTTCTTATCCTGAATGAATGTTGGACCTTATCGAAGGCTTTTTCTGCATCTATAGAAATGATCATGTGATTCTTACTTTTGACTTTATTGATCTAGGATGTGTGAACTTAGATTAGTGGTATGTGACACATAAATTAGTCTGCTGACTTGTTTAGGATAGTCATGGGTGTGGACAATGGGAAAGGCTTCCCTGGTATGCATGGCACACCCAAAAGCTTTTCATCTGGATAGAATACAAAGGAAAGGGAAGCTTGCTACTTGCTGCTCCTTGCCTAATGTGCCACGGACTGTTTTTTCTCTGCAGTACCCCTCTGCCTTGCTACCCTACTTTGGAGACAGCCAACAGTGGATTGAAACCTCTACAAACTGTCAGGCAAGATAAAACTTTCCTCCTTTAACTTATAAGTGTCAGGAATTTTGCCTCAACAATGAGAAAAGTAATTAACAAAGACATGTTACCCGGAAAATGATGATGGATAACCACTTGCACAACTATGCTATAGAGAGGGTTGGAAGTTAGATGCATCCTTGCATTTTGAGCTGCCTGAGAGAAAACCAAGTCAAAAGCCTGTGGCTTCATTTCATTGCTGAGAGTTGGTTCTGCCAGAGAACAAAAAAGGCACCTCCTGACTATATGCACAAGTAAATGAATTCTGATGACAAACTGAAGGGAACTTTAGATTTTTCAACAAGTGGATTCACCTTGGTCTGAGTCAGTCATGATGGCCTCATTCCCACAAGCATGAGCACAAGATGAAACTCTAAACATTGAGACACGAGGGAAAATTTCTCACTGTAAAAAAAGTCACAGGCAGAAGAAAGCTTTCCTTTTTATTTCTGTAGTTTGCATAGGCATGGTGACTGTAATTGTACCTGCTGTATGGGGTTAAGACAGTGTAAGAAAACAATGCAAAATGCTAAACACAGCAGAACAGAGAAAAAGAAAAAAATAAAACTATGACCTTGGTGATGTCATTGACCCCCTTAATTAAAAAAACATGAAGTCACCCTACCATAAGACCTTTTGTTGGTGGTGTTAATAAATAATAAATTAAGCTATTTTAGCTATGTTTTCTGTGATTTGCTGCCAAAGGCATTCTAATTTAAACTTTTGTGCAGAAATGTGTATCATGTATAGAGAAAGAGAACTTACATGAGAAAGCTTATCAGCAAGAGGTTAAAGTTTTCAAAATTCTCCTTTTCTCGTGACACATTTCAGACCCAACCTAAGCAGGAAGAAGCTGATATCTGACAGGAGGGAAGGAACTGTAATATTTAATCCCTATTAAAGGTCAGATCATGCTTGATGCTCTCGTATGTATTTCTTACTAATTTCCAATTAACAGCCTTTCAGTGTAGATATAAACTTCAAAATCTGTGGTTCATCACAAAATGCCCTCGCTCTCTTCTCTGAAGAATTCTTCCTTCTTTACTAGTAATTGAAATCTGATTCTCTCCTGCAGATAGCGTTTCCTTTCTCTCTTTTCAAGCTCCTAATAAAACATCTGGATGGGGAGGAGCAGGCTAGCTTGTCCTCTTCCACGCTTCCTGTCCACAAATCCATGAGACTGTATCTCCCACCACTGTTTTCCCTGTTTCCTACCAGCTTCTAGGTTTCTCTTACTCTTGGCTCACGAGCAGGCCAGAACTCCCCTTAGTTGGTCATTTTAGTAAGCACATGGGCAATTCGAATCTAACTCTCTGTTTGAACTCTCTTTCAATTTATCTTCCCCCTTAGCTCAGCAATTTCCTTTCATGGACCTACTTCAGACCTTATCATCAATAACCCCTCCAAAACCCTTATCTAATGAGTCTCTGTACCTGAGTTTTACCTCTTTCCAACTCACTTTTAGCATTCTCGTGTCATCATCTTTTTATCCCATTGAGAACTTCAACCCATTGATCACGTGACCCTCCACTTTCTCAAAATGGCCTGATCTCTTGATCTCTTCTCTCCTTACCTGGATTAAAACTCCATAGGGAATTTCGCCCTCTAGTATGAATGCTCAATTTTCTTGCTCTTTACTATTTCTGCAACTTATCTTACAACATGACATACCTAAACAATATCAATCATCTCAATCTTTTGCACCCATATAGCAAAAGAAAATAACAAAATGAAAGCCCAAACATAATACTTGGTATCACTTTGAATTAATAACCATAAATCACAAGTGTGCTTTTAAGAAAACCCAGGAAAACATCGTATAATATACTTCTATAGTACTACACTATAGTTAATTGGCCCATTTATTCTCCCACTGTGATAATTGATTCTTTCGCACTTTCCTCTTGTTCTTCAAAGCTCGCAAATTTCGTCTTGCATCCTCATACACAATTAATGAATTTGTTTCTTAACCAAGATAATTGAATCAGTAATTTGCTGCAGATAAAGAGAGATTAGATAATGCTCCCATTAGTAATGAACCATGCATGCTTGAAAAATATGGATGAAATATTTTTGAAGACAAAATAGAAACAATATTATACTTAAAACTGTCATACAGAATACAAGAGAAGGAACCCCAGGGTCCTGAGTCTGGCATGTATCCGAAGGACATTTGCCAACTCAGAAGAGCCATAAGAGATGCTGAGAGTGAAAGAGCACATTGAATGGTCTTCCTTGTCTAAGAGGTCAAATATTGGGCAGTACGTCTAACCAAGAAGGGGTAATACTAACGAATTATATACAATTTACATTTGGATAATAAATACACCATAAATGTACAGACAAATCAGAAATTGATAACATTTGCATGATTTGAATTCCTGAAATTGAATTAGATGATTTAGATTGATAGCATCCCTAGATCTTGTCAAGAAACAAGCATACATATCACTGAATAAATATGTCAACTTCAATAACTTTTAAAATATTTTCCTTAAAAATTCCCTTAAAATATTAAGGAACCAAAACTATATGAATCTGAAAGAACCAGGAAATAGACTCCAGGAGATTTTTTTCAACATAATACAACTATTTAATAAAAAATGCTCAGAAGACATAGTTTTAAATGAATAAAGAAATAGAATAAGAATAAAATAAATGAATAAAGAAACATAAATAGAATAAAGTCAACAGATAGCAAATCTACAAATCAGGAATAAAACATTAGGACATAAAACATTAAACAAATAATTATGCTGAACATATTTAAGAAAACAAATGATATGATTGAGAATTTCAAAGAATTTTTAAAAATGTAAAAAAAATTAAACCTGAAAAATATATTGTTCAAAATTGTGAATTCTTTAGATAAATTTAACATCAGATTAAACAGATTTCAAAGGATTACTGAGCTAGAAAGCAGACATAAAATATATCTTGAGCAAAATTGGTTAGAAACACATGTATGAAAAGTAGAGAAGAAGGGAAATCAGAAACAGATGGCACATAACATACATATAATTTGTATTCCAGAAAAAAAGCAAAATAAAGTAGTAGTAGTATTTGAAAATATAGTGGTTGACATTTTCCTAATTTAGTTAATATTATGAAGTACAAGTTGAAGAAGCACTGTGAACCACAAACAGTACACAATTCCGGAATTTTATACAATGGAGTAATCCTCTGTCATAAATAAGGGTCTGCTCGAGACATTCTTAGGTAAATGGAGGCACCTTGAGACCACGATCAGAAGCAAAATAAGTCAAAAACACATATGCAAATACTACGTTGGTTCTGTGGTGTGAGAAACTGAAAGTATAAAGAAGGATGAAAATATATATTAAATATTGTGAAATAGGAAGAAAATGTTCAAATAAGGAGGGGGGTAGAAAGAAGGGAAAAGTAAAAACAAAGTGGGAAAAAAGGGAAAAATGGGAACAAAGCTTTTGTTAAAGGAGAGGAGAGGAGAGGCTGAAGCCACGGTAAGGGAATGAGGAAAAACCAAGTTGTATCGTGCACAGATACAAATTCTGTGTGATGAATGCGATCATTATGTATATCTAAAATGTACAAATAAAATTTGACTAAATAAAGTATAACTAAAAAAACATTGACTACAAAAAAAGGAATGTCATTCTAAATGCTGAAATCAAAAACAGAAAATATTAAGGGAAAAAATGACATCAATCTGAAAGGACCAGGACGTGGACTACAGATTTTTCAACACAAAATTAAAAGAAAAAGAAAAGTTAAAGAAACAGCCTTGATATGTTCAAAGATGAGAAATAACTACCAGCCCAGAATCTGTGCCCACAGAGCAGCTTATTAAAAGATGAAGATGAAGAACAAAGATATTTTTTGACAAACAAGAATTGCAGAAAATTAAACTTTGGCCAACATCTAGTAAGGACATACTAAAAAGTGTTTTTAGGCAGAAAAATATGAAATCAGATGACAATTATAAACAATAAAAACAGTACTATGAATAAATACTTCTAAAACATTTTATAATATCTAACACACACAACCCAGAAAGTGAATAAAAAAGTGTTTTAAAGATCACGCATTATCTGGGAAGAAAATGCAAGAGCTAAATCCTGTTATATGCCAAGAATACACAGTGTAATTTTTAGGAAAACCACTAAACGGGTCATAAAAGATTATACAATTACCAAATTAACAGAGGATCAAAATGATAGAAATAGTTCGAAAGAAGATAACAAGGAGAGAAAAGGGAAATATTCAATAGTTGAACTAGAGACCAGTTAGTGAATTTAAATTCGGTAATTTATGTCATTGATTCAATGTTCATATTCCTTTAAATATATTTTTTCCAAGCCCAGACATATGCTTCTAAAAAATGCAAATGTAATGTATAAATATAGAAACATTAGCAGAAATCTCCTGGAGTGAATATAAATTTACTTATTTCTCTGTGTTATTCTGTCAATTTTACTTTATTTTACTTTATGTTATGGTGCACATATATTAATTTTATGGCATTATGGTTACTATATCAACTTTCTATATTTGAAAACCATATCAAACAAAAGAAATAGAACTGTATTTTAATTAGTTCACAATTGCGTTGGCCTAAAAACATGTGTGAATCACCACAACCAATAACTATAGAGTACTTTAAAATACTTTCTTTATGAATAAATTTAGATTTGTAGAAAAGTTGCCTGAGTCCGTTAGAGCTGGCCTGACTTTAATGTGGAACAAAAGCCCGGAGCTCCTGGAGTTACCCCGCACCTGAGATGATCTGCAGCCTGGCGTCCTTGAGGTCAGCCTGGCTCTAGCATGCCCCTGAAGATCAGGTCTGCCAGGCAGGCCAACAACCAGGTTGCAACAAGATTCTGCCTGCCACTGCGGTGGGCCTAAGGCCCAACTGGAGGTAATGGTTTGGATTCTGAGGCTGCGGGGACCAGGGGTCTCCCCAGTGCTGAGTTACTGCGCAGGCTGAGTCCTGAGGGTTCTAACAAAGTTTGCTCACTGTCTGTTTTTCTCCATGCCCTGCTTCTTGGGGGCTATGGAGTGATGATTCGGTAACACTCCTCTCTCTTCCTTATTCTGCACTGCACCCATGTGCCATAAGCTCTACTTGGTTTTCTTAGCTCTGATATAAAAGTATTGTGTGTGGATGATTATTCCAATTGATATTTCTGAAGGGAGTGAGCACTGAGAAGTTTTGCTCCATTACTTTTGTAATATTGAAACAAATTTTAACAGGTTACGCAGAATCAAAGTCATGTACAGTATATTTTCTAATTTTAGGGCATGCACAGTATAAGTAAATAATTGTGATAAGTTTGAAAATAAAGAATTTTTCTAGAAGTGTTATTTAAATAAAAGAAGAAATAACATGATAATCAGAAAGTATTTTATCTAAATTATAATGAAAATGCAATGTTTTTAACTGCAGGTTATAGAAAATACATGTTTAGGGACAAATTATGCATATAGTACATTAGAAAAGAAGAAAGATCAATATCTAGTTAGTAGATGACATGATAACAATAAATTAGCACATAAATTAAATAAGAAAGAAATCTAGAATAAAATAAAACAGCAATAACAAAACAAAATTCAAAGCTTTCTCTCCAAAAAGATCAATAAAATTGCTGATTTCCTGGTGAGACTAGTCAAAAAAAATTTAAAGGAAACATATAATATGAAGAGTTAAAGCAGTAATATTAGAGAGCCTACGTCATTTAAGATCACAAGAGAAAAAATAAATAGTTGTATGACTAAATTTGAAATTATTGATGCATTGCAAAAATTATTAGTTATCTAAGAAGAAATAAGAATGTATTGAAAATCTAGACAATCCCATAGTTGTAAAAACTGAATTTATGAATCTCAAGACTGCATGAAAAACTTCCAGTTTCCAGAATTCTGTTACAGTAAAAGAAAATAGATTAAGACACTTACCAATTTTCCCCAAATTAACATATAAATGTAATTTAATTCACACAAAAATTGTATGTATTTTTGAAATGTAAAAGCTATGTTGAACAATGTCTAACTAAATACAAAGGGCTATGTGCTGTAGTCTAAAATGGCGACAATGTGCATTGATAAAGAAATGTATACACCAATAAAGTAGAGTACAGATCTAGATTGAATCTATGTCCTTGTCATCTTGTTACTAAGATACATTACTCATCCCTTCTTAATTTTTGGAAAAGATTCTATGTCACTGAATTGTTCAGGGTGGACTTGAGTTTCAGATTCTAAGCTTCAGCCTCTCTGAGTGGTAGAACTTATGCCACCATGCCTAGCTGATATGTTTTTGGTGTAGTTTCCTGTTGGTTATTCTGAGCACCAAAACGTTTTTAAAATGGAAAGCAATCAGAAGAAAATATTCAGACTTCCCACCGCCGTCTCAAACTTACCAGTGACCAGAACCGCGTAGTCTTTTCCTCAGATACTATTGGCAAAGCAAGACCCTGGGCCAGAGCCCTGGCTTTCATACCTCCCCCTTCCCTCCAAGAGTCACCCTAGGGATCCTTTTCTGTGCCCCTTCCCATCATTGTTTTCTTCTCTGATGAAGCATTTCTACTAACAGCATCAAAATAAGAGCAATTTATTGTATTCAGATGCAATAAATTACTTTCTTACACACTAAATGGCCTCTTTCCTCATCTCTCTGCAAAACTATTCTTGTTAAGACAACTAATACGCTCCCCTTTGACCTTCCAGTGCCCTTCATCTTCACCTTGTTTCACTTATCTGAAGCAGTGGATGAAACTGACCCTGTACATTCTTACTCCATTGGCCCCCAGACTGCCACATTCCGAGGCGACACTTTCACAGCACAACGGGCTTCCTTAGCTCCTTTCTCTAATTTCTGGAGCACTTGATGTTCACTCTGGGTCATGGTGCGTTGTCTGCACACTCTCTCTCTCCTGATGACTTCACCCAATCTCATGGCTTCACGTACCTCTTTATGTTGACAGCCTATCTCAAATTATATCTCAGCTTACACCAAAATTCCAGACTCCAGTCGTTATTTGTACTTGACATTTTAGCTTGAACACACTTTTGATTTAGTATTTCCAACACAAAACTTTTCATTTTCTCTTCCATACTGTTCACTCACTCTCCAGTCTCCAAGTCAGATTTGTCCTTCCCGTTACTCATAACAAAACTGTAGCACTGTCTTTGATTTCTCTCACTAATCCACGGAAAAATCCTATTAAGTATAGTTTTTAAAAGTCACCTGGAGCCTGATAGTCTCTGTCTCTTGACTTTGTCTCTCTCTCTGTCTCTCTCTCTGTCTCTCTCTCTGTCTCTCTCTCTCTCTCTCCACCCCCCCCCCTTTCTCATTTTCCTCCCGTCTTCCCTTTCTACATCTGCCCACACCACCAGCATTTTCTCCTGGGTTTCTGAATACCCTCCTAAAGAACCTCCTGTCTCTATTTGCCTTCTTCGACTACTGAAAGACATCCAGAATGCTATTTCTAAGTTATTTGTCATATTGGGTCAAAAACTCTATTTAAAATTTTTCAATGGTCTTCTCTCCCTTAGAATAAAAGCAGAGTTCCTCGGTGTTAATGGGCTGTCTCTGTCCCTTTCCTCTGCGCCCTGAGCTCCTGCTCCTTGTGATGGCTCCCACCTCTTGCTCACAGCTGCTTTGCATCAACACTCAAGGCTCCCTGAATTTACTACCCTTTGTTCTACATGAAATGCAAATCTCCAGGTACTAGAGATTACTTTCCTTGCTTCAATTATGCCCATATTTAATCTTAAGGAGAGTCTGGTTTTTATTTCAAATTGGAATCTCCTTCTTTCCATCTCACATTGCTGACTGCGGCTTTGTCCTATTTATTTTCATAGCTCTTATCTTCAAGACACTAAACACTCGTAGCTTTGCAGTGCATTCATCCTTTCCCATCACAATGTGAGGATATAGGGCAATAACTTTTGTCTAATTTCTTGTTGATACATTCC
This sequence comes from Cavia porcellus, assembly GCF_034190915.1. Taxonomy (NCBI): domain Eukaryota; kingdom Metazoa; phylum Chordata; class Mammalia; order Rodentia; family Caviidae; genus Cavia; species Cavia porcellus. Next base: position 70,264,857 of record NW_026947494.1, on the reverse strand, counting down.
AAGTAGCTTGTACATAATAGATACTCAATCTTTGTAAGTGTAAAACCTTTTACATGCTTTTTTGAATAAATTCAAGGATGAGAAAGGTCACTGGAAAATCATAAGCAGTGAATATTTTCTTAGAACAAAAAGGTGAGAAAAATAAAATTAATATTGATTTTTAAGAAAGACAAATGAAGCAAACCATGTCCAGAGAAATGAAAAGGTCTATTAGTTTGAATCTGGAGACTAAATCATTTTATTTTTCACAGAAAAATATTACTTCAGACATGCTTAATGGGAGAAGATAAGGGAAAAGTTGAAATTTTGAGGAAAGAAAAAAAGAAAATAGAGCATTACGTAATCTAGTGGCATTCAGTAAGTAGGAACAGAGAAATTAAATGGCTACTCAGGGAAATGCCCATCATCCCTCACTGTACCCTATGATGTTCTCACTGTTTACAGCTGTGTGATGTACACTAAGCCCACTTGTAAGTCATTTTATTAACTGCAGAATGTGAAATTTTATCTAAAGCTCTGAACTAAAAAATTCCTCAGAACTATTCACATGTAAACATAGGTTGTTTTAATTTTTTTTAATTTATACTAGATATTTACAAATCAATGACAGGAAACAAATGAAGAGCCTACAATCACAGAAATCTCAGATCTCAGGCACACTGAAGTCATCTTACAAAGTAAACTCCTCTGAGGGCAGTTTTAATTTACCAAACAAGAGATTCCCAGTGACTGATTTTCTTAAAACCTTTATCTAAGATCTCTATCACCAAAGGTCTATTTTATCTAAATAAGCTGGCATAAATAATGGTACTATTGAGAAAATCAAAGAGAAATCAATGCCCTCGATGGAAACATGTACTAGTTATATCAAATTTTCAAATTCTTTTGGGCAAAGAAAATAGCCTTGTGTCATAACATTTAAAGAGAATATTAGCATAATCTCTCCAGGGAATTTACAAAACAGACTCAGATATATCTATTCAATCATTTAATAATACTCTGCATATTAAATAATGCTCTATTTTGCAACAGACAAAAATAAAAGCTTATCAACAAGTTAATAATTTATTTTTGAGATTAATAAGTAATAAAAGTACTTTGAGTACTATAGTACTCAAGTGTTCAAAACGTGTTAAAAATAAATGGGGAATAAAGACCTTATAACTAGTATACTTCAGCTCAAGTCATAGAAAGAACTGAGTCAACCTGTGACAGATTAAAAAAAAACATTTACAGAAAATGGAAACAGCAAGGAAAACAGGAGGAAGAACTAATGTACAGACGGAGACATGACACCCCAAGAACATCCCAGTTCATGTTTGAAGTTGATGTGAAAGTGGGGTTCACGTTGTGGGAAGACTTGTTTGTGGGAGATAATGATAGTACTGCTAGAAAGACACAAACTCAGATTTGAAATGATTTGTTTGTCAGACAAAGCAAGTTAGAAACCCACTGACAGAATATAAGTATAAGAACATCCATGATTTGATTTGCAGTTAGGACCCCACTGGGTGATAATAAAATCCTGCAAAAAAATGAATTGCAGAGGAAAGCAAGCCTGATACCAGGGACAGCATTCATGAGCTTGGTATGCTAATGCAAACAAGAAGAGGTGGAGAAATAAGCTAAAACAGTAATATGTAAGTATGGAGAGATGAGTCTGTGTTCCAGATAAAACATAGGTAGTATGCTCAACAGCAACTTGTAGCCAAAAGAAGGAGGAGGGTGTGGTTACTCTGATTCCGTCTTTCTGAACGTGGTGCTATCATTAATAAAATAAGAGAAAGAGTAGTTTTGGAGATGAAGGTATGGAGTCTGCCTTTCACACACTGATCTTGAAATGTGTGCAGAACAATAAAAAAGAATGATTAGCCATGTACCTGTGACGTTAAAAAAATCATCTCAGGAGTAGATTTAAATTTTGGAGCCATCAGTTTTGAAAAGTTCATAGATGGTAACTCTATAGAATGCGAAACAACCAAAGAGTGTACTCTAGGAGACAGTAAATAAATGGCCAATGATGCATGGCCATCAAAGAACGTAAATTATCAAAGCAAGACACTGGAATATAGAAGAAATGTGGAAGGAGAAGAGGGGAAATAATCAGAGCAGGAGAGTGTGACTAGTTTTGCTAGGTGTAGAAGGGTATGTGCATTCCTTGATGACTGAACAGGTAGTGGTTTCCTTGGTTAGAGTAGTTTTTAAAAATTAGAAGGAAAAGAAGGAGGCAACACTGGGTGGAGAGGTGATGAACTGAAGTTGACATAATGTTTATCATTTGTGGAAGTTTGCCATCAGATGGAAGGAGAGACAGAGTAGCCAGTGGGACAAATGTAACTTTAAAAAGCAGACTTGAAATGCTTAATGACAATTCAAACAGCCTTGATGCCACAATGGATGTATTAATTGATAGCAGAGTTACCAGAAGAGATGAAGAAATGGGATCCAGAGCACAGAAGAAAGTGTTAGTTTGGATATCAGCAAACTGAAAACTCAAATACATGGCTCTTATAAAAGAGGTATTCTACTTAATCATTGAAATAGAAGACAATGAAATATAAATAGAGGACAATAGACAGCCTCAGCATCTTCATCTCGGCTCTTTAAAAATATGAAACAAAATAACTATTGTATGGACACAATGACGTGAACCTGAAAATGTAAGACATCAGAATGCCTCCCCACACAAAGTTCAGATTCCCACACTCCAGCCAGAGAGCAGGTCTTATTCTTTCTACCAGTGCTACCCTCTAGCTTTCAGTTTGTTAGTTTTGATTATTTCCAAAAGCAATTCTTTGCGTTTTTAGCAGGCCAAGGTTTGTAGCTCACTTCCTTGAACAAAAGTAACAAGAGAAGGAAGAGAAAAGAAAAAAAAATGATAAAAGAATAATAAATGGAAACAAAGCTTTGTAAATAAGGAGGGGAAGAAGGGATGAAGGGAAGGAGGAAAAAGAGGAATTAAGGTAATCAATATACTGGTACAAATTTCCAGTAATGAATATGATCACTATGTATGCCCAAATTGTGCCAATAAAGTTCATTTTAAATAAGTAACAACACAGAAAAGTGATGATGGTGTTAAAGTACACCCCAGAAAAAAGAAAGAGTAAGTATAATCACTGATCACCCTTATTGTCACTCTTGGGAGCTCATAAAGTGAAAAATGTAGATCCTTCCTGCAAACTGGCAGCTGCCTGTGTTCCCATTCCAACGGGTATTTCCTACAGCAGCCTTGCAGGTTAACAACCGAGTAAGGACGAAGCTAAGATCAAGTATGGGCTTTGTACTGTCCACCAAACAAGACTGCTGAGCCTCCCCAACCCGGAAGTGGAGAAAATAAATAAATAAATTATATACATATGTATAGTTAAATTATATACATAGCATATGTTTTCACATATTATATTCCTTTCCCAACTCTATAATAAATGTTGCAAGATAAATAACGACCCAAACACATTCTTTAAAAGTCATCTTTTTCAAATGCAAATGAACTGGTATTATGACTAATCACTGCAATATAGAGTTGTCCATCTACACCTGGTATATATTTAATTTTCTGACTACTGCCATTGCATTCTCTTTTATCTATGTTCTGATAAAAGTCTTTAAGCCACTAAATTTTGTGTTATCAATATGAGCTGTTTTTGTTCCAAAGAGTCCCTTTTCTTGTTCCTCCAGAAATTTGTTTGCCTACTGAAATCAAGAATCCCAGAAGACACTGAACTGATTCAATTATAAACAAGGCGCAGTATTTTAAGACTTTAACTCCTGCCTTCCATACCGTGTTTCCCCGTTTCTTCCTTCAGCTACCATGTATTTCATTGTTGACTGGGGACCATACCAGGCATCAGGGCAGAGATAAAGAACTCCAGGCTGCCCCAGCCCTGGAGAGATCACAGTGGAGAGAGACCACAGAAACAGAACACAGGTGAGGCACTGCGAGTTCAATGGGAAGGAAGGGAGGGAGAAACTGTGGAAAAGAAGGAGATTCCACCGAGGACAGTTACTTGGTTAAATCTTGGAAAATGACAACTATACAAGAAAATGAAAAGTCAAAACATACATATGTATTTATAGTAGCATTATACAAAATAGCTGAAATTTAAAAAATAAATATTTATTACTAATAAATACTCATTAGATAATAAAAGGACAAATATAATTTTTGCATAATCATAGTGAAATACTTCTCAATCATAAAAATGAATGAATTACATGATACCTTAAGATGAAACTTGAAACCATAATTTTGAGTGGAAAAAGCTAGTTATAAAAGGCCATATTTTATATGAATCAGTTTACATGAGATGTCCAAAATAGATGAATCTACAAAAACAGAAAGTAGATTCATAGTTACTTAGGAATAGGCAGTGACTGCTAGAAATTTATTTCTAGGGGAAATAAATTTATTTCTAGGGGAACTAAATTTATTTCTAGGGGAAATTTATTTAAATTATTATTATTAAATTTATTTCTAAGGGGGAAATATTCTATGATTACATCATGCTAATATTTATACATTCCCATGAATTTACTAAAAATATTCCACTGTATATCTTACACAAGTGAATTCTACAGTATGTAAATTATGTCTCAATATAGTCATTTCAAAGCAAAAAGCATGTGACAGCATATTTTAAAAAGGGGTAGTCTAATCTCAAATCTGGTGACATAAAAAGTCAAAGGAAGTTCTCTGTGACTGAGGAGGAGGGTACGCCGTGGTGAGGTGAGTGAGGGTGAAAGTGCCATCGGCCTCAGCACTGAACTGTGAAAATCACATGCCCTGTGGAGACATCCCATACTGGTCAACTTCCCTGATGCTGGCTCAAAACCCCAACACCCAACATGAAGCAGAGGAAATGGCTTATTTGGCTGATGGCTCCGAGAGTTCAGTCCATGGTCAGGTGGCCCCAAAACAGGAACATCATGGGAGAAAAGTATAACAGAGACAAAACTGCTCACTTTGTGGTGGGAAATCAGGTAAAGCATCAGAGAAAAATGCCCGAGAGAAGGGTCAGGAACCAGAGGCACTACTCAGAATCTGGCATAACCCACTCATATACACACGAAGTGTGCTGCACAGTCCCGGAGGTGCTCTCGAGCCAATCACTTTAACAACAGAGGTTAGCTGTCACACAAGTCTTTAAGCACACAATAAACACATGCTTGCAAGTAGAAACTTTTTAGTAATTTGAAGGGAGAATTAAAGGGGAAGAGAAATCAATAAGAGAGAAATCAGAGGATTTGATGGTCCAATTCTTAGTTAACCGTGACCCAGATAAACACAAAACTCAGTCATTTTGAAATATGAATTTTTAGAGTCAGGAACATAGAAATCATGAGCCACACGCAGTTGCTGCTTACATTTATTATCAATATGCAAATATTGCCTGAGCATAACAAATGCTCACAAATATAATCAAGGATATTTTAAACTAGGGAAATAATCGCACTTAAATGTACATATAGTGATATAAATCTGAAAGGACTCTACTTACAATAAACATATGACTGGAGATGAACCATCCATAGGTAAGAATATTCTAACCAAAAGTTTTCAATTTTGTAAATCAGTGATATCAGATAGTATTAAGAATATCATATATGTAGTTGTAATACCTACTCAGGTCCTGGAGCACATATGATTCGCTGGAGTTTCTATTGGAAGAGTGGCATATTACTGATGCAATAAGAAAAATGATCTGCATAAAAGACAACAAATAGAGCTTTTATTACTGCATAGCAAGGGTTCCCAAATTCTGAATGATAGACCATTTGCATCCTAGTCTTTGCATAGCTAAAACTTGAATTTCTGAGCTCCCAGCTGATTTTGCAGTGAATTAGGATTTCTGCAGATGATGTGTGGGAATCTGCACTTCAGTGAGTTCCTCAAGTTGTTTTTGTGCACCCTAATGTTTCAGCAATTCATGGAATATTGCGAAAGAAGATCATTCAACGAGGACAATATTTAGATTTTTTTCTGAATACTCTTACAAAGCCAGTCCTCATCCAAAAATCATCCTATGCCTACAACAAGGACCAGTATCTTCTGTGTCAACTACTGTCTCTCTAGCATACACAAAAATCACACTTTTGTACCTGGAGAACACTCAGTGAACACAGCAATCCATTAGTATCTGTGGTTAGATAGGGCTAGGTCCCACAACAATACCGGAATCCATGGATATTCAAGTTCCTTGTATTTAAAATGAGCTAATATTTTCATATAACCAAGGGCATCCTCCTATATACTTTAAATCATGTTAAAATTACTCACAAAATTAATAGTACAATGTAAATAACATGAAATTATATGTTATAGTGTATTTGGTGTGGAATACTGACAATTTTTAAAAGCTTGAACACATCTAGTGTAGACACAATTACTGTAAGCGTAACTATGTTTTTGATCTGCTGCTTGAGTCTGAGGAAGTGTGACTGATGGGTGTTGTGATGTAATGTGTAATTTAATGAGGTTACATAGCTATAATATTTATACATATGTAGAAATTGCTTTACCTGACAAGCTTTTATTCTACTTAGAGGAAACTCATGCAAGACCTCATTAACACATCGCATAGTATTGTGTGGATGCATTGTCTGGAAGCTAACAATAATGAGGAAACTGGCTTTCTTTGCTGTGCATAAGTCAATGTGCATTTTCCATCCTATGACTTGACTGTCTTTGGCCTTGCAGAATAGTAAAAGCAAACATGCCTACAAAGACAAGGAAGTCCATTAAGGGAGAAATTGTATTTTCATAACCAAGAACAGAATTTCCTTCTGGAAGTGCCAGTGCAAAGGTATGAGATTGTAGTTGATTTCAGTTTGTGGGAGTTACAATTTGAAATCCCTAGAAACTTCAATGATTTAGATAGAATTTCTCATTTTTAAAACCACAGGCCAAATTTCAGTCCTGACACCGTCTCTTTCTCACAACTGAGTTCCCACTGAAATCTTTCCCAGGTACCTAAGTCCCCGTTGTAACACACTTGGGGTAGGATGGGTATGCATTTCAGATTCTGTGATATCATTTCTGTAGTCATTTCCTGTTCATGTGGCTAAAGACTGACAAATCAAAAGCAAATGACTAAGAACACAATTTATTAGTTTCAAAGGAATATGTGTTTCTTAAAGAATTTTTATCAATTCAACACTACCAATAAGGAAATACCACAGTGTCTTACTATATAAAGTAATGCTAAATATAAACAACTAGCTGTGTAGCTATTTAAAATATAATAATGAATGGAGCTCATGATTTTTTCCTCTCTAAACCAATTAACCTCCCATATTCTTGATCTTAGATAACTAATTCACTATTTCTCAGTTTTTTCTGATCCTAACTATAGGTATCATCAGACCTAGCCTATTGTTCACTATTTCTTAAATATTTTCATTCCTTTTCAACTCTCCTGCCATTTTCCCAGTATAGACCATTATTCTCTATTATCTAAATTTTTACAAATATCTTGCTCCTGATAACCTTGCCTCTAATTTTATTGTGCCCCCACCATGTTCTGTTCAGCAACTCACTCTCATAATGACTGATGTTAACACAAATGTTAAAATGTACTCCCATCATTGCTCAGAACTTTGTGAGGGTCCTCTCTACATTAAGAACAAGGTGTGACTTCTTGTCCATTGGTGACAAAACTCCTTGTGCACATTGGGTTGTCTTGACTTACACAGTTCAGCTCTATTGCATATGCTCAGCCTTGCAGGATGTAAAGTATTCTCTCTTCTCCCAGAATTTCTTTGTATATTCCATTTCACCTATATAAACTCTTGAAAATGATTTCTTCCATGAAGTGTACCCTGAAGTTTGGATGATTGTCTATGGAAGATTTTATCAGCAATGTCTTCCTTGCAAACACCTTTAACTACAATTTTGATAATCCTCCCAATAAGCAATGGAGGCTATGTCTTCTCCCTTACAGTCTGGCAAGGTGCTCCATTCATTTGTAAGCAATAAAATGCAACACCGTAATAATGTACAACCTTCTGAAAACAGGTCAGTAAAGGGGATTCCACCTCAGTCATTGAAAGACTTGGGTTGAGAGCATTGAGTGGTGAGGTAAGCAACCTAAATTCCCCAAGATTCACCTGTTGTGAGCAAGCCAAACCACATACAGGAGAAACTCAAGTGTAACCTTTGAGTTCTCCCAGCACAGGGGCCAGGCATGTGAGTGTGGGCACCTTCATACAATCCAGTCTAAGGGATCCTACATCTTCCCAGATGAGGTACCAAACATCAGGGAGAAACTAATTATCCAGCATGCTCCCTTTGTGAATACCTAACCCAGAGGATGCACAAGCACAACAAAATCATTGTTATTTCGTTCCATTACATTGGAGTAGACTGTTAAGCAACAGAACTCACTGGACAGTAGTACCCCCAGTACTAACCCCAGTGTAGCGAAATGTGAGTCATCAATTCCTGAGGAAGTAATTTAATGGCCTCTAGAATTGAAATCCCATTGCACTTTTATGGTTAGAGCTGCATCTGGTGTACAACAAATTCTTAATAATTATTTTCCTACAAAGTCAAGAAACTTTCAACCAGAAACCTTTAAATTTTCTTAAATTCTTTTTCACTTACACATCCAAACTACACATATTAAATTCTCTAAATATATTTCAAATCTATCCTTTCTCCTTCTTTTTGATTCTTAGACAAGTTTTTTGCCTTTTGTTGGTAAGAATCTTGAAGAGCATTTCTTTTGGTCTTACTGCCTGACTTTCCCCAAAGTACTATGAAATAATAAAGAACTATGTATTTCTTACTGCTAACCCAGAGAAGGCAATCTCTCTCCCAACACTACCTCCCTATTCCAGACTCCCATCCTCTGCACACCCAAGGTTGTCTCTTGTCCTGCATCATGCATATTGTACCTCCAGGTACACTGCAAGCATCGCTATCACCTCCAGCACAGCAATAAATTTCCATCTCTTCTGTTCCTCCTCTGTCTCAGAAACCCCTGAATCCACCAATCAAATCACCACTCATCTCTTCAGGAAACCTCGATCATTCATCATCAATAGCCATATAGGACTCTGTTCATACCTTTATCCTTCTGATTCTCGCAGCATATTTGATATTTATTTGCCTTGCTAGAATTCTTCAAAGTGACAGAAATATAACCTATTCATTCCATTATTATCCGACCTCTACCATAGATTAAACGGCATGAGATATTCTTAGTTACTGTTTGTTGAATAAATAAATAAATAAATGCCTCCATACAGGAATTATCACATAATTTAAGTATATAAATTGAAAGCTGATCAATATTATGGGTGAGGTTGAAGTGGGGAGCTAGAGAAAAAACTCGCTAGCAAGCATTCTGAAAACACTGCATTCTCACAGTAGTGATTTCTTTACGTTTGCTAACCTTGACCTTGTGAATTATTTAAATGATATTTTGAAACATAGATAGATACTTTGAAATTTCTTTGCATTTATCATTTTGGGGAAGACAAGAGATCTTGTTACTAAGGCTGGGCCTGTTGTATGAGTAACAGGGACAAAGCAAGCTATGGAGAAAGGATTTGCACCTACGAGGAATGGCCCTTAAAATTCTAATCTTCATATATAATCAAGATGAATTGTGAGTTTTTACCGCTTCTAAGTGGTAAAGTGAAACGCTGAAGGAAATAGTTTCAAATGAAGGCAACAGAAACAAGGAAGGTAAATGAGGGAGAGAATACTGCACTTGAAACCCTTTGCTCTAGAGTTCAGCGGGTCTGTGGCACTGAAAGGCTGGTTAAGGACGCAAGAGCATGTGGTAGACAGGTATGAGCATCGTGACCTTTCTGAACTTCAGCGTTTCCTGTCTTATCTTTTGAGTCCCACATGAGAAATCTTCCCCACAACATGCCAGGATCCTAATTAGTTCCCATGAACCACCAGACCGAAGTTCACCAACATGTGTCACAAATATTACCTGAAATACCGAGAGCACCAATGAGATTGGGTCTGTGGAACCGGCCTTCCTCACTTCCGGTCGTAAACATCAGTACTGTCCCATGACTTCAGCAATGAGCCTATCCCTTAAGTATCTTGTTCTGCAGCAAGCTGCAGAACACACTGATGGTCGTATCGGAAAACTTCAAAGCTTTCATATAGCCTTTTTTTTTTTCATTTTTGTATCAATTTTTTTTTATTTAAGAGGAAAAAGAGAAAAACACAAAACAAAACAAAGCAGTGTAAGGTTACACATAATACAGAACTACAAAAAAAAACATAACAGTAAGAAATCACCTGTTAATAGATTACATATTATCATCTTGGAAATAGTTGCTCAAATCACAGTATCAAAGAATACAAAGTAGACATTCAAACAGAGAGACTGCAAACAGCTGTGTTCAATGATCCAAAAACATTAACATAGTCAGCTATTTAACACCCCTAAACACACTTGCTGTTATATCCGTTAGAGCTCTTTTTTTTTCCTCCCTCTCTTTTTTACAACAAAATTTACACATTTTGGATTTTATTACTCCTTAGTTCTTATTACTTTTTTTGGGCGGGGGAGAGAATAAAGTCAAATATGGCAAAACAAAGCTGTCAGTCAAAACCAAGGATAGACATAGCACATGATGTAAAACAGAGTACAAGGTTATCAACAATGGTTATCAACGTTGTCTCTTGTTTCCTTAAAAAGAATTGTCTATCTCATTAGATATTATAAAGTTGAACAAAACAGTAGAGAACAAGACCAATAAAACTTAGGCATTGTGAACATTACAGGACTTTCAAAGGAGACAATAGTCAAACCAGAATGGGTATCTTTGTGAATCTTATTGCCTTCAAAGTAGTTGCCTATACCCTCAGACTTGATACTATCGCACAGAATGGAACAGAGTCTAATCAGACAAAACAAGATCGTGGGAGTATTACAGGACTTCAAAACAAGTTAATAGGAAATCGAAAAGAGTTACTATTATATATCCTAATTTTTAAAATTTTTCCCTTAATTAAAATAAATATAAGAAATAACTAAATAATTTTTTAAAGAATAGTAGTTACCATAGTGTCTGTCTTTTTCCTTGAAATATTTGGATAAAACTTCATATACTATAGCTTCAAATATTTCCATATCAAGAAGCCCAGAATAAAGCCTTTCTAATTAATAAGTGAAAATTTTATAAGGCTTCAAGGCCACATAATGGGGAATCATGATTACCACATATTTTTATATATTTGAATCATTACTTACATTAGGGAAACTATTCGGTATAGCCTTAATGTGGTTCACAAAGGGTGTCATAGTATTTTTCATGATCACAACTGTCACAGTTATAAATGGAAAATACACTTTATGTGATATTTCCCTGATGCAATGGACATCATAATTCCAAGATGTCCCCATAGCTAGGTTCACCCCAGGTCTCCATTAAGATGCAAATTCCAGAAATGATGATGGAATAATATAGACAACAGCTATATTTATTTAGTACTTACTATGAGTTGGGTGGCACTTTAATTTTGATATATATTAACTCATTAGATCTTAAAAATACCCTCTGAAATAAGTATTAACACCACCATTTTACAGATTAAGAAACTGAGGCACAGAATTGTTAAAGTCTTTTCCCAAAGTTATTCACACAGTAAGAAATACATTACACCCCAAAACACCACAACTCCAGACATATGTTCTTAACCACATGCTAACTGGGATTCTAAAGCTAAACTAAAAATGTGGGAAATTAATTAAAAATCATTGGTTCTCTAGCTAAAGTAAAAATGTGAGAAGGTGTTCTTCATATTTGGATATAAAATCATTTTAAATCCACTGAGAAGCCTACGATTATTACCCCACCTAAAGTAACTCAATCCAGCTCATGCGAGTGCCTCCACTCACACTACCAGACCATGCATGAAAACAACGTATTTGTCAGATATCTCCTCTCATCACTAGGATATAAGTTCTTGGAGGACATGGACCATCCTTACCTGGTTTGGTTTTGTATCCATGGATCTTAGGATGGAGGCAAACTTACGTTGTTGAGAGATGAACAAGTGGGTGGATGAATGACATTGGAGTCCAACAACTGAATTTAATTTAAGGAAATATTAATTTAGGTTCTGTAAGTACTTTAGTAGCTTTTTTGCAATGAAAGAGGGTATATTTTTAAATCAAAGTCTGCTTTCTTCACAGTCAGTGTTCCTTAAGACACCCAAAGTTGTAATGAGTAACTAGAAGTTCAGATTTCCTGGAGCCATGAAATCGAACCTGGTTCTTCCTTGCAATAATTCTCTGAGACTTTCATTTTGTAAATGGGACAAAATGAGATTATAATACTACAAAGTATGTCTCAATCTTATCTGACATAAACATTCTTATCTTCCTTCAGCTCTCCCTACCATGTATTAGATTTCCATGAAAAAAAAAAAAAAAACATTTTGGAAGACAGAGTCTTAAAATTGTTAGTCCTTTTATTGTTATTCCACAATTACAAAAATGCATCCTTAAAATGGCATTACTTGAAGCAGAAACATTGATGCCAAATTAGATCACAATTCATGTTGAATCTTATGGTGAAGTTAGAAAAATGTGAAAAGCCTTTCTTTAACCTGAATATATTTTAATTTGTGCCCTATGTAGAATTCTATGATCACAGAGAAATACTCTGCAATTCTCTGCTAGCTAAATGAATTATTATGATAAGAAATGCTTACAGAGGAAGCATCCATTTTATTGCAATTTATATAGAATAATAAATTATTATTAGATGCTATGATAAGGTGTCCAATAAAGTTTTAAATCATAAAAAAATTATAGACTGAGGGTTGGGGATTTAGCTCAGCGGCATAAGCGCCTGCCTTGCAAGCAGGCAGTCGTGAGTTCGATCCCCGGTACCGATAAAAAGGAAAAAGACAAAAAAAAAAAAAAAAAAAAAGAAAAGAAAAGAAAAGAAAAGAAAAGAAAAGAAAAGAAAAGAAATTTAGATTATTAGGAAGACAAGTAGAGTAACTAACTTCATATTTTACAGTGTTTCAAATGCAAAGTTAAACTGACTGCTGAAGTCAGAGCATATTTACTAAATTTTCAAAATGTTTTTGCACCTGTTATGTGGAAAGTCCTTTGTTAGACACAGTGTCTCACTTCCGGTAAACTTCTGTTTAGCCCAGTTCCTGGAACCTGTCACAGTACCACTCACCTCAACGGGACACTTTCTCAGGAGGTAGAATCCCAATGGCCGTGTCTCTTTTAGTGGATCCAGCTCATTGCGGCTGCAGGATCCCAGTTGTTCTTGCTGTAAATTAATTATGCACGATGTCTGCTAACAAAGAGAAATGAGACTCAGTGAAACAGCAGAAAAAGGCTGTAATATTCACCATTTATAATTGTATACTAAAATATGTATTTTACTGAGAAAATTAACATAGGAAGCCAAGAACATTTGGATGTTTGATCACATTGAAATAAATATGATACAATTTTTTTCTCTCTTTACCCAAGTCTCATGCCATTTTGTAGTGAAAACCTATAACGAAATCCTTGAGAAATCTTTGGGAATGTGGACTCTGAACATTCTGACTTAGATCTAACGGTCAGTTAAATGAATGATAGCCAGAGTGCAAGGGTGAGCAGAAACACGCCGGATTTGGAGGCTGATATGTTTACTGGGCACTGACCAGGATTATTCCCAGGAGATGAGGCTCTTCTCTGGTGGCAGGCAAGCTGGAAGTACACAGGCAGAGCGGCTTGTCAACGGGGGCTTGTTGGTGAAATGGTTGGTGACCAAGCAGCCAGAACTGCAACAGGAACTGTTACCTGAGCAACTCAGAAACTGAAGTATCCTGGGGCAGGGGGTTCTGTTACAAAAGAAATAAACAGGCAAAATCTGGTCAGTTTTAGTCCACAACTATGCATCGTATTTTCATAGGGCGTGTGTTATGATGTTGTGAAAAATTAAGCACCTATTCATACTTCGTATACTACATAACTATCTCTGACTCTCAGGAGTTTTCTTAATATGAAGGATCTTCCCTATGTCATATAAATTTAAATTGTTCTGTCTACTTTATGAAAGTATAATTAATTTATAATAAAATGCACATTTATTTTAAAGGTAATAACTAGTGAGTTTCGACAGATGTACGTATTTGTTTAACTACTATCTGCTCAAGACATAAATTTCCTTGGCAGATATTCGAGAAACTTCCCAAGGGCTTCCCTCTCCACACCTCTTAGATCTGATTTATACTACTAGACTAGTGGTCTAGCCTAAACTCATAACACGGATTTCTGTCGTTTGAGGGTGTGTTCAAGAAGCCCAGATGTTAAAAGGCCTTCCTATTCAAAAAGAACCGCCCTTACTCATTCTACCAATGTAACAATGTAGCTTAGAATGAAATACTGAAGGCAAAATACATCCTGAGCACAGTTAGTATCTGATATGAAAACTATACATTGGCAATGAAAATTCGGTTTGCATAATAGAAGTTTCCATCACTCCAGAAAATATCCTGCCCTTTGGCTCCTTTTTAGTTAATCTTCTTGATCTCCTGCCACAAGCAACCAAAAAAAATCAGACTTTAATAAATGCAAGTTATGATGGTCTATTTCAGTATTTTTTATTAATAGAATAACAGTATAAATTTATTCTTGATTTACATGTAAAAAAAAATAAATATTGGACAGAGTATAGATCAGCAGCACAGTGCCTGCCTGGCAAGTACAAGGTCCTGGCTTCAATTCCTGATATCAAAAAGCTAACTAACTAACCAAATAAATACCCCTTATCCCACCTCTGTGCTGAAAATCCTGACATGATGCTGTGGAACATGAATACATTGGGCTTATTTCCTGAGAATCTGGTCCATTTGCTGTAAATACTTTATTTGGAGAATATTATTTACCAAATTTAATATATTTTTCTAGAATTATGTATAGATTGTATACCATCTAACCTTCCCTTCCAATATTTGATTGAAATTTCCACCTCTTAGTCAGAAGAAGTATTTACAGTATTTGTAATATGTCTGAATATGTGGTAGTGCTGTTTTCTATTTCAAGTTTAATAAATTCTTAGTCTGACCTGTTCCCAAATGCCCTAAAGAACAGTATAGCATTCCTCTGTCTATATAGATGTAATAATTCCTTTTTAAAACTTTAAAACTTTTTCCTTTTGACTCATCTTATTAGCTTATTTTTCACACTCTGTTGCTTTGGGGTGAGGGTGTTTGACAGTTGGACCAGTGGAAACAATGTTTATCTTAAAATAGAAGATTCAGAAACACACTCCCACCACCAATTCTGGTACACACCTCAGCGATTTGTCTGCGTTTGCAAATAAGGAGCAAATGGTATATGAAGAAGTAAGTGGAAAAAAGAAGAAAGAAAATGGTGCTTATTGCAGTGTGGTTAGAATTTCCTCCCTCTGCTTTAAAACTGGAGGAGGGGGCACCCACAAACAGCAAAGTAAACATGACTGTCACAGGACCATCCAAGTCCTTCCCATATGGCTAATGTGTGTCAACAAAGCAATCCCTATTTAAGCAAAGCAGCATAAAGCTACAGAAAGATGCTGCCAAAATCTGGCTGAGCACAATCCACCCCCACACTTCGGGAAACGGAAATTCTCTGCACACAGGAAAGATGAAGATTGAGAGCTCTGACCCCAGCGCCATGCTTGGAATCAAAGACCACACTGGGGCCAAAACTCAAACACCTGGAGGGGGTCACTCAGTCCATTTCAGCAGTGTGCTTCAGTCAGGAGACAGTGAGAAGTAAATAACAATAGTCATGGGGTGCTAATTGCCATATTCATATTCAGTGAAGTATTTTTCCTACTCTACACACTATACACACAGTTGTGCAAATACGTTTCAATAAAAAATGATTAGATTGGCAAAACTAAGGCTTAGGAGATTAACTGACTTTCCCAGGATCACTTGTTTAGAGGATGAGTGAGTTGAGTGGTTTGGGTTTATTTCATTCTTTCTTGCAAACCAGTTGCTGTGTGCAAATGTTTATTTTATGCCAAGCGCAGGAAAAGGCCCTTTATGGACAGCGAACCATTAACTACTCACAGAAGTAGATATTGTCATCTTTACCCAGGACACAAGAAAAGTCTAAAGAAGCAACCTATTGATGGTCTAACTGCTAGCAACACAGAACAGCAACCAAGACCAGGTCCCTTCAGAAAGTCCATTGTGTTCCATACTTAGGGTTCTAGTTACCTAGGTATTTCTTGCCAAATGGAAAGCGAGCCCCTTTTTAAAAGGCAGGATGAACAACTGTGATACAATCTTACCTGCATGGTGCTATAAACTTACAGATAATTTTATCTAGAACTTGCCTGCATAGTTAGTTTCCACAAGGAAGGGAAAATGACAATCAAGAAAAAGTTCTGACCTAAACTACAATCATGAATATGAAATGCTATGAATAAAAATGAAACAATTATATGAGTGTAAGAACATTATCTTTCTAATGAATAGTGTTTAGGCAACAGCAAATATCACGGTTCGGAAAACAGTCTATCTTCTTCAAAACATATGGTTTTGAATTCAAAGTCTTCATGATTTTCAAAGGAAAAACAAAGTCATTCTCATTAATGAACACAATGACTATTTTTATCTACTCGATTATAGATTATTCTGGCAACATCAAATTTTATGAGTCAGTTAATACTAGCCACTTTGTGAATGTTGAAGTGGATTCAGAAAATATGCAATTTTATATCTAGAATTTCAGAGGTCTTTAATAAGAAAGATAACTCAAAAACAATAATTTGAGCCTAATTCTACAAATCTAGGTCCCTTGGTAACATTGCTTTCACCAAAATAAAATGTTAGATGTACATAACGTTTCCTTAGTAACATCCACTCTGAAGTAAACTATGGAAAAAAAGCCACTGACCCTGCTCAGAATTTGCATTTGTTCTGCATTTCTCTGCATATGTTCAGAGTCACGGTCCCCAGCAAGGCTCGCGTTCCCGTGCGATTT
Source organism: Cavia porcellus (assembly GCF_034190915.1). Lineage (NCBI taxonomy): Eukaryota > Metazoa > Chordata > Mammalia > Rodentia > Caviidae > Cavia > Cavia porcellus. Next base: position 70,247,887 of record NW_026947494.1, on the reverse strand, counting down.
TCGGCAAGCCACCTTAGCTCATATTACCAGAAGCAGATGACAAAGGGCTAAAAATATTTCAAACAATGCTAAACTAGCAACAGCCCAGCTGAAAACCTGCTGACTCATACAGATTGGTAAATCCTGCTGAGAAGTGCTAAAACAGACTAACCCTCGGACCACCTGCCTGGTAACGCTGTTTCATCAGAATCAAGACTTTTGTCCTAAATAGGTGGAGAGAAGGACAAACCTTAGAAATTATTGCAGAACCTGACATGGATGGAGCTCACATCAGACAAGCTCAAGCCTCTTCCATCTTCCAGGCACTCACAAGACAGAATAAGATTCGATAGAACAACCACCTGTGTTGTGAACAATAATTTTTAGGTTAGAAACTTAATTATTTTAACATTGATCTTCAATGAATTATTCTTTTAGTTTTACATGAGAATTTAAGAGGAAAAAGGCATAGAATCAAGTAGGTATCTTCGGAGACTATGACCCTGTTGTAAAAGGTGTTCATCTCCAGAGCAGTTTGTGCCTTCGCTCCACATAATAGGGCTCCACAGAAGACTGAGCAGGGCCATCTGATCTTTGCTCAGCAAGTACTGAGATGTGAGAAGATAGAGCTGACCACACACAGACAACAAAAACTACTGGAGGACACCAGATCATAGCTGTGCTTGTGCTAACTGACTAAGTGAAAACAATGGACTGGGTAAAAACAAGAATCATGAAGTGACAGTTCCTCTGAGAACTGCAGGATGCAAAAGGCAAAAAAGTCAGCTGCACCTCTTAGTAATTTCTCCAGCTGACAAGCTGATTCCATCCTGTGGCTGGCACTTTGTACAATAAGATCTCTACTTGCTGCTACTAATAATGATACCAGCAAGAAAAAAGCACAAAGTCATCCACCTTATCAAGCCACAAATCTGAAACTGTCATAAAAAGTGCTGAACCCATAATATTTATTTTGGGTGTTTCCAACAGTAATCTCTTGTGAAAATAGGCACAGCTGTATAAGGAAAAAGCTACTTATATAAAGTTTTTAAACATCATCAGAGACTTGTTTTTAAAAATAAGCTTTTAATCTTATCTAAGACAATTTTTGACCCTTCTGAGATTCATGAATTATTTTCTTTCGGTGAAGTCTCATGTTTTCCAGCAGATTTTTCCCTACAACTTCTGCAAGGTACAATAATGTTGTATAACATTTACCCTATTTCATAATTATGTGAATTTATTTTTATGTATTTATTTTAGTTTTTGATGTTGTTATTTTTCCTTCAAATTATCAGGATTTACTTTGGCCCACACAACTGTTGCCAAACTTCGTCCTTTCTTTTTTCTTTTCTAGCTGTTCAGCAACAGCATTCACTTTGCATGAAATGAAAATCCTACGAATGAAATAGGTCCTAGGTTTCCCTCTACATAAGACTAAATTTCCCATGCAAGCAAAGTGTTTTGCTATCTAATCTAACGTGAAAAGCTTCTTTAGTCCTCTCTTGTTCTATTGAAGCTTGGGTAATAATTTTGGATTAGATGACAAAACTAAGATCATTCTTGTTTAAAACTGAATATTTAAATATTTTATTACCACGTATTTGCAACACATGCAGTTTACAATCATCTTGGGGAGTGGATGCATGCACATAATACAGCTTGATTTTTGTAAATTCCTTTCTCTTCCACCTCTTTTCTCCTCCTCTACCCTTTCCTGTTTTCATTCTTGCTGATATTATTAATGAATCTTCTTATATTAAGAAAAGCTGTACTCTTGTTTCTGTGTTATATCATGACCTGCCTCTATCTAGTTTGCTGAAACTTTCAACATAACAGTCAAAAAATAAATTAAAAAATAATAGTAAAGAGGAGTCTTCTATTTAGAATGAGTTAGAGTTAGGGGACAAAACCTTACTTTTGCCTAATGATACATGAGATTCAGAAAGTGTTTGAAAATGAAAAGAACGTGTCTTAGTTCCTTTTTACTCATTGCTGAGACAAAATACCTGAAGCCCAAAGTTGGGAAACGAAAGGTTTATTTCTTACAGATTTTGGACGTTTCAGTCCATACTCAGTTGGCTCTAAGGCAGGCTGGCATGACAGGGCCGCAGTTCATGACGGCGCAAACAGCAAGGCACAAACTGGCAAGAGAGAGAAAGAGAGAGACATGCCTTCTTTTGCCATTACATCACGTCCTAGTCCACCCCTATGAGGGTGTAGCACTGACACCATCAATCCTGGTGCTAGACAATGAAACCATCACAAATGCATAATGCAAATGCATGAAGCCTGGGGGCCACAGACATAAACCATGACAGAAAATAACACATGAAACTCCAGGAAGTATTGCTCTATCATCAGGGTAACACCAAAAACATTAAAGAAACGAAGCGCTGCTATGCTTAACTTGCCTGGTGCAAAGTTGGCAGTAGCACACAGTAGGTATTCCAGTTAGGTCATGAGATGCCTTGGTTGTACTGTGTGTTTGCTGTGTAACTCCAAGCAAACTACTTAATGTCTCTGAGCTTTTACCCACAAAGTAGGATAGCCATTCCCATCTTATGGGTTTATTGTGAGGGGCAAAAGAATACTCATAAAATTTTGGCACATCGTATGTGTCTAGTAAACATCTTGTTGTTGTTGCTGTTCAACATGAGCTGAAATGAACAGAAATGTATTTATCATGAGCTGAGGTGAACAGAAAGCAATTACCTCCTACCCTTTGCTTCCTCTTCCTTGTGCTCCAGTACCTTTCTTGGCCACTTCTACCAGTCAGGCACCCACCTTCAGTCTCCAGGTTGGCTCCTCCTCCAGGATACCCCAGACATAGCACCTCCTACCAGCCTTGATCAAAAAGCTGCCCTCTTGATGAGGCCCATGCTGAATAAAACTTCAGTTTTCCTGATCATGTCTACCCACCACTGGACTTGTTTTGTCCTATCATCACCATATTATTTTGCTTGTTCTTTAATTTATTAACTGCTTCATTCACTAAGTCTTGAGGCTTACTCTATTGCCAGCCTTCCCTTCTACACTAACGCAAGTGCTAGTAAGTGGGAAATTTGTGTATCTTGCTTATCCTAGAAGTACCTAGAAAAGTGCAATGTATGAGTTTTAATAAATAACATTTTTTATTTCATACTTTGCTAGTTTTAATCTTATCCTGCATAACTTCACATAATCTCATAAAGTACAAATAGAAGACAAGACTAAGATTAGATATCCAACTTAAGTACTACATGCATAATTTTTAACATTTTCCTAAGCTTTTTCAAGTTTAGGGGATAATTTTAGACTCATGGATAAGTGTCAAAAATAGAATAGAGAATCTGTTTACCCTACACACAGCTTTCCCTAATGATAACAGTAACAGAACCATGGTATATCCATCACAACTAGGAAACTGAAGTTCAGCAAATACTTTGTAACAAATGAATAGTTGTAAAACACCAAAACACCTATGAGATTTATGGTCCTGTCCCCTTATCAATTGACCCAGAATAGATGATGACATGAGCAGAATGTCCTAAAATTATTTCACTTCCTGTTTTTTTTCCTTCATATTTTGTCATCTTGAAAATCCTGTCTGTGCAAAAAAAAATCTATTGAAAAGCTTAGATTGGTAGATTTGTAAAATATTTTCCCACCAAGTCTAGAAGACCCTTGAGAAATTGCCTTGTCAACTCTTGGAACAATATCCTGTGAATCCCACTAAATCACCAGGTGAAAAGAAATGCTTCTTTATTTCTCTAAAATGGCTCAATAAGGCACACGGAGAACATATAACATTATTCTTAATGAGAAGCTTGTTTTGTCTCTAACATTTAAATGTTTATTCAGTGCCCTGGGAAATGGTTCTAGAAAGCCAAGGTGTTGACAAATTGCTTAGCACTGTGCTAAACACCCTCATTAGCTTCAGCGTAGATAAAGTAACTCACAAAGCATCCCCACGCTTCACAGTTTGCCGGCAGGGGATCTGTGTACCACAGCTCTAACTTTTCCCAGCCCACAGCAAAAGCAGCTGGGAAGAAACAAATGTGTGATGGCATTTGATCTGTGACTAAATTAAGCCTGATGGTACAGCTGGGACTTTAGAAAGACACTGGGTATTTGCAGGAGCTGAGACACTTCTGTGAACATCTAAAACTGCAATAATCAAGCTTGATCTGTTCTGTCTTTCCACTCTCTTGCTGGTTAGCTCTTCCATTGTGCATGGCCTCAACTGGGCCATGCACACTTTAAATGATATTCACTAATTCATCTAACATGTAGACACAAGTTGTCAAAGAGATTTACATGTGTTAGTTTGTTCCATTCCCACCACAACCCTGACATACATTACTGTATCAATTAATATATGAAAAAGCAGAAGTCTGAAGACCTTAAGAAACCTGCCTTCATAAATACTTCTGGCAAGTATCGTAGCACTGAATGTAAGACCCACATGACTCTGAAGTCCACTTTTTTATGACCTGCTTTTACTATACTTCAAGACAAATGAAAGTTACTGTGAAGTTTCTATCCTTTTGAACAATTTAATGGAGTCAAACACATTCGATGAGTTGGTGGGTACTGGGTAACAATGCATCGTGACTGAAGTAAGCCAATTTAGTCGGTCCTCAATGCCATCAATTTGTCATTAGGTCATAAGGAGATGGTAGATGGGAGTACAGAGACACTCATCTTCTCTTCAGTGAAGTTGGGGATTTGGAACAAAAGCATGCCCTAATTTGAAGGCCTGCCTCACTGAAATACTGTGGTAATCAAATGGCAGGTTAGGCAACAGGAAAGTGGTCATGTGTCCAAGAAAAGGTATCTCTCTGTGTCTAGCACAGGGGACACAGAATGAAGTCACTTTGCAAAAATTTGTGGCCTCAAGGGGCAATGGTATTTGGGGGCAGGTACTGGGGGGAGGAGCTTTGTCTTATTTTCAGCAGTTATTTTAATCATAATTATCTATTTTAGAATAACGTCACAAAAGGAGACCATGACATTTATATGTACTTTATTAAACAAGAGTATAAAATGATTTAATTTGTGTGCCACTTTCAATATTTGTTAAACAGGAAAAATAATCTTACCTGTAAGTACTGAGTAAGATAAATGTTAACACCCTTAGGACTTTATCTGGTATATAATAGTTACTGAAAATAATCAGTTGTTGTTATTTTATTATTCTTTTATTGTCATTATTGTGTCATTATTATTATTATTGATACTTTGTAAATCTTAACAACCTTTGTAACTATTTGGGCCTCAGTTTCTCATTCATCTACAATGAATTCATCTACAAGTCCCTTCCAGATACTAACTCCTCAGATTTAAAACTTCCAGTGTTAAAATACTTTGAATTCATTGACATTACATGAGGATTTTAGGCTTCTGATTTTTTCCATATGGTAAGTACATTTACATTAAAATGTTATGTGTGTATTTGTATCTAAAATGTATGTAGAGGCTGTGGATTTAGCTCAGGAGCATAAGCACCTACCTTGGAAGCGTGTGGTTGTGAGTTTGATCCCCGGTACCAAAAAATAAATAAATAAATATTTATTTGTGTTATCCAGTGGGAAACTCTGAGCCAATTAAAACGTATTTTAAAAATTCTAAAGCAAAAATATAACTCTTAAAATGTTAAAAGATAGAATTTTTTTGCTTCCAACTGATAGTGCATGAAATTCAAGATAAAGTCATTCCAGAGAAATTTAAATAAACATGTTCTCACCAATATTTATTGACTTCTATATTTTGAAGTGCTAACTTGTTATGATTCTATAAAGTAAATAACACTAAATTTAACCCATATCCCAATGTGGTAATATAAAAAATGTAACTTTCTATAATCACACTTTTCTCTTGTTCTTAAAATATGATGTTTTCAACTTATCTATTTTCAAATAGTTCCTAAATAATAGCTTGCTTTAGATGACTGATTACAGGAACTTTGCATACACAGTACCTCAGAAGAATGACATTTTAAATCATATACTCCTTTCATGTATAATATTTAAGGAAAATTTTGTATCATTATAAAATTTAGCATTTAAAGATGGAACAAAATATTTACATGTTTTCTATTGATAGCTCTGCAACTCAAAAACTATGACCAAATCTTGGTATTGCCATACATGCATGGCTATCATTGGTAATTAACAATGAGGAGAAAGATTGCAACCTGGCTTATTCCAGGGCATATGCATGACAATCTAAGCCCAGTGATAGAGGGTGGTGTAGATAGCAGGGTATTCCCTTCCACGTGAATGTTCAGAGACTTTTGGGAGAATGCAGTTCATGAGCTCCTTACTTTAGTTCAGCAAGCACCATCTTCTGTTGCTGTCTCCCTGACCGCCGGCCTTCCCAGTCACTTTATTCACCCTTCCTCCTCCAACTTCTCTGGAAACCTTTAGTGGTCCCCAAGCCCAGTCCTCTTTTAGTTCTTGTATTAGTGGTTACTAAAGAAACAGACTTAACGCAAGATGTATAAATATTTAAGAATTTACAAGATATTGGTTTACAATGGCCACCCACGAAGTCAGTGTGGAGGAATGCATAAGAGTGCGTGCTTTGGAAATATGAAGGATGCAGTCAACCATCAGAGGCCTGGAGCTCGCTATAGTGCCCCGTGTGGTCTGTAGCAGGAGCCGAATAGTCTGTGCTGGATGGCTGAAGAGTCTGTGCTGGAAGCCAGGGGATAACTTCTCAAGTGAGGGTGAAGGCTGGAGTTCCTCCAAATAAATAGGGATGAGCCTTCCTTCTTCACTTCCCTTTCATTCTGTCTAGAATACATGCCCATTGGTTGGTGACACTCACACCCAGGCTGGGTCTTCTGCCTTTGGCCACATCCAGAACTGCACTGATCAATTAGTTGAGTGTTTCTTACTTAAACTGGCACAATTACTTAAATATCACAGTTCTAAACAAATTCTGTGTTTTCTCAACCATCTTCTTGGCTTCTGTTACCACCTTCCAGTTGTGGACTCCAAAGCCAGAGCCTTTGTCTGTATGTCCCTCCTGACGAGCAGCTCTGTGCACCTCAATTCAGATACCCACAGGTAAGCCAAGCTTCTTTGTCAAGACAAGTTCAGTGTTTCACCTTTCCAACTCCATGTTGGCATTGTATATTCCACTTTGAGTGATGGCACTGAATTCCATGGTAGTATTTCCTCAGGTATACAATTTAACAAGCTGAACTAAATCTAATTGAGCTGAGCAATAGTGAGATGAATAAAACTCAAACAACCAAAAAGATGTCTGGAAGGTAGGTAAGCAGAAATCCACAGAATGCAATGAGAATGCAACTCATAAAATTAAATGTTTAATATTACTAAATTACTTTATATACAACAGAGATATGGGATATAATTTTTATAGTACTTGGAACATTTACAATACTATCAAGGCAAAAAATCAGTATATGTTTTATAAAGCACAATTCTAATGATCCATGTTACATTCTTCAATGTGAAATACAGTACTTAATAATTTGCCCCTGGCAGATATTCAGAAAAAAACTACTTAGAACATTCTTTGGCAACAAAAAATTACCTCAGAAGCAACAGTAAGGAAAATTAGTGATTATTTTTATATGCAAGTGTAGCTTGTCTATGAAATATGTTAATAAGTCTAGACATTTTTAGCATGAAAATTATGAAATGAAGGAATGAAAGAAGATGTTCAGATGCATTGTCAGTTTTAAAAAGATATTTTGACAAAGTAAACCTTAGGGAGAAATACATGCTGTAGCTAACAATTTATAAACAATGTTATGAAAGCAGTTTTGCTTTGCCATCTAATCCCCACTACGATGTGCTGTCAATGACCCAAAGCAATAAAATAAAACAATCATTGTCTACAACTCCCAAAATCTATGAGCCAAAAGTAACCTTTTATCTTCATAAGTTTATTATCTTGAGAATTTGTTACAGTGACAGAAGGCTGACTAGCCCATACAGTTGAACTTCTTCAGAGGCTTAAAAACATATTAAAAGTGTAAAGATTCCTCAAAACTAAAATGGGAACTGTGACACAAATATGGTGCTAACTTATGTGCAAAGTCCTATTAACTAAGAAAAACAATTCACTATTTAAAAAGTGTAAGATGGTTTTTTAAAAAGTTTCTATCTCAAAATTAAAATAAGTACAAAACAAAGTGGAAAAAGTAAATCCAAATATATGAATAATAAAATAAGTGTGAAAGGATTTAAATTAGTCTTCAAGGGTCCTAAAATGGTGGCTTGCTAGGGGACGGGTGGAGAGTCTCTCTGGAGAAATCATATTAGATGCTAGAATATGACAACATGGAGAGGGCCAGATGAATGGATAATGATTCTTATTAACCAAGACAGCACGGATGGAGGATTTAAAGTTGTGCTGAGACTGTGAAGACTGATAACGGGAGGCTGCAAATCCCGCGCCTTTAATGCAGCAAACTGACCTGAGGACCCAACAGGAAAAGCTGTGTTGGCTCTTGGTGACTGTTGGAAATTGAGACCTGGGACCCTGAGAAGCAGCCAGGACTTCCCTGTTGCACCAGAGGAGATTGTGAAAGGCTCTGGAGCTCCGAACCCAAACGCTGTGCAGTTTTCTGATTCTATGCTGTGCCAGGAGCGCAGTGAGGGCGAGTGGCATAGTGTGCAGTAGGACCTGCACGGAGCCCTGGTGAGTACTGGGGACTGGGTCCCGCGGCTGCTGGGGTTGGCCAGAGAACATCTTGGAACTGGGCAGAGCCTGCCACCACGGGGACATCAATAACACAGAGAGTCTGGTGGAAGACATCTTAGAGTTGGGCAGAACTTGCGGGCTCGGTGACATCACCGAGTCGCCCTGTAGAGAGGTCTGGTGGAGGACATCTTGAAATTAGGCAGAGCCTGATGCCATGTTGGCTTCAGTGTCATACAGAGAACTAGTGGAAGACTTCTTGGAATTGGGCAGACCCGGTGTCCTGGTGCTCCTGTCACAGAGAGGTCTGGACACTTCTGAAAGGCCCTAAGCAATACAGAGAGGGCCAGAGACCCCCCAGGACACTCCAGTCTGAAAGAATCCAGAAACATGACAAGAGATAAAAATTTAAAAAAAAAATCTCCAGCTGCCCAACATGAGAAAATAAGCCCAGGAGAAGTAAACACTGAAGAGAACAAGCACAGTAACCATCCAATACTGGACACAGCATCAGCCAAAATTAAAAAAATACCTCCATGACCTCATAGATGAATTTAAAGCTGTACTCCTGATCCAAGTGAGGCAAAATATAAAGAGGTTAATTAAAGAAATGACAAGCCCCACCCAAGAGAACACAGATGGAAGAACTGAGGAAATCAGAAAAGAAAGACAAACTTCTGAAGAAGAATTTAAACATAACTTAGAATACATGAAACAGATCCAAAGAGATTACCAGGAAACTAAAAACCCCAATGAACACTGGCAAAATGCCTTGACAGAAACTAAAGTCAGCCTTCTGAAACTTGAAGAGAGATTTATGACATATGATTGTGAAAAAAAAGCCTCTTAAAAATAACAAGGATCCAGAAAGAAACAATTCAAAGACTAGCAGATGACAAAAGATACATTACTTAAGAATAAAGAATGTGAGTGAGGAAGCAGGAGCAACCAAAAATGAAATACAAAGAATATTCACAGATATATTAAAGCAAAATTTCCCATGTATAGCAAAAAGAAATGATATCCAGATAAAAGAGGCATACAGAACACCAGCTACCTACAACCAAAATAGATATACGCCTAGACATATAATAAAGATTCCAGAAATCCACCAAAAGAACAGAATATTAAAAGCAGCCAGAGAAAAGAAGCAGATTACCTACAATGGAAAAATTATCAAAATAATAACAGACTTATCAACACAAACTCTTAAGTCAAGAAGGGAATGGGGAGAAATATTCCAAGTCCTGAAAGAAAATAATATGCAACCAAGGCTCATATACCTCAAAATTAATGGAGAAATAAGATGCTTCCAAGACAAGGAGGAACTGTGGGAGTTCGTGGCCATCAATCCAATCCTACAGAGAGTGCTGAAGGACATTGCAGAGAAAGAGAGGAAGGGATACCAGGATTCCAGCAACAGTGGCAGAGAGGCCTCAGTGAATGGGGCAGACAATGGAATGAGGGAATAAGATGGATAAATTATAGCAGAAAAGTGGAGTAGCAGACATGAGGCAGAGATGGTAAGCTATAGTCTTTAGTATAGATAGCTCTGAAACACTATTTAAAAAGGCAGAGGTCATTGTTAATAGTGTATCTGAATTTAAAAGACACAGTAGTCGTATCACCATATTTAGTTTGAATTTAATTTGTTCTGGTCTGTCCACTCATATCAGATTTGAGGGCACAGACATCTGACCCAAAAATAGCAGGTTATACCATGGTAACTATCCTTACTTTCCTATTAACTTAAACTGAAATCCTGTATTATTTACATTGTCTTACTATGATTGATCTTAATTGAATCTGAATCATAAGACCATGGGTTGGCCTTGACTGATTTTATTTGAATTTGGTATGCTTGTTAATATCAACCCTAAAAGTAGAGGCAACTACTCTGAAGATGACAAGATGTAAAGGATATCCATACTGGTATTAACTATTAACAGCTCTCAAATCCTACAATGCTTTTAAAGTTGTGTTTTTATAAAAACAGGTAATACTATGTTTAACTATATTAAGCTGGTGTTGTGGACAAATCTATTGAAAATAACAAGAGAAAACATAGTAACTACGGAAGATCACCTATATTGTGGTCTTATATGTCTTATCCATTGCATGTTTTTCTAGGAATTTGTTTTGCTGTCTTGTTACGACTTGGTTTTCCCTATAATACAGAGAGGATAGATATATATGTAGAAATTCACACATGAGTTTTTTTTTTTAATTATTTACGGGAACAGATTATACAATGCAAGATGTAATGAACAGATACTCTGAAGAAGAGATGCTAAGAAACCCAGTGCTAATTTTGTAGCATTATGATATAAATTCTAGCAATACTATTGTTCGCTGATTAGAATGACATTGGTCTGGTCTCTTGAGTTCAATTTCAACATATGTAGAGATGGGGACGGCTACCACGAAGAGAATGAGAGATGCGATGGTAGTTATTATTGTCTTCCCTAATGTTGGATCTTGAAGACCTAAAAAGTCTTCATCATCCTGTAATGATTTGATTAGTTCTATAATATACAATAAGTATATAAAGTGGGTGAAGATGGGGACAACTATTTGTAAGAAACTAGAGACAGTTAGATAGACAGTGAAGATCTCCAGTGGGCTTGCTGCGAAATCTGTATTTCTTTAAATTGTTTTTTTAACTGTTTTGTTCTGTTTTGATATGTTTAATCTTACTCTCTCTGAGATGTAAAACAAGAGTGTAGGACTGATAACCATATTACTGAGTTTTTGTTCGATCATTGAGCAGAACTGTTTGTAGTGTCATTTTTTGAATGTCATTCTAAATACTTTAATTTTGTAACCTGAACAGCTATTTCTAAGATGACAATATGTAACTTATCAACCAGCGATTTCTTACCATTTGTTTTTCTGTAATTTTGTATTATTTCTACCCTTCTTTATCTCTATGTATTTTTTTGTTTCCTTTTGTTTAAATAAAAAAAAAAAAAAAAAGAAAAGAAACCTAGACCCAGGGCCAGGCAGAAGGAGGAGGCTTCTAGGGTATTTTAGGCTAGCAGAGCTGAGGGGTTGGGTGAGTTAGGTACAGAAGAGGAGCTGCAGTCAGGTGGCTGCTTCTGTAAAAATAAAGAAATAAATAAATAAATTAGTCTTCCAAAGTTTTTATAAAAATAAAATAATACAGAAAAAATAAAAACGAGGCCAAGTAATTACCTAAAGAACATCCAGTTAGATAAAATACAATTTACATTTAAAAAGGCATAATGAGAAATGGAAAATCATCAAAACAATAAAAGAGAAAATAACCGAATAACACAGATAAATTAAAATCACAAAACTAATTTCCCTCCAAATAAGTCAAAATGCTATATTATTCTTCAAAGAATCAACTAAACATCTAAAATCTAAGAATCAACTAAAACATCTAAAATACACAAAATAGAGCAGAAACAAAAGGAAAAAGGGAATAAAAGTAAAAATATTTACGAATCCCATCCAATAAAGTATGTATGACAATGTAATATACATCCTAGGAGTTTAATAATCATATTTTAACATCAAGTAATTCATCAGTGTTAATGTCTACATTACCAGATTAAAAGAGAAAAAAATTACACAAAAAGAGAACAAAATTCAATAACTAATCATGATAGAACTCTTGAAATCAAGTTTTAGAAGGGAATTTCAAAAGCTAATTTGTATTTATCATGACCTTTAATGGTAAAGTGTTTTAATTTTTAATTGTATTAGTACATATTTACAGTACATAGTGATTACATTCAGAGTGTGGAGTTGGTGCATGTACATAGCTCATCTTAATTCTCTTTCCCTCTCATTCCTGTCCCGTGTCTCTCTGCTCCTCCATCTCTTTATTCCCTTAAAGTTCAGGAGCTGAAATGTGACTGGGAACCTTCTGGAAGACGGCAGCACAGTAAGCCACAGAGAAAACAGCCGTCCAGATGCTGGAATACAGCACCATCATGAAAACAAGAAGGAAGGAAGTGGGTCCCACAGACCCAGGAGGAACCTGAAATGTGAACTGAAGCCCACAGAAAGAATAAAAAGAAAAATTTCAACAGAGCAGAAGGCAGTAGGGGTGGCTCCTTCGCTGTTAGAAGGAACTCACTGCAGGAGGGAGCTGTTCAAACCTGGAGATGCACCATCATGGTGACTGTGCCAGTTGGGGACCTCTGAGGCTTCTGCAGAGAGAGGGAGTTGGTGTGGGGAACTGCGCTGGATGGTGGTGAGGGCTACAGGACTCAGCTGTCCCATAGGAGAGAGCAATTCGCCAGGAGCCATGGTAGAGTCAGGCTGGCTAAGCCCCAGCTTCCCCAGCAGCTCCCCGCTGGGTGCAGACCCCCGGAAACACCTCAGCGAGTCAGGCCTCAGGGCAGCTGCTGAGGTTATCTACTACTCTGAGGTACAGCAACTGCTGGCTTGCAGGGATAGAGCTGCAGGGTTCCGGGGTCTGTCTTCACAGGCTTCTGCAAGTGGACCCAGAGCCAGTCCTGGAAGTGGACTATTTGGGGTTTTTTCTTTCACTTTTTTTGTTTTTGTCTTGTTTTTCTTTTCTCTTTCTCCTTCATTGTTCATACACGAGTGTGAGAGCGGTTCCCAAGCTCCTTGTGGGTGTGATTCGGTTCTGTTCTTCCTTTTATATCTTCCACATCGCTTTCTCTTCTGTCTTCTGCACCAGTTTCCCCAGTTGGCGTGATCCCCCTTTGTCCTCCAGCCTTACTTCTAATTGCTTTCTCTTCCACTTCTCTGCTTTCTCCTTAATCCATTTTAAAATTTAAACCCAAGGGCAAAATTGACACATTACAGACATGTATTGCATGTAGTTATCTGGTTTGCTTTACATCTTGTTATATAATCCTAAGATCTACTTCATAAGGTTAAAAGTTGCAAAGTAAAGTTTAGCTCAGTTTGTTGTTTTCTAGGCTATGTTTGATGCTATTGGTACCACTATAGCCAAAATTGACATAATTGTTCTAAATAGCTGTTGATCCTGATAATCCACAACTGAGATTAATTAATAGTCACGGAAAATACTGAGGCACAGTGACAAAGAACCAGAGACCAGGAGAACAATCAACAGCTCTTCTCCACAAGCTGAAGAGGTCAGATCTTCCAACAGACTCAAAACACAAAAACCAGCTATACCTGGAAGATACCTCAAAGCAATAATCATCATCTAAGGGTCCTAAACACTGCCAAAAAAGCAACCCACCACAGGCAACCTACAAGCATTAGCCCAGGAATTAAATTATAAAAAAGGAAAAAAAAATAAAGTGAGAAGACACTTAAGCAAAATGAAATGTGATTGAAGTCAGATACAGGGCCAGGATGCCTGCTAGCAATCTTGATATTCAATATTTTATAAGTACTAGTAGCCATTTCAGTACAAAATAAAAAAGAACGAGAAAATAGCTCTCATGATTTGTGTGCCATATATTGACTTTCACAGACACTCAAAAGAATCAGTGTATAACTCTGAAAACTGGATTGAGAGTTCTAAGAGGTTGCTTAGACCCATCAATGCATCTAACTAAATAAGTAAGTAAATAGCAGCTCTATACCTCAGCTGTACTGGTGTTCAAAAATGTAATAAATGTGTTTGATTTAAAATAATAATATTTATAAATTTCTCAGATTGCTAATTTGCTTTTTTCGTAATGGTTCGAAGTCAGGAAGTTAGGGACTGGGTTTCAATCCAGCTTTTCAAGCTAGTAAACTTGTGGCATCGATTGTTCCATCAGGTTAGATTTTTATTTTTCTCTCCTGATAAATGGGAACAATAATGGGATACTTTCCCCTACAGTTCATGTCTATTTTCATGCAAAACTTATATGGAAAAACACATAAAATTTTATTCACTACACAAAGGAGTTACTAAATATAAAAATACATGAATAATTAAATATAAAAACACATGAAGATTTGAATTATAATGTATTAATTCAATTAATACACTAATTAAATTCATTTTAATCAAAATACCAAGTTTATAAAACTTGAAATCATGCATCTAAAGTTTGTATGGAAGAAAGAACACAAAAGAATAACCAATACAATTTTTAAAGATAACAAGAAAGATACTGAGGACAAATAGATTATAAAAACAAAATAATAAAACAGAGAATTCTAGTTAGGAATGAAACAGAAAGACCAAAATATAGTTCTCTCTGTATATACAAACTGAAAACAGCATATCATTGAAACAATGAAGCTGATTTACTCAATAACTGAGACAAATAGTTTTCCTAGGCATTACAAAAATAGATCTTGGTTTTACATCAAATACATTTTAAAACTCAAAAAACAATTAAATATGAAGATTTTGGTAGTAGAAATCTTTGTTTTTATGGTAAAGGACACCATCATGGTAAGCTCAAAAATATTTTGCATGAATTGATGTGCATAGAGAAATACTTACTAAATAAATATATGCATATTTTATAACAAAAATTCTGCCTCCAATTTCTGTAGTATATGTTAGTATATTAAAGCAGATATTAAGGATACAGATACAAATCAACTCCTAATTCTAGGCACCAAAGAAAGGAGAGATAGTGCTTAAATGAAATTTTAGCCTTATATTTAATGACATACTTAAATATTAGAAAAAGAAGTGAAGATGAGAAAAGAAGGATCCTGAATGATGCTAACACAATCCTCAGTGGTTAGAATCTGTCAGATTCTGTCTGACGGGAAGGATCACGTCCCCTCCACAGCCCAATTCTGATTCCTAGAAATGTCTTTTTCTTCCAGAGATTACTTCCATTACCAACCTGCTATCCTGGACAAGAAGGGAGAAATGTTGCTTTACACTGGCTAAAATAAGTATTGTTTTCTTGGTTATTTGCAAGACTTTTATAACTCAAAGAAGATTTTAGTCATGTGAGACTAGGAAAGGGAATATAATCCATTGCCCTGACAATGCAACCTGGCCTAGATCTCAGATGCCGTCAGATGCCCGCCCACCAGGCCGCCTGCCCACCCCTCGTGTTTTCTCAGAAGTGTGAGTGCACTTCTCTTCAACAGTCCAACTGCACTATTGCATCAATCCTGGTCCTTCTCAGTTTTCAAGGTCTCTATCTCTTTTTCTCTGTCTCTTCTGTTACCAATACCTCTTTTACTAGAATTCTCTTTACCATAAAAACAAATGTTTACATTTCTTATTTTAAAAACAAAACGAACCAAAACCATCTTCGATCACACCTTCCCTCCAGTACCTGTTCACCAGGTAACTTCAGAACTGCCTTAAGTCAGTGCATTTATCTCTGAAACAAGCATTTTCTCCTCCACTTGTTCATCAACTTCAAAGCCTTCCGCTCACTCAGATTGCTCCGAACAATGTCACCAGCCTAGGCGTTCAAACCTTGGCTGTGACTCTAAATATCTATGTACAAATGTTGACTCTCTAGCCTGGAATACCCAGCTCACGTGTCTACCTGCCTAACTGCCATCATCACCCCACTCTCCAAATGTACAGGTTTCCCTCGTACCAGGGAAAGGCGCTGACAACCACCAGGTCACCTCTGATTCCCTTTTTCAACTCTCCACCAGTATCTCACGTATCAACAAGCCTGTACCTAACCTTATCCCTCCAAACGCATTCCAGGTGAGCGTTCACACGCACAGCCTCCTCATGACACTACAATCCCTTCCCTTTCCTCAGTCTGTTGCATCTCCTCACAGTTCCTCACTGTAGCCAAGTGGGCTTTGAAGTCTAAATTAGATCTTTTCTTCTCTGCCCAAATCCTCCACAGATGTTTCAGTTTTATTTAAAATGTAAGAAAACTAAACTTGGTACAGTAGCTTCTGTGATTCTATACAGGCTGATCTCTGTGTGGGCTCTGACTCCACCCTCCTTCATGGGACCTTCCCAACCAGAAAAATCAGAATTTCCTTCTAGTCCTTAACCAGGAAGTCTGTTCTCTGCCCTGTAGTTAATCCTTTCTACTTGGTCCTTTTTATGCTTGTTGTTTATCTTTCTCTCTAAAATATAAGCTCCTTGAGATCAATACCAGTCTAATATATTCGTCAGTCTGGTTCCAGTAACTTGAAGAGTGCTTAGCATACAGTGGCATCTAAGTAAATACATTTAATAACTATGTACCTTGCTCCCTCAAGATTGCAAGGAAAGCTACTGTGTCTGCAGTCCAAAATTAAAAGAAGTAATCTCCCCAATCACCTTAATTTTAACTTCTTAATTCCTCACTTTTGTACCTCCGGCACCTTCTATGTGTTTCAAAGAAGTGATGTAAAATCAGGATTTACGTTGTAATATTGCATAGAGTTTTGAATAAGCGGTCTCCACTCAGTAGCATCAGGTTTCAGGTTCCTGCGCACAAAGGGACCATGCCTTTACCCATGAGAGCTGCACCTCACGCTCTCCATCTGTGGGTCTCATTCACAGAAGTCAGGGTGGCAAGGTGGTTTGCTCTCCAGAATGATGCTGAAATCCTGGTGGGTGGCAACACTACTCTTTCAACATGTTTCCCACATCTGTAAGTAAATTCGGTATGTTATTCAGCTTCCCAGCACTGTAACAAAATACCTGAAATAAAAGATTTACAAGAAGAAAGAATTGATTTCAGTGGTTTCAGTCCATGGTTACTGCACCACACGGGGACACCGGAAGTCATGGTGGAAGCACTGTGGAGGCCCAGTCACCTTCTGATGAGCAAGAAGTAAACAATGAAAGGACAGCTCTGAGAGCCTAATGTCCCCTGCAAAGCTTTATCCTCAGTGTGCTAGATTCCTTCCACTAAGCACCACCTCATAAAGGTTTCAGCGCTTCCCAGGGGCACGATGGGCTGGCAATGAAGTCTTTAACAGGGGAACCCTTGGGGGGAAATTTCAAATCCAAACTCCAGCGTTTGGAAAATCAGAACCACATTTGTAGTGGTGTTTCTTTTTCACTAGGAAATGGAGTGAATCGTGTTTTGGTTTCTGTTTGGTTATCTCCTTGAAAATTATTTCCAAATACTCACTATTGAATAAAAATCTATATCATTCTAGAAGGGGCACTAATTTCAAATTGGCCTGTGAGTGTTACTAACAGAAGCTTACCCACCTGCGACTATTGGCTGTGATCTCTTTACCCATGGGCCAAAGGCTAACCCAAAACAAACAGCAAAATGGGCAGCCAGCCTGCCTAGTCTGAACCAAGCTCATCAGGCAGTACACACGCTTTCAACTTCAGCCCTTCCCTTCTATTGTGAAGAAGAAATGCAGCATCCCCTTTCCAGTTAATTATCTCTTATAGTGTTTTCTAGTGGAATGAGAATTTCAGGTGTTTTATAATAAAAAGCTGAAGCTCAGTAACAGCAGAGAGCTGCAGGAGTTCTTAACAGCATGGGTTTTTTGAACAGTTAATACCATTTTCATCCTAGTAAAATTCTAACTGTCAAACAAGGAATGGGGTATGTGCCAAGAAATACATATCATAGCACTTCACTTTTATGATTTTGGAAACCATTAAATAACTGGGAAAAAACCACAAAATGTAGCCAAGCAAGAGAGAAAAGGGAACTCTGTGTCTTTAAGCTAAGCAGAAAATAAAATCCAATCATTCTGAATATATTGCTTTAGTCATCTGGTTTCATTCTATTAATGACCTTTAACATCTGCAAAAATATTGTGAAAAGCTAATTTTGTTTGTACTGAGGTGGTGCAGAACGGTTTCTGGCTGTCACTCTAGGATGTGCCATAAAATAAAATTGTCATCCTGAGAGGCTGACAAAAACCTACTGTACAGATACAGCTTATTTACAACATCCAAGAATGAAAAGAAAACAGAATTTTACAACATGCCAATGCACGAAGAATGAATAGCACTTACAGATTCATGTGAATGTGTGTCAGCAATAGCACATACAGATAGCTCTTAAGATTAAGGATTTTTAAGTAATATTTCATGGCATTCGATAAAAATTCTTACCAACAAAACTATTTCTCAATAAATGTTATGCTGCTAAAATGTGAGAAAGCATGGTGTGTTTTGATTTACTTCAAGAGCTCCTTAGAAAGGAGAAATGGCTTCATTTCCTGATTTTGACAAGCCTTGTGTTTCCATTAATTAAATAAGAATCTTTGGAAAGGAGGTAATGTCATCAAGGTTAATGTATTGGTTTCACATCCATAGAGGACAAGGATGAAGATATACCAAGTGACCGACGTGAAGAGCAAATGGAGCTTCAGAGGCCTCATCTACAATGTTCACTGGTTCTCAGTTGCACTGTCCCCATTCGTGAATGATCTGTGGATCTGTGGGCTCTGCCATGGCATCTTCAGGTTCAGATTTGTGGGCCTGACGATCGTTAGAGTTTCACACTTCAGGAGTTTGATGAGCAGCATAGACCCAGCTTAGAGAGGACCGGGTATCAAGTCCAAACAGTGGCCTCTTGGAAGAGATTTTGTGACCATTTAGCCAAGGTTCCCACCCAACAGTTATGTCCCCTTGACAACACACGGCCGTGCAGCCAAGCCCTGAAATGCGGGGCCACATCTCAGGAAAGGGAACTCGCCACCTTCTAAGGAGGCTTGCTATTCTGAGAAAATCTGTCCCAAAGTTTTTGAGCTTTGAACTGAAACATCTTTCCCTGATAGTTCCCCTTGAAAGCCCAGAGAATTTACTTCCATATCACCTTGTGGGGGTATTTGAAGATAAGTAAAATGTGTGAGGTTCATTATTATACGGCCTGTGGCATAACTTAAGATCTGTCAGGGTTTTCAGTTATTTACAATCAGATAGCAAAAATGGACAGAGAGAGGAAAAGAGAGAGAACAGAGAGAGATAGAGACAGAGACAGAGACAGAGAACATATATTTGTACAGACACCCAGAATGTGATCAGAGTCACGAAAGATTATCACTCCCTTGTCCAGATAATTAATATTTTAGTTAACAAACAGAGTCATTTGGCAATGCTCACAATGCTCATCAATTTAGGCAAAACTGCTGCACATTTCACCATAGTTTCAATCAAATCTACAAGGATAGTTTTGAAGACCATGATTGCTCAGAACATCACATGATGTGTTATATTGTTGCTCTTACTTGATTTAACCTTTAATTAAAATTTGCTATATCTTGTTCAGAACCATAGAGGGGATAGATTTTCTGGCCGTTCCATAAGCTGCCTTGCCCAGCACACTATCAAAATCCCCTACACAACAGGAGGGAAAGCCAGCCTTCCCGCGTGGACTTGCATGAGAGCTTTACCCTTGTCTTACTAAGAAGAGCCAAAAAGGGGCTGGGGATATAGCTCAGCGGCATAAGCACCTGCCTTGCAAGCAGGCAGTCGTGAGTTCGATCCCTGGTACCGATAAAAACGAAAAAGAAAAAAAGAAAAAAGAAGAAAAAAAAAAGAAGAGCCAAATGAATCCCTGATAAAACAGAATTAGCGGTACAGCTGGGGATGAACAGTGATCCAGAAGGAGTCTTCAGTCAGCTGCCTTCCTTTCGAGATGAATAAAGTTTTATGTTAACCTTCACTTTCCAGTTGCCGGTTCTCACTTCACTCAGTTACATCCCAAACTCTTCAGCATCAGCACAGTGAACGGACTTCAGAGTGATGTTGTTTTCTTCTCATCTCCAAATATGTACGGATCTACAATGGGCCATCTGTCATTTTTTAATTCCATGTAGACTACAGTGACCTAAAGTTTTGTTGTCATAGCAACCATGACAAAGTTTCCAAAGCAAACTCTTTAATAGTCCCCACACTCAGACTCTATCCAACATGGCATGGGGGCTAAAATCTAAAGAGATTTAAATTAGAATTATTGTTACCTGCTTAGAATAAAGCTAGTACCCCACAAATTTTAATAACCAGGGTTATAATATCGTTTAAAAAGAAAACCAAAAGTATCTTCCATAAATTGTGATTCTTTAGCTTAGTTTTGTTAGAGGCAAGTTAATCTTGGTTTAAATTCTAAAGAGATTCTCAGTAGTAGCAATCATACCTTCCTTTCCACTTTGCTGAAGGCTAATTTTAGAAGATCTGAGAAAACTTCAACTCATTGTTCATATCTCCTCTCCTATCACAGAGTCTTCTAGAGCATCTGTGCCACGTTTCTGCAGAATAAAGAAACCAAGAAGGGATTCTGCATAGAAAGGAAGAAAAAGCAGATTTCAATCTTAATTTACTTTATTTCTTTTCTTCAGAAGCTGTCTTTTACTTATCATTGGCTTTTCTCCTGTCCCATAGGCATGAAAATGATTCATTTTCTTTTCCTTTTATTTTCTGTCTTCCACAGCTTGCGTGGAAGGTGTGTTTGCACAACCCTGGAGGATTCTGTCTCCAGGGGAACTCAGTCACATCTCTTCCCTGTCCCCTCTGTTGTCTAGTGTTTTTCAAGAGGTTTCAACTTTTTCACCTTTTGCCGTTGTTATTAATTAAGAAACTGAGATTCAGTAAGTTCTGGTTACATACCCAGGAAACTCAGCATCTTGAGGAAAGGAGATGGCTTGTAAGAAGACTGCAAAAATTCTAAGCAAGGAAGATGGAAAAGAAGACTTGGAGAATGAGAAGACTCTGGTGGCAGGAAATACCTTCGGTTCCTCATGTATTTTCATGCAACAAGATGGCAGGCACCATCTCGTTTGCTGCAGGAGAGGGAAGGAAAACGTGAGGAAGCTCTGACTTCAGCAGCCCGCGAGAATGAAACAGATGCTGTGTGACATGATAAGTTAGCAACACATGTTTTTGAAATAGAAGATACAATTTTACTGTTTTTAATTATACAGATATCACACTGGCATTAGTTACACTGAAAAAGAACAAAGCCATATTAAAAAATACTTATCACCACCTAAAGACAATCAATTCTTAAATTCTGGCACATATTCTTGTAGGACACTTCATATAAATTTACATAGCTCTTATATAAATATATGTGCGTTTCTTTTTAATTTTGGACTGTCTCCCCAAAAATGATGGCTTAAGAACATTGTACATTAATGAAAATACTTTAAAATCAGGATTTTTAAAAGTATATAATTGTTTTTATGTGGTTTATATCATAATGCTATTAAATCAAGTGCTGAACATCAAAGAAATGATCTTTACTAACTTTTTGTATTTTGTAAATAATGCAGCATAAAACATCTTTGGTCTGTTTCCTTAGAATATGCTCACCAAATAAAGTTAATATTTCTAGACAAGAAATTGTGCCAGCCAGGCATGATGGTACATGATGAAAATCCCAGCATATGGGAGGCTGAGGCAGTGGATCACCACAAGTTTGAGGCCAGCACGGGCCACGTAGTACAAGGACAGTCTGAACTACATAGCAAGACTGTCTCGCAAAAGAAAATAAAACTCGTACCGAAAGTGTGGCTACCAATTTATAGGTCACACTGTTCTTGTTTCCCTCAAGCTGATGTGTGTTACAATGAAAATGTGAACCACATGCCCAGCTAAATCTTTTTGGGGGTCTTCTAAGATCTGCATTTCCTCATATGCTTCACCATCAGTCAGTTTAGTTCCGTCCTAATGTTTTTCTCAGTAAACTCACTGAAAGAATAAAATAGTTTCCGCACTTCATCTCTTAGGGGCTATGTAAACATCCTGTGAAAGTTCCATCAATCTGGACTGAATTCGGTGGCCTCTCTGGTGAGAACTGAGATGTCTGATACACCAGGTGCTATATTATTCTAGGCCAATTCAATCTTTCTATAGTAAAAGCTTCACTGCAGGTAACCTGGTATATGAGTGTTGCACAAGATGAGCAGACATTTCTAAAAAAGTTCTAAGTTTTTAAATGAGCTACATCATTCAACAGAAGTAGTGCATAGCACTAACATTTACATGATCTCACCTGAGCCAATGGTTCTTTCCTTTCTCTCTCTCTCTCTCTCTCTCTCTCTCTCTCTCTCTCTCTCTCTCCCCCCGTCTGTCTGTCTCTCTCTTTCTCTGTCTGTGTGTCTCAGTATCTATCTGTCTCTGTCTCTGTCTCTCTGTCTGTCTCTCTTTCTCCCTCTCTGTGTCTCAGTGTCTGTCACTGTCTCTATCTCTATCTCTGTCTCTCTGTCTCTGTCTCAATCTTTCTGTCTTTATCTCTCTCTCTCTGTCTCTCTCTCTGTCTCTCTCTGTCTCTGTCTCTCTCTCTGTCTCTCTCTCTCTCTCTCTCTCTCTCTCTCTCTCTCTCTCTCTCTCTCTCTCCTTTGCTTGCTTGCTGTAAAATTATGGGTGATCATCTTCCAAGAAGAGGTTACAGAGGAGATCTGGTCTGCAGAGAAAGAAGAGAGAATGGCAGAGGACTCCCCTTCAAAGGCCGCTAGGGAGATGAGTAACATGAGAAACAGTGCAAATTTTGTACAAAAACACAACCCAAATAAGGCGATAGCACTGGGAGCAATGAATTTGCTTAATGACAATGCACTGTCACCTTTCCTTGAAATCCTCAAAAGGAGGCAAAAGCGAAGGTCCTTGGATAGGTTCCTTGTTAAATCTGCATGAGCCAGTAGGGAGCAGGAATCCATGTGTGACTGTGAAAGTCATCCTACATGACAACCTTCCTCTGTCTGTCTCCCTCACACATGCCATGAAGTTTTATTTTGTATTTTCTCTATTATTTTATATAATAGCATAGTATTGTGATCATTTCTTATGAATATTTCTGGGCTGTGAAACAAATCATCTGCATTTCCATTATTTCTTATAGGAAAATTTCTTTGATATACAAGTGCTTTGGATTATAAGCATATTTCCAATAAAAATCATGCTCATAAACCAAGGTTTTACTGGATTTCCAGTGTTTGTACACAATCCATTTTCCCTGATGACTAGCTGTAACAACTCAGACTTCTTGATAAAGATACATCCTCTTAAGGAATCTGTACCTAATAAAATAAAACTGGTGCTATGGGATAAATGGTGTTTCATGAAAATTCATATTAGGAAGCCTTAACCCCTCCATTTGGAGATAGAGTCACTGGGAAAGTAGTTAAGGTTAAATGGAATCATAAGTGTGGCACAACAGTCCAGTGGCACTTGTGACCTTAGAAGAGAAGACAGGAGTAGCTGTGTTGACACAGCGTGGAAGCAGTGATCTAGAAGCCAAGAGGAGAGGTCCCAGAAGAAACCAAAGCTGCTGACACTCTGCCCTGGGACACCCAGCCTCCAGAACTGTGAGTCTCTGTTGTTTAAATTACCCGGTCCTTAGTATTCCATTATGGCAACCAGTGCAGAATAAGAATGGAGGAGGAGGGCACTCTGTTCTCAAGTGATTTCAACACAGTAATGTGGACGCTGTATGATCCACTTGGCCTGAAAGCTGATAAACTCAGGCTGCACAGCAGGAGGAGAACAGTGCTCTTCCAGATGAATGCCCTCCTACAGATCAAAGGTCCCATCCTACCTTACGTCCCTCATCTAATCCAGGAAATGTCCAGATTCTACTGTGGGATCAAAATGTGTGAAGAAATCAGGTTTTTCCAGACACCACATAGTCAATTTCCCATCTGTGCCCCAGTCTAGTCACATGAGTCCACTGAATTTTCTAAAGATCTGTTGAATGCACTGTATAGAAAGCACAGTGACCTAGCACCACAGCCCCTGGGTCTCCGAGCTAACTGTGGCCTTTTCCTCTTCTTATGGAACCTTTTAGTACAGAGAGTTCTCTTTGCTATGCTTGTGAAATGAATAGATTTGTGAATGACACAATTTGGTTTATGGCACTATTTTCATTATATTAAATGCAGTCTTACTATTGGAATATATCCTTGTTACTAAGTCTGAACTGTTATTGGTGACCATCAGGGGAAGGGAGATAGGCTAAATACTGAAAACATGAAGACTAAATTGGTCTCAAATAATATATACTTAGGTAAAATAGATTTAAAAATAATTTCAACATGAAGCATTGGATTCCAGTTTATGCATAAATTAAGGCTTAATCTGTCTTCAGTTCATTTCAGAGATTTCCCAGGCACGATACTTTTATTTTTCTAAACTCATCAGTGGAACCCATTTAGAGCAAGTCTTAGATAAAAACTCTGGCCCCAAGGCTAAAGAATGAATTGAGAAAAACCCAAAGCCCTCTGCTTGGAGTTACCTCTTTGACAATATTCACCCGACTTTCACCCCTAACCCTCAGTGCATTCCTGTCCCCAAGTCTCCTGGAATCCTCACACCCTCATTCAAACATGCCTGAGGTGCTGGCCCTACATTTTTCTAACAGAGTCTGGTCATGTCTGTCCCACAAAGTACACATCTGGAGTCCTACCTTCACTGTGAGAGGACACCCATTGTACTAAATATATTTGCATAAGAAAAACCTGTGCGATTTAGAGATGCAATACATGTGGAGTAAAAATGAGAGCTAGTTTTTGTGCATTTATCATATACCCTGACTAGGGTTTCCATATGCTTTTGACCCTTCCATCCTCACAACCTCTCCAGAGAAAGGTGCTTTGATTGCTCTGATCTGCAAAAGAAGGAAGGGAAGGATAGAGGTGCCATACAATTCATACAAAACAAGATTCAAACCTGGTGACCCTAAAAGCCACACTGTTGCCCTCCACAAACTGGAGGTGTTCTACATGGGTAAAGAAGAGTTACTGTGAGAATTTCAGAGAACAAGAAATTTGTATTTCTTATATTAACAGGCTGTTGAGGGGTATAACTGAAAACGGCTTTGAAAGAAAGAGAGTACTGAGTTATGGAGGCTTAGAGATGACACTAATTAGAACCTTAAAGAATGAGTTCTCTGTGAATTGATCAAGGATCTGAGAACTGCAAAATTTTGTGAAGTAGAGACAGCCATGTGACAATGACCCCTTCATGAAAGGAGGTAACTCAACAGGTGCAGAACAGAAAGGGTCCTCAGCTAAGAGAGCAGAAGTTTAAAGCTCTCGTAACAGTGATGAGAAGGATGAAGTAAGAGCATGTTTACATGGAAGTTGTCTCCAAGGATTCGCTGAGCATGGACATTCTCTAATCTGCAGAGACACCTGGAAAACTCCTCTCTGTGGGGTTACACAAGCCTTTAGCTGAGTGGGAACACAGTTCTCCCATCATCCTTGTAGACCAGAGGTAGCAAAAGTACAGCACATTGCCACAGCGGGCTCTCTATTATCATGGAAAGATCTAAAATGTTCACCATCACTGCTGCACACCATCCTTTTTCTTTAAAGGTACAGATGTGGCACAAGAGAATCTGATTTATGCGGATCTGTTTCAGTTTCATTCACCTGTTGTCTTCAAGTAATGCAAGAGATGATATGTCTTTGCATTCGCATGTGTATCTGTTTGTCCGTATGTTTTTATGTATGCATTATTTATCTATGCGCATGAGTATACGATTGAATTACATTGATAGCATGGTTAAAAGATTGTAAGGATTATGTAGAGATTAATTATTGAAAAGAGTGACTCTCTCCTTGGAAATCTGTAAATGAGGTACGGAATGACAAGCAACATAAGACACCAGTTAACCTTTATAGCTAGCCCAGCATTCCAGAAAAGAAAAAGGCTGCTTGACACATTCATCCCACGGGCTTCAATTACATGAAGTGGATAATCAGCTTAACATTAGAAGGAAATGTTGAATGTGTGCTGATTTCTCTTTGGTATTGATTGCTGTGCTTTGGCGTATTCTTCCTATTCGTATACACCAAGGCACCACCTGGCATCATTGTCTGTCCTGACTATTCACACATCATGTGAGCAGCTTTTTTGCAGTTTTTCTTCTTTGTATGTAGCTATCACTGTGTATGCCTACAACTTCAGACATTGTCTAGCGTCTGCTTCTGTTTTAAAGCACTCCTTCATGAAAACTATACAGCTTTATGTGGAAATTTCTCTAAAATTGCAAATTTGTCTAGAATACACTTTACTGAAGTGGCACTGCATGTTTTAGCTAACACTTCAGTTCTTTTGTAGGTAAAGGTCCACCTGTAAGTAGTAGTGACCCTGGCACTTATGTGAGCAACAGAAATCTGTCTATGTGTTTACTGCATAATGATCATGGTGAGAATCATCATTGTCTGCTTCCACAAAGAAGCAATCCGTTTAACTAGGGCACCTGTTTCCAACTACTCTTCTATGTACCTGGCATTTGACAGGCAACGTGTGGCCCCACTTTCCTCTCTGCACTTGGGCACCTGAGGTCCAAGCATCCCTTTGGTAGCTCGCCTCATTTGCACTGCTCCTGAACAGAACTGTCTATAAACTTTATTGTTTCAAGCAGTGTTCTTCAAGCCAAAAAATTGTCCCAACCCATTCTATGCCCTGAACATGTGCGTATAAGCACACGTAAGGCATCTGTTTCTGCAGACCACACTTTGTAAAAGATCAACACATGGACGTTCACATTCTGTTAGTTCTTTCCTGCCCCACCCCCACCGGAATGCCTGAAAATTTTTAAAATGTTTGCTTGTTTGTTTTACCATGAGCCAATGCCCTCACTAACTTAGAGGCTCCTCACACCAATCTTTACCAAGCATCTGGGATTCATTTGCACCTTCTCACCCACCCACTGTCTGATGTGCTTGGGGCTGGGCTCCCTAAGAGCACTGTGAGCATAGAGCTTCCCCTCCTGCAAAAGCCTCAGCACTGCTGGGAGCAAACAGGTGCCCAGTGCTTCCAGTGCTCTGTAAGTAGCTGTACTGGCCTCCATGGGACAAGACGGCTATCCTGCTCTGGCTGAGTGTCCAGACCCCAGAATACCTTGTGTGAGGGACAGTTTATCCAGTCAGCTCTTGAGCTGACCTAGAGCAGTCTCTCCAGCTGATGGCAGTGCTTTCCTGTGAATAGAAGCTGGTCTTCAGAATGTCTCCGTCCTAGAGAATATGGCCATCACCTCTCCCTGACAACGTAAGCCTGCTTTGTGGGGATGCGATTTGACTGCAAGACTGAAGGGAGGTCCAGTTCAAAAACAGGTTCTGCAGACGAGAGTTACATCCCAAGGCCTAGCACTATGTTGTCTAAGCGGGAACTGCTGCAGTCATTGTCAGTGTATCTAACCTAAAATGGAAATATTTAGGAAGAGAACACTGAGTACAATTAATCTCTCAATGGGCATCACCAGCATGATCGGACTGTGCATTTATCATATACACTGACTAGGATTTCCATGTGCTTTTGACCCTTCCATCCTCACAACCTCTCCAGAGAAAGGTGCTTTTATTACTCTGATCTGCAAAAGAAGGAAGGGAAGGCTAGAGGTGCCATACAATTCATGCAAAACAAGGTTCAAGCCTGGTGACCCTAAAAGCCACACTGTTAACCTCCACAAACTGGAGGTGTTCTACATGGGTAAAGAAGAGTTGCTGTGAGAAGTGACTGCTCTAAAAGAGAAAAAGGGCTACAGTAAATGTTTTTTAAGAAACTCTATACTACCTTCCCCAGTGGCTGCATTAATTTACACTCTTCTTAATGGTGAGCAAGAGCTTGTCTTCCTTCATATCCTTGCCAGCATTTATCAATTTTTGGCTTTTTGTAAAGCCATTGTGACTGCACCTAAATGATGTTTCATGAAATTTGCATTTCACTAATGATTAATGATGTTGCAAAACCTTTTTTAAAAAAGTTTCACACTATGCATCCTTTCCAAAGCACACACACACATCAGATGCACAAGTGCTTGCGGCCGGGACAATAAGATGTGGAATTTCCGGAAGACTGGCACTGTTATTTCAGTGCTATATGTTAATCAATTAGTGAACCAAGTTTTACTTTTCTGTAACAGTGTTTTGGGGATATTGAGTTCTCACAGCTCTCCAGTTATTGCTTCTCTCAGATTCCACGGGAATTGACATTTTAGTATTCATGCCATTTGCTTTCCCTTGCATAACTCATAATCTTCCAAACAATGCATAAGTACAGGACAACCAATAAGAGGCGGTGAACTGTCGTAGAAAGTCCCGCCTTGCGCAGAGGATCAGGAACCTCCTGGACTCTTGGTGTTTGTTGTGAATGAAATGACTGAGACGACCCACGGACCTGAAACCTGGACCACAGCTGAACGGACCACATGTCGAACTATTAGTGCAGGCAGCCACAGAGCAGGCGCAGGGAGACTGGACCACAGATTTTGCTGCTTCTTCCCTCGAACTCGTTTTTAGATACTAAGTCATGTATCATCTGGTTGATGTATTCTATTTAGATTGCTGCAAACAAAACCGAGTTCATGCTTCATCTTTGCCTTCTCTTCCCTCAACCCCACTTCCACAGCATCCTCATACGTAGTTGTGAGGCAGGAAATTAGACATCAGCTGGCCTGGGGACTGCAGGAAAAGCAAGGAAGGTGTGGTTTGTTCTCTTTTGCCACCGTTTTCTTACTCATCAGATGTACAGAAAATCCAAACAAACTTATAGTTTGAAGCTACAGCCCAAGAGAATATAAATTTGTCTGACCATGCTAATAAGATTCACGGCCATATAAAGTCCAGGCCATATATTGAGAACTTTAGAAAAAAATCCTCAAAGTCTCAAAACAAATTCAACAGAATCATTCTTCATAGAGACTAAATAGAAACTTTCTTTCCTCTGAAATTAGTAAAAAATAATATTAAAAAATTATTTTCCTATGAAAGAACAATGACCTTGGAGGAAAGAGATCACAGTCCTTAAAAACCATTTATTCATATAAATACAACCCGAGCCTTAATTTCAGGAAACTTCCATATTGGCACTTACCCATTTTCATACTTGAGAGGTATTTCTTCCTTCCTTCCTTCCTTCTTTCCTTCCTTCCTTTCTCGCCCCCTATTTCACTTTTCCTCTATCACTTCATGAATCAATCACTTAGCAGTAAACGTCTTGTGCTCTACAGCTGCCTACCTACATCGTCATTTGAATGCTTTCATCAGAGATACAAAGAACTAAGGAGCTTCACCCAGATCCTGGTTCCTAAGACCAGATTCCTGGTGACACAGTTAAACCTGCTCTGCCCCCATGTTTAAGTGTTCATAAAATCAGTCTTGAAAGACTGACTCACTTTCTCTTTTGACTAGCTACCCCCACATTTCCCTCAGAATCAAGACACAGGTTTGAGTTTCTGGTTATGTCTCTATTATCTCTCCCAGCTGTGCAGATCACCTATGGTCTCTGAGCTTCAGTTCTCACGTGAGGATGGTGACGGGAATAATGTCCCCTGCAAGAAGCTGCTAAGGAAATCAGGTGTTTCTGTGCACAAGTATTTCAACCAATGGTTCGAAGTGTGTGTATGCTTCCCGCAAATGCGGCTGCACCCAAAAAGATCGGCAGCCGCTTTCCTGCCCTGCTGGGCAATGCCCTTCATCAGTCGTGTCTTTAGCAGTGTCTGCAGCATCCCTCTTTGCTCCTCAGTAAACGTGCCATGTGTAAGTATGCAGGAGAGGAATGGGAACCAAATAATTTGCCGTGTTCAGATATTTTTAAATTCTCCACTTAATTTTAGAAGAAAGTCTCTTTCTAGAATCAAAACTCCCATAAGCAGTCACTGTGGCTGACACGGTGGTCCTGCGATAGAGATCTGAGTCCCATTTTAACTAGCCTCAGCCTGCACTTGGATTAGTAATGATGCAGTTAAAGATGTAGAAAACTAGAATTCATATCATTAGAGCCCAAAATATTGAAGACTCACATAGTAATTGTGCTTTATTGAGTGAAAGGATGATTTTGGAGAGTAAAGAGTCAAGTCCTCTGGGCTGTCACGCTGTCCTTCCTTCCCGCTGCCGTGAGCTTCTCATAATGTAAAACATTTCTTCATTTCCCACAGATAATACTTTCAGAGAAAAGGTAATTTCTGAAGTCTATTACTTGCATTCTTAGTGAAGAGCACAATGTAGCATTTTGTTCTAATATGCCACTGAAGTTGTTTGAGTAGGTGCACCATGGAATCAATACAGAATGCTGAAATGGTTTCCATTAACTATGCACATTTGCACTGCTCCTGTTAATGGCCATGTTTTTGTTCTTTTCCTTCATCTTTGCATCTGTAAGATGAAATGATTCAGCTGATGTAACTGAAAAGTACAGTGAAAAGGTAGAAAGGAAATTACGAAAACATCAAGCCACAATTCCACCCACATACTGCATTTTGTAATGAAGTTTAATAATGATAGAAACTGTCACTGGATTTAAACATCAGTCATTTCAGCAATTGTAGTTAATGTGAATATCTCATATGGAGTAATGTTTTATAAAAACATGGCAGGGACTGTGTATTATATTGAACTGAGATGTCATAATGAAATCTTAACTAGGTGCTCTTACTGTAATACATATTATGTTAAGAGAAATTTACTTCAACCTGAAAAGATAAAATAAGTACTGTTTCAACAACATGTTTAGATAAAACCAGTCTGCTCAAAAGGAAGTTTTCTTTCCATGTTTTCTAGACTTATCATGAATAGATATACACATATGTACTGTTATTACTTAAGTGTTGTGCTGATATATTATTTATTAAAATAGCTGCTGTGCTATTATTAAAATAAAATAGCTGTTGTGTGTTATTAAGATAGCTGTGTGTATTTTGGTGGTAAACATACTACAAAAAATCATTATTTTTGTTAGACATAAAATTATCTCTAGAGAAAATATGTGGTTCTTATCCAGTAAAGATTTTTGAGCCCGATAGATTTTGAGTTGTTCTCCTAATATATCTGGAAGAAGAAAGGATCCTCCCAGGGGCAAAACTCCAGATCTAACCCTCCAGGAGCAGTGTACTGGGCAGGGAACCCCTCGCCGGGATAAGGAAGACTGGCCCAGGTGGGCACATTCGCTGAGTCATGCAGCACAAGGTCTGCTCTGCTTCCTGATAACGTGGGTCCTGCTGTGTCTGCACAAGAGGGCCCCACATCAAAGCAGATCAGCACCTGGAGATGGAAAGTGTTCCACTGAGCACCCACCTCCCGCCCTGCTCACAGCGGGCTCTGCCCACATCAAAGGGTTTAGCAAATCAGTGAGAGTGCTGAGGGCCCTGTTACAGTTTCATGCTCCCTTGATGAGGGTGGAAGCAGGAAGTACATTCTGGCCTCTGAGTACCATGTCCTCTCTTCCTTAGCATAGTAGAAAGGATGAGAAGGAAGGCAACCGGCTTCCCAAGGCACAGCACTTTCCCCAAGTCCATAGCATTCTCAAGAATGGTCAGAAGCTAAGAGCAACTGACCAAAGCAACGGTTCTTGTGCTGTGTGCACATCTGAGTCAGTCTCATCACTTTGCCCTCAAGAAATGCTTCTCTTGTTAGTTTTGGTTCCCTACAGTTACTTGTGTTTATATCTGTATTTTCAAACTCTTAACAGTTTTGCAAATGCTATTGGATCAATACACCAGATTTTATGAGACAACCAGAACTTCTAGACTTGCCACCAGGTGGCAGTGCTGTACCATTCATGCATAAACGAGAAAGGAAATGGGCTCATGGGACTTTGGGTAAGTACTACTTATTATGCTGTCCCCTGAAATTACATATCATTTTCATTGTACATTCCGTGCCAATATAGTTATACAAGGATCTATATCTGTGGCGACAGAATTATTTCACTTAACTAGGGCTGTGCTACCAATCATAACTCATTTTAAAAACTAATGATTACACATCGTAATTCCATGGTTTTGATTATACTCAGCTAACATATCCTTCCTAACTGAACTGATACACAGATTGAAGCTGAAGTCTCTCCTACCCTTGTTTCCAACTAGGACTGTGACTGAGGCTAGAATTTTTAATGAGCTCCCATATTCCTGGGCTTCTTCTATATGACCTTTCATTATTCAAATCTCGCACAAGTTTCAATACAGAATAGCATCGAAATTCCAAAAGATAGCCTTTCCCAGAGGATAAACCCATGGTTCAAGGGTCTACAGCCTCTCCTGGAATCATATGTGGCCTACCTCCCTGATGCAAGAGGGACTTCAGGGAGCATAAGTACCAGGACATGGGGCCAGCAACTGGACTGTCCACCGCACCTCCATTAAAAGAGCACATCTCCACAAGCACCACGTCAGACAACTCTCCAACTGAGGTTTACATTAGAAATGTTATAAACCTGTATCTTCTTTTCTCAGTAAATCCTAAGCAAGTCAAATGGTACTGGCACAGCATGTTGTCAGAAAATACACAGTGTGCTGCTCCACAGAACACTCTTCAATGCGTAGAAGAACACAGTCCCAGACTCTGGCTGTAGGGCTGTGGAATCTAAATCTTACTTTCTAAGGGTGCCCATGACAAAGCACACTAAAATGAAGACTACAGATAAATGTACTAAGAACAACTTCATTACCAGAAGTAAATTCTGCCGTATACAAGGACCGACCTACTTGGCGCATGAATGGAAGCTACTTGTAAGCACAATTCTTACAAATGTATCCTCCAAGACAAATTATAAAGGGCAAGGTTTCTTTCTGAACACACATTTGGAGTAAAGGAGGCTGGATATTTTCAAGGGCTGTTTCCATTAAGGCTGATGAATCGTCCGTCTCTGTTCTACAAACATCGCTATTTTAAGAGCTGACTCAGTTCCGTTCAATTACAGCCACACAGCCGCTTAATAAGACAAGAAAACACTGTTGCAACATGATTTTCTCTAGCAAAGATTATAAATGATAAAGAGCAAAAATCAAGACTTCCTCAATATTTTGTGTTCCATCAAGCCAGTATTTTTTGTGCAAGATAATATTCATGCCCACAAGGCATGACCCAGAAAACATTGTTGACACATTGTGTTGACCCAGTAATGAGTGTACTTCCGTTTTTAATCTGATAACCCCGGCTAACAGATTGCTGTACCTAAATGACACTTTTGTAGTTCAGTTGACATCTGCCAGGACTGAATTTACACCAACAATTTCAAATTTACTTCCCAGCATCGACACTGAAACCAATCAAGACATTGTGAATTCTAAGGCAGTTTATTATATTCATTTACACATCAAAATTACACATTCTTACAATGTAACTATATAGGCTGCCGGTATTCCTGATCTTTCAGTGAACTATAAGTAAAACGAAGAGGCATATTTACTGAAACTTTCCTGTAAATTTTTTTTAATTTCGTATTAATAAAACAATACACAATTGGAGAAAGGAAGTATGAGACTTATGCTGACAGTATTTTTTTATGAAAACCTTAAAGCCTACTCTTTCAACATTTACTGGTTTATGAGAAGAAAGTCATTTTTCTGAGATTGTTTTTCCTCTCACAGAACATATCTTTCATTGTACTATATCCCAAGTCTGTGTTTCATTCGTGAGGTTGGAAAAACACCAAGTGACTAATTGGGATAATTATTTATCATATGTAAAAGATTTTCAACTTTAAACATTGGCTGTCTTATGAACCCATATCAAAATTTTGCTTCTGTAAAACATTGCTACACAAACCTTTCTCAATAAATGTTTTTATTTGAGCATTTATTGAATGTTAACATCCAAAACAGAGCCAGCTAGTGGCTCCACAATTGGAATCACATGAGCAATTTCAGGAACCTGATTCCTGAATTTTCTAAACACAAGCAAGTGTAACTCGCATGAGCAGTTTGTCAGCACCTCAAACTCAGCATGTTGGGTTGTAATTGGTCACAGCGTCCTCTGGGATATGCTCAGGAGTCCCCAGCAGAGCCAAGAGGGATAATGTAGGCTTGAGATTCCACAACTCTCTTTAAGGGAAAGATTATTTGTCATCTATGTTATGTAATTATTTCGCCTAAACTCATCAATTTTGCTAAAGGACAGTAAATATCAAGTATACAATAAATGTTCAGCAAGCTTTTTCTTTTCTTTTTTTTTCTCTCTTCTCTCTCCACCCTTCCTTACATCTAATAGGACCTGACAAACCCTCCAAATTTCTATCAATTTTAATATTCTGTACTTAAATTTACAAACTTCAGCCCTTAAATTGCACCTGAGCTCTGCCTATCTTTCCCATCCAATGCCCAGCCTCTACCACGTCCCACTGGGAGTCATCCATGTTTCCAGACACCCCTTTCTCCATTTCCCCCTAACGTTGTGGATCAGTGTTTGTTGCAAATCTAGCAACAGATTTAGATCAAAAAATCTGTCCTTGGATTTTTACCCCACCTGACATTGCAGCTCACTTCTGCATGATCCTCCTCAGAAATACTTCTAGTGATGTGTAACACATGGACTTGTAAGATTACTTAGGTGCAATCTTTGATGTCAAGTGATTTTTTTGAAATCTAAAATCATGCTTAACCTTTGTATGGGACGTAAAAGGCGTTAAATAGCTAGATAGATGACCAAAAGTTAGAGTTGATACTGTGTGTTCAAATGTTCAAAGCATACCTTAGAATACTTTTAGAAGAAGTTTCTAAGGTACTTCCCTCAGAAAAAAAGGGAGGAGAGGAGAGAGGGAGGAAAGAAACAAGGGAATTGAGTTGGGAAGAAGTTTGAAAACCTTATGGAGCATGTTCCATCATTAGAATCTAAAAATAGATATTAGCATTATTACAGGTTCTGTGATAGATACTGCAATTAATAAATGGCCCAGCTGTTTAAAGCTTGCTATTCCACAAATTTATTTGAAAACAAAAACTTTTCTTTTTCATCTTTAGCAAAGGTATTAAAATCTTCAGAATTTGTATTCCTAAAAAGTTTGATGAATGCTTCCTCCATAGGCATTACAGTAAACACAAATATTTGGTGCAACAAAGATTATTTCTATGTGACTACTCTTCATAAGTGTCTGGCAGATTAAGTCCAAGTTGTATCTTTCAAAGTCCTTTATATTTCCTCGCTTATAATGGTGGAAGCACTGGTTACACTCGGTAATTCAAAGCCTACCTCTGCCGGGTAACAGCCATGGGATCCTGGGCAAGTTGCTCACTCCTTCTCTCTCAGTTTTCCAATTTATCAAACAGACACTAACAGCGCATGTATTCCCTGCGTGTAGGACACAGATTCATTTTTCAACACTAACATGGATCTACTGAGCCTTATGCTCTGGAAGACTCCTCGCAGCTGACTCTCCCCACGTCGTGATCCTCCTCTAAGATTCGTTAGTAAAAACTTTGGGGCTAGAGGTACTAAGGACATCAAACACTAAGATAACAGCACTTCCAAGTATTTCTGGGGAAGTGTGCAAAGATCTAAGGACACCTGCTATGCCTCCACCCCAATCACAGAAGTAGGACTTCCATAAAAGTGAAAAGAAGCAAATTTTAGGTCAGTGTGTTGGACTTTTCAATGACTATGGCTATGCAAACTTCGTGGAGACTTTTTTGAGAAACAGATGTCTGCCCTCATGCCTAGGATTATTCACTTAATTGGGGCCTTTTCCATGATATTTAAGGTGTGTTCAAGACTTAACGTTCTTAAACTACTACGTGCATTCCATGTTTCCCATTCAAGCTGAGCTGTTATCACTGTGAACACTGTGAGCTGTTATCTGGAGCAGACATTTACCACGAGTTCTGCTCCACCTTCACTCTTAATGCATGTATTTAAGGAAGAGTGCTGGTCGAAGATATTGGCATTTGATTTGCTCAGTGCAAGATAATTTCTAATATTCTCAGTGCAGGACACTGATTCACATATAAGAAGGCTCAGAAAGTATAAGTACATGTTTAAGAAAGAAAGCTCACACACACATACAGAAAGATAACTCCCAGAAGGCAGACATTCCCAGGATACCATGAGGATAACATTTAGGAGGTTCCACCAAATTTTCAGGTTCATCAGTGACCCCTCCTTAAATACCTAGACCACAGTCACAGAGTTCTACAATTAGTCCTTGAATCCTGAAGTTGTTTTTTCTCATGGCTGCTTCTGTGAGTCACAAAAAGCATCACCTTGGTTCCTAGGTCAGAAGCTTGCTCCATTATCGACACCATTAGGACTGCATGAGCACAGCCTGAAAAGGCATAAAACCCAAATTGTTTCCTTGCTGTTATAGGAAGTTTTTTTTTTAAAAAAATCCTACATACATTTATAGTATAGATTTGTGAAATGATGAAAATTATTATCCTTTATAGTTCTTATTGTAGTCAGCGTTTTCAAGGTAATAGATTTAATACATGAGGTGCAGTTTATAGGATTGCTTTATATTATTCCCCCAAAAGTCAAAGCAGAAGAGTGCAAGAGATCTGTCTGCTGGAGATCCAAAGAATCCAGCCAGGGCCTAGATCCCACAGCAACGTCCCCTGAGTCCAAGCACTGCGATGGAAGACTGAAGGGTCTGCACTGGAATTCCCAGGGTGGTAATGAAGGGGAGAGAGTCTGCTCAAGAGCCAGGTGATGTTGCCCAGGTGAAACAGACCAGAGTTCTGCCACAGAGTGCAACAGCCAAAGCTCCACAGCCTCTGTTCTTCCCAGGGCAGGAGGCGGAAGGTGAGATGCTGTATGGAGCCTCTGGCAGGACCCCATAGGTAAACTGCAGGGGAGGCTCAGGATTCTGGAGCAAGGTCCTTCCAGGGCAAATCAGCAGCAAATCCTCCTTTTATTTCCATTCTGTCAACAATCCTTAGGTGTGTCTTCCACACCGAGAACCAAGCTGGCTCAGTCCAGCTGGGTGTTCCTACTTAAACTGATCATTAGTTATTCTGCCATGGTTCCCTTTCAAAATTGGAAGCTTATTTGTAAAAGAATGGTTCTGCAATTATGCAAGGGCTCCATCATAAATCTTTCCCTCCTATGGCAATCTGTAACATATCTGATGAGAAATTTGTTTACTCTTTCAGGATTAAAAATAGAAAAACAATAGAAAAAGTGCATGAGCAGGTTCAGGTGGCCACTTAGTCTGTAATGGAATCAGGAAATGAAAGTGCCTCATGGAACAGTGAAAACTTTAAATAGCCTGTTTTTAGCTAACACAAGCGAGTCACCTTAGTAAGTTTCCTCAGTTGTCAGCATTTAAAAGAAATTAACTGTATACATCTTTTCAATCAGCTAAATATTTATTCAAATCTTCAGCTTGTTATTTCTTCATTAACAAGGTTTCCCCAGCTGCTCCGCAGAATATGTGAGGAACTTGACAAATGTCAAAAGCACTCAAGTTGAATCAGCCAGGGGAGTGCTAAAAAGGCTCATAATGGAGTGGAGCTACACTGGTGGCACATTTCAAACTGGGAAATAATGGATCAACACGGAAGGCTCTTTCCCATGGGATAATACTGCTATTTGTTCTTATTTTGTGACTTGTTTTTAACTCATCAAATCACAAGTACAATGCATTTCTGTGTTAACCCTCAATTTGTAAATGATCATCTGTATTCTAACCCTAAGAACACTGCAACAAAGAAAAGAGGGTGCAATTTTGAAAGCAAAGCTGTCTCGTGAACAAAGGAGCAAAATAAGTCATTGAAGTATTTTAGGGAAAGAATCAGTGCTTTTGGAACTTGTGGTTAGCATATGAAAATCTAATCCTAGTAAGCAAATCAAGCTGGGAGATGCAGGGTTTATAAAACAAATACAACAAAGATCCTTTGTATTAAAAAAAAGTTTTAAATTTTTAAATTTAATCTGGCATCAGGAAGATCTAACCTGCTCATTTGCCTCTTTTAGAAACATTTATTGTCTCAAAGTCAAAAATATTTTACATTTAATTTTCCAGTTTGACAAGCATCTGAGTTTGGTGAGGACCTTGGCTTGTGAATGCTGCCCAGTCATTGGTACTACCAAAGTTTTTCTGAACAGCATAATTGTTCAATGAGAAAATGCATGTTAATCAAGTTATCTTTTAAACCAAATTCCTTGCATCACTTTAGGTCTACTTTACAATCCAACAGTTTCCAAATATTAAAAACATATCTTGTTCACAAACAGGAAATAGGTCTATAAAGACTATTTCTTAATAAAATTAAGTGGAACTTTAAAAATCTTTCCAAATTCACAAAGAAACTAATTCAGTGGCTAAGTAACTGAAAACAACAAAACTTTTACAGTGACAGTGCACACCTGTCTCGGTTGAGAAAATTCTGTACATATACTTTTTTTCTTTCCAAATACTAACAGACATTTTTCTATTGGAAGGATGCCATTTGAAAAATACGAGTATGACCCACCATGGAAAGGAAGAAGTAGCCGCTCACACCAGTGCTCTTTCCTATTAACTGATAATGGTCACTACTGCATGTGACAGTTTTCCACAGGAACCCCAGCAAGAGTGGAAGTAGAAGCACAGACTTGTCATGAGCTCAGTGTTTCACTGGCCCTTGCAAGACTTTGAATACACAAAGAAAAAAAAGGAATCCGCGAGTTGAGATTACTCTTGACTTTCCAGTGGTGCTGCGTTCATTCCTGTCCTCTCCAGGAGCTCCACCGTCCCCAGGGTCAGCGGTGCACGCTTGCCTTACTTTTCAGGGAGGGCTTAGTACTGTGCAGAAAAAGAAGAAGTTGTGGAAGGAAATGAAATGGGGCCGAGTTTCCATTGCTCCTCACACTTCACCTGAAGACCCTGCTAATCCCACAGGTTCAAACACACTAAGCCGCTCATCTGGACTCTGGTTGGGGTCATCGTCTGCACTGAGGAAGGGAACCTGAGTAGAGGAGACATGGCTGACAATGAGTAGAGGGAAAGGGTAATTTAAGGAGCAGAGGTTATTTATTCTGTATTGTAAAAGCTGATTTATCTACTAAACCTGAAACGTTAACACAATTATAGCAAAATGATCCCAAAGTCATTTTCTAAACGCGAGGCTGTATCATGACTGTAGGTACAATTCCATAATGCTTAGATAACGACGATTTTTCCTATGCATGCAAACCTCACCCCAGCCAGCCTGTTCCATAGCAAAGGTTATCGGGGATGTATTTTCTGTACTGAGGCAAAGGTGCTTTCCTGGACCGCAGTGTCCCTATATTTCTGCCTTCACAAGACATCATGATTGGATATGAAAAAACTGGTTTCTTTTGTCAAATGAGTTCTCCTTCAAAGTGGCTGAGAGTTTACTTTTTATTTTGTATGAAAATTCTATAGAAAGCCTAATAGTACAGAATGGAGTCAGGAATCATTTGTAATACTCAACTGCAACATATATTTTATTTTATGCCTCCTTCTAAATAAGTCTTTTCTAAATATATTTTTGAAGGCTGATGGAACATGAAAGGGAACTATTAAGGGAAACCGCAGGGTGTCTTTGATGGGAAGAACTGACTATCCCTGACAGCCTCCAACTTCTGAATTCCTAGAAAGGCAAACTGCCAATATTTCAACAAGCCTAGCATGCAGATAAATTTTATGCCACATCACCCTTCTACCTTTTCCTTCTTCCCCTCCCCTGCCTTCCTGAGCGTTTCTAAAATCATACATCTCTGCCAACGTTTCCTTGAAAGCTTTCTTAAATCCTCGGAATCAGCATCATATCAGATGTATTGGTGTGTTTTTAAAAGGTAAGCACTCTTTATCCCAGAACAGCCTTCTAATTAGAATGCACTATATTTATTTGTATGCTTTTTGCATTGCATTAATAGAATGTTCTGAGAAAAGCTCTGTGCTTTCAAAACATGGCGTTTCGGGAGGTCCTCCACTATACCATGAAACAAATTTGAACTTACCCTTCGTTCAAGTTTCAGTCTGTGACCTCTCACCCAGATTCCATGAATAGAACATTGTCCTCACAGGGCAGAGGCTCAATAAGGGGACATTTTCTGGGTCTCTGAATTTGTACAATGAAATATCAGCTCCAATCTGGAGCACAGTGCTCCAGTGACTGTCAGGAATGGCTGCGATATTGATGCTTTTCAGTGTAGATCACATCACTCACCAAGCAGAACTCAATAAAAGGATACTATAGTTAACCAGTTTTCTAACACAAAATTACTTGGAAACATGGAACTAATCAGAGGGAAGCCTGTTTATGCATGTCAGAACCACATTTAATTGTCAGTAAATAAACAAAGGTTTGCCCCTCCTATTGTCATGTGTATCGAGTAAGTCGTTAATCTAAACCAATGAAGCTTAAGATA
This sequence comes from Cavia porcellus, assembly GCF_034190915.1. Lineage (NCBI taxonomy): Eukaryota > Metazoa > Chordata > Mammalia > Rodentia > Caviidae > Cavia > Cavia porcellus. The sequence goes on along the minus strand of NW_026947494.1, from coordinate 70,207,396 downwards.
TATGATGGTTTTTAAGGAGCGCCTTCTTAATGATGTTTGGTTTTCATTTTATTGACAAGAGAGCCCATTATCAGGAAAGCAGCGCATTGTGGCCCAAACTCAGTGGAATCTGCAGCAATGCTTTTTGTTGTAGTTTACAATAAGCAGCGTTAGCACTTACATATCCGTGGAAAAGCATTAGACATAACTGTGGGATGGGGCGTGGAGAGGCACTGCAAGCCTTCTAAGGCTCCTGCTCTTCTATGGAGTTTCCCTCCAGATTTTTAAACTCACCTGGAAAGAAAATAGAGACTAAATCAGTCCTAATTCATGCACACATCCACTGTGAAAAGCATGACTGGATAGGTATCATAAACACAGTGAGTCTTAATCACCAAAGTACATCCTGAATCTCTAAAGAGGGCAAATCTAGGAAGCCAAGCTGAAGATGCGTTGCCACTGGATAACAAAGGCAAGTGTTCTACAATGATTTCAATGTTCACGTAAATCCTCAAGCCTTGATGGTTCCAAGATACAGTAATTATTTCTATTCTGCTGTTTTGGAGGAAAATAATGTGGACAATTAACATGTCAGACTGTAATGATTCCTATACCTGTTGACATTGAAACTAGTCTCGGATTGAGACTAGTTGACCCTTTGAGCCAGTGCCACCAAGATATTTTGTAGTAGACAAAAAGACCAAGTATAAGACTCCATCATGTTGTAGTTCTGTTTACTTAGATATAAGAAAACATGCTTAAGTGGCACAAGATCAAAAGAGGGTGCACTATGTCTCTTACATACGGCCAAGATCTTGACTGCGTGTTCATTAATGTGTATTCAGCCCCTTCCACAGGCCCTAGCTCATGGTGGGAATATGGAGTCCACTGGCTAATCTATGAAAGAAACTATGATGCGAGAACAGAAGGAGTTTTAAAAGTTTCCCAGAAACGCCTGTCTATCCCCTTCCTTCCTATTCTATGGCTTCCTTTATTGAGAACAGGAGGGATGTTCTCCATTGCTTGTCTTCCTCATGGTCATGTGTAAAAATTCCTTAAGTAATCATGTGTCCACTCCTTGACCTCTTCATTTGCTCAAGCTAATGTGAAATTTGTCCTCAAACTGTTCACAGATTATGAGCCACATGACAATGTGGACCCAGGTGAGGCTCAGATACGCACACCTCATGAATTGCAAAGCCCTGCAAGCTACACTTTAGAGCTATGTGGGCAAAGGGCTCCATGCTGCAGGAGGGCAGGAGGGCTGCCTGTGAATGAAATCTCCTGGGCATGTGTCACATAAACTGGGCCCAGAAGCGTGACTCAACTTTGGACTGCTGCATAATGCATATTTAGGAGGAAGCGTGGAAAGATCAAAGTAACAGAACACGATAGAGCACCCAAACGTCACAGAGCAGCAAGTCGCTCCAGTGAGCCTAAATGTAAGGAAATTATGTAGATAGACTCAAACGCGTCATCAAGGCAGAGTCTAATTTGTAACCATAATTATAATAATTAGTTTTTATTGAGCACTTATTACATGAAGCATGAATATTAACTTCTGACAACCAGCTTCATTTTCTGACACTTGTGCAAAGCCCCAGGACCACATATATAACCCAGACTCAAGTGCATGCTTCTCAGAGTCTGGAGCCCAGACTCCTCTTCCGCGTCTCTTCACAAAGTAGAGAAGACACTGAGGATAGATTACAAGCTCTAGATGCTTTCCATGCAACTTCTTCAAGCCTCTCTACACCTTCATCAGGCCTGCATGAAAAGGAGAGAATATTGAGAAGAAAGAGAAAAACTAAGGAAGGTTGTTTTATCCACTCACTTTCAGGTATTAATGAGGAAAATTAAAGTAACAGGTGACCAAATTGACAGCTAAGAACAGACTTGGCTCCAAGGAATTGTCATTTTCACATTGTCTCCAGAACAATCATGAGTTTCCCAGAGGCACATGTGGTGCTCTATATTAAACCAGGATCTTCAGAATAGAAGTGGTAACAAATGATACAATTGGTGAGCTCTGTACCCTCAGATACAACCAATGATGGATGAAAAATATTTGAAAAGCTATCTGTAATAGAATAAAAACAATGCAAGTGAAAACTAACATAACAACCACTTACCAGTATCTAATATTGTATTAGGTGTTACAAATAATTTAGAGATGACTTAAAGTACAGAGCAGGGTATTTCCAGGTTTTAAGCAAATACTATGCTATTTTCTATCAGTATCTTGAGCATCCCTTGATGTTGGTTTCTGGGTCAGGGGTTTCTGGAACCAATTTCATTAAGATACTGAGGGAAGATTCTATTAAAAATATTTATTATCACATAACCCTATATTTAGGCTTATGCCACATGAGTACAAGACAGACAGAAGCCTTCCCATTTCTCAGAGCTCTAGAAAAAGTATCCTATGTGCTTTCTCAGTCATATATCCCCTGTCTTCTCTAGTTTTGTTTTCAAGAAGGAATTCCTAATGTGTAAGCCTCAAAAACAAGTATGAAATGTATTTCCCCTCAAGACTGAAGAACAGGGTTTCTGATCAATAAAGCATTGCATTTGGAAGAAAGTTTCTAGGTATACAGAAATCTACTTATAATTATACTTTTAAAATCATATTACATTAAATTACTGTAGATGAAGTTTTCTTGTCTTTAGCACTATTAATTACCATCTAGGCCATCCTGTGTGTTGTACAATGTTTAGCAGCACCCACAGAAACCCTGTAGTTGTAACAAACCAATGTACCTGTGAACATAGTTAAGCATCCCCTAGGGGTGTAATCACATGCATTTGAGTTTCCCTGTTCTAAACATTCATATTTAATGAACACAGTCTAACACTGTTTTGCTTCCAAAAACCATATAACAATCCAGTCGTAATCTAGGGTGGACAATCATGATAGGAACAGAGGCAGTTTAATATGATTAATGGATCCTCTGAGAACAAAGCTAATAATAAAAATAATAAGCAGTAGATATTAAGTCTATGAGATTTCAATACCCACATATGAAGAAAATATTCATTATTTACAACATCTTGCAACTGAGAAAACTTAAGTTCAGAAAGGCAAAGTGATTTATCCAGTGACTTATTAGGAAGAGTTCAATGGACCTGGGTGAAAGTTCAGGGGCCCCCACTGGTGTCTTAGGGTACTGCAGATTCTACTTTCCTGTTTCAGCAACATTAGAGATTTTAAAGCTGCATTTCATTAACAGTTGCATAAACCACCTGATGATAACCCCAATCATGTTGTCTTAAATTGTTTTTTTCAGTTTCTTTGTTGCCTTGTATGAGATTTATAATACCACAAGTTCATTAGATCTAAGGTCACACTTCAAGCTGGACTGTGCAGTTCCGTGAGAAGGTAAAGAAAATCAAAGCGTCAAGAGTCAGTCATGAGAAGAAGCCCTTGAACTTACAAGGGCAGTGAATGGTGGGTGTCACCACCTTCTTAGCACACAGGTTAAGACAGAAAGTGTACTAGACTATAATTTAACAGATATCACAGCATTGCTATAGACTTTAAGAAACATACTCTTCCTTATCTTCTTTCATATCTGTATGACGCAGTTCAACTAGGTGTCTTAGAAAGAGAGCTCTGTTTTACAGATCACCTCTGAAATAGCTGAAGATCTGAGTTTGTAATATTCACAGGTCAAGTATTAACTATGATCCAAGCAAATGTATGATTAAGACTGATTTGTGTTCCCTCTAGCCCTAGCTCAGCAGCATAGATGCCTGACAAGTGCGAGATCATAAGTTCGATCCCCAGTACCCAAGAACAAAAAACCTCGACCCCTAATACGGTACTATCTGGAGATGGAAATTTAGGTAGGTAAGAAATGATATAGATATAGATATAGATATAGATATAGATATAGATATAGATATAGATGATATAGATATATAGATAGATATAGATATAAAATCAGGCAGGTGGGAGCCTCATAATAGAGCTAGATACTTGCTAGTTTGTTTACTTTCTGTCCACCAAGTAGGTGCACAGCAAGTAGGTCACTATTTGCATGCCAAAAAGAAGGGTTGCACCAGACTTTAGCCGTGCTCTCACCCTGATCTTGGATTTCCAGCCTCAAGAACTATAAGGAAATTCACTGCTGCTGTTTACAAACAGTCTTTGGTATTTGTTACAGGCCTTGGTTGATTATGGCAGTGTATCAGTTTCCAAGACCACAAGAAGGACCAGGTGTTGGGGTACTTAATGTGCACGGGAGGGGATCCTCTGGAGATCTTTCCTTCTGGCACCTTGCCATAGAGGGCAGTCATTCCACCACATAGCTCTTCCAAACACTCTGCTGCTTTTATTTCTCAAAAGTAACTTCCAGGTAATTAACTTCCTAGCAGTTTTCTCCCAAAAGATAATAACCCAAGAAAGAAAAAGTTTCATCACTGTCTTTAAGAGAATTAGCTCCAAAGAGAATGTTCTTTCACCTAGGAACAGTCAAAGTCAGGATTACTGAGAACTGTTGCTACTAAAGAGGGCCAGTGTTGTTAAGGTCCACAGAGTTTCTCTTGTTGTGAAAGCTGAGTTGCTTTTATACCCAGCTAATTGCTCTTCCTCAGGAGTCTCTACCATCCCTTACACTGGCTGACCTCTACTAATGTCTCGTAATTGTAGCTAGTGAGGTGTGGGAAACTGGGGGGGAGTCTCAGCCTCCAGATCCACTCTGCACTCAGAGTTCCAGAACTTTCCCAGCATAGCTGTACTTCAAGGGTTGCTCCTGCAATTACCTAAGAGCTCCTCGTTTTTCCTGGTCAAACACTAAACTCTTAGCTCTTAACTCTCCTTGTAGCACATTAACACTTTTATATCACTTACTCAGTGTTAGACATGCTAAGTACTTTCTATATATTAACTTACTAAATATAACCTTGTGTGTTTTACCTTGTGTGTTTCTCTATAATGTTCTTGCTACAGTGGGGGAAGCCAGGTGTTCTAATTATAATATGTGTTCAAGCAGAGAATCTGATCCAGTTTGTCTGGGCCTAGGGGCTACAATAAGGAAACTTGTTTCATTTGTTTTGCAGCCTTCTTTTTTTATTTTAAAGAGAATAAAACAACAGAGAACAGAACAAAGCAAGCAACACAGCACTTCAGAACAAGACAACCAGATATTAACAGTAATTACCATAATGTCTCTGTCTTTGAAATAGTTGAGCATACCTTCACACACAATAATATCAAACATAACAAAATAGTATAAAACCATTCAAGAGAGTGAAAGTATTACAGAACATTCAAAACCAAATAACAGAAGAAAAATCTTAGTACTATGAGGTGTCCACCCCCCTCTCTAGGAAATACAATGCATTATAATATCTACCTAAAAAACAAGAAGATGTAAGAACAGCATTCCATGCTTACTCTCCTGGAATTCCCAGGATGCTGGAGAGCTGCCTACTTCTTGTCCTCTTACCCCTGCAGGAACATCTCAAATCCAAACTCCTGGAACTTTTTCAGATCGCCTCAGTGCATTCAGTCAGCAGGCACTAACGTTGAGACATGGCAAAGTAACCGTTTCTTCTGAAAAAGGAAAACCTTTTAGTTCTGCATTAGTAAATAAATCTTTGCCCCTTTAATTTTTTTAAGGAAAAATGCATACTATTAACTTTGGATTATGTGTATTTTAGCTTCTGAAAGATCGATATGATAGCTGGTGAGCTTCAATCCTTGAGACAGTTTATATTGCTTCATCTTTACAGAGGTCAGTTTCATTACACCATTTTTTAATTAGTAACTAGACTATAAAAAGCTTCAACCTTGCCCCAGATTTCCTCCACTAATGTCAGCAGGTTTTGAGATCCTAAATTACCCTTTCAACCTCCTGTACCCCATCTCCTTGGGTACCTGCTTGAGAAAAGAAAGCTGTCTTCACCTCAGTGCTTAAATTCTGTGAGAAAACAATCACATGATATGAACTACCACAGCAGACTGGCCAGCAGTATGTAAGCGATCAACATTTGTTGACTAAGATAGATTGATGAATACTGAGTGCACGAATTCAATCTTACCTTTGGAATTCAGGGCTCCAAACTTGACTTTTAAATTAAAATCAGTCTGTTTCTTACTAGGTAACTCCATGTAGATAACTGAACATCTGCACTCAGGGGTTTCTTTAACCATAAAATTACATTATATACTAGCATATATCTAATAGAGTGTGAGGATTAAATGAATTATTTTATGCAAACTGCTTGCAACAGTAATGTGGTATAGTAGAAATTACCCACTTTATTGATTTTTTTGTTTAAATTTTTAATTTTATTAAAGTTGTTTAAGTATTTAAGCATCATATATATGAAATAATATGTACATGAAATCATATATGTGATTTTTTTTGTAAGTTTGGCTAAGGATTTCTCTGTTTATTCTTTCTAAGAGCCAACTCTTCAATTCATTGATTCTTGGTACTGTTTTTAGTCTCCATTTCAATAATCTATGCCTGATCTTCATGACTTCCTTTCTTGTACTAATTTTGAGCTTGGCTTGTTCTTGTTCTACTTTATCGAGATGCCTCATTACCCTGTTCATTTGATCTTACTCTGTCTGTCTAAGGTACACACCCTCAGCAATAAATTGCTCTCTTAGGACTGCTTTCATTGTAAAACAGAAGCTCTGGCATATTGTACCAGCATTACCCTTAACTCTAGGAACTAATTTCTTACTTGGTTTCTTCTGTGACCTACTGATTATTTGAATATGTGTTATTTAATCTCTAAGTGTCTTCAAAATTTCTTTGGTTTCTATTGCATTAATTTTCAGTTTCAGTGCACTTTTATCTCAATATACATATGATAATTTCAATTCTTTTTAATTTAAACAAACTTCATGGGTTGGTATGTGCTATTTTGGAGAATATTCTGTATGCTGCTAAGGAGAATCTATATCTTGTTGTAAGACAGAACATTTTGTAGGTATTAAGCCAATTTGGTTACAGGTGTAATTCTGATGCTTCTTTGTTGATTTTTTTGTCTATGTGATCTATTTGAGAAAATGGGGCACTGGGACCCTTCTTTCTTACTGTGCTGATGTTTTTAAGATTTTTTCAGTAGTATTTGTTTTATGAAGTTGGGCGGACAAGTACCCAGGGCATATAGATTTGTACTGCTGTCTCTTCCCATACAGTTTTTCCTTTAATTACTATGTAGTGGTCTTTGTTGCTTCTGATTGAGTTTGTCATAAAATCTATTTTGTACAAAAAAAAGAGTAAGTTCTTCCTGCTTTTGAATACTCATTGCATGGAATATTGTTTTCTAACCTTCAATTTTAAAAATCTATTCTTTTAAAATTAAATATGTATCTTCTATGTAGCGTACAATTGGATAGTAGTTTTCTTTCATATAATTTGCCAATCCATATCTTTTAAGTAGGAGAACTGAGGCCATTTGCATTGATAGTTACGATGGAAAGACACTGACTTGTTCCTGTCATTGCATTATTTTTGTGGTGTTGATTCACCATTCTAATTAATTTGACTGCTCATCTGACTAATACACTCATTCCATGTGAATTTTTTGGTATTATTAGTTGCACTGTTTGTCTACAATGACCTTGAAAATTTTTTGGAGTGCTGGTTTTTTAGTTGCACATTTAGTAAGGCATTCTCTGTTATGCAATTATCTGTATTTCAACATCAATTTTGAAACTTAGTTTTGTAGGAAACATTATTCTTGAAAATTCTTTTTTGAGGCTTGAAACACTCCAAGCTGTCTTGGACTTTAAAATTTGTGCTAAGAAGTCAATTGTAATATCTATTGGTTTATTTTTGTAAATGATTTACTCCTTTCCTATAACTTTTAAGATACTGTTCTGGAGTTAGATTTCCGGGATTTTGACTCTGATGTGTCCTTGAGAAATTTTTTCTCTGGTAATGGCTATTTGGGGTTCTATTTGCCACACTTAACTGTATGTTGGATTCTTGCACCATACCTGGAAAGTTTTCTGCCATGATGTGTGTATTTTTTTCTGTGTTTTCTGTCTCCTGACCTTTCTCCAACTCTAATTAGTTTTAAATTGTTGTTTTTGTGTCATCTAGCTGTTGGATCAGTTTCACTTGCTGTCATGCTTTTAATCACGTGATCATATGCATCAGACCTGTCTTCCGGTACCCACTTTAGTCCCTCGATGTTCCCTCTCACTGCCTGTGCTGTCACTGGAATTATTTCTCTCTTATATTTCTGTTTGTCATCTTTTATGTACTCTGCTAATTCTTTAGCAAATTTTTCATTGTTTGAATCATGTTGGTTGACTCTGCTGATTGTTTATTTGTATCTTTTTTAAGCTCACTGATCAATTTGTTTGTTAAGCACATTGTCTGTTTAGTTACATCTTTCAGTTTGCTATATTTCCTTGTTTCTTCTCTGGTCATTTTATACAATTTAGTAATTCGTTGACTGATATCTTCCTCATTGATGACTCTTAGATCTGCTTTTCAGGAGGAATTCTGAGTGCTATTTTGTTGTCCTTTTTCTCCTGTCTCTATTTTTGGGAGGGATTAGGATCAACTAGAATGAAGACTCTGACTCTGTGGATAGAATGACTAGCTATTTAGACTCTGCTTTGTGTTTTGATTTTTCTTTTGCTTCAGGGTGTTAGTTACTTCTACCTACTAAGTTTAACAGCATTGGACCTAGTCGTTGGGTCACTGCTCACTCATGCTGTGGGAGCCCAGCAGAGTCCTATCCGTGCTCAGGTCTAATCCATCTGTGTTTGTCTTCTAGTGCCCACTAGTGTTTTCTCATACACCGCTTCCCAATTTCCCATTCCTCCAAAGCCCTGATTTGTGAATACGTCCCTTGCAGCGAGCCTTCTTGAGGAGGAGGTTTACAGTGATTCATTTTACTATGTCACAAGCCAGGCCACTGCGACAGTGCTGGCTCCCTCCCTCAGGTAGCCTGACCCTTTCTGAGTGGACTAGTACGCTGGACATTGGTGTAAGGGATGCCACAGCCCAGCTGTGGTCTAGCTTTCCTCTTCAAACCACCCTGACACAGAATGTCTTCCAGTTATGTTCTCTTTTCATTTTTGCTCCCGCATCTGGCTGTCTTTGTAGCTCCTGCCTGAGTACTGCACCTATTTTTGTTCTGTGCAGTGTTCAGAGTCCAGTCCCTTGCCGCTGCCCCTCGCTGGCCATGATAATCTCTCATAAACAAGTGATCAAACTTGGCCCACTTCTCGATTTATTCTAATAGACTTAGTTTGTGTGTGTTGTCCTCTTGTTGTTGAGTGCCTACACTAATACCTTCTTTCTCTTTCAAAAGGGCCCAGGTGGGCTGGGGATCTAGCTCAGCGGCACAAGCGCCTGCCTTGCAAATAGGCAGTTGTGAGTTCGATCCCTGGTACTGATAAAAACGAAAAAGACAAAACAAAAAAAAAAAAAAAAAAAGGGCCCAGGTTCACTGTTGAATTATATGGTCACACTGTTCATCAAATGCTGCCTCACACAATGCAATAATTACTACACAAGATCATTTATGTGGGATTCTCATCCAAAAACTTGGGCCTGATTTGGTCAGGAAGGATGAAACAGGCAAGTCCAAATTTGGGAAATCTTGCAAGATAATTAAGTGATTTGGAGTCTCTTTAAAAATGTTTAGTATTATCAAAGAAAAGGTCTTTGAATATTTTAATGATAAGTTGGAGAATATCCTTATTTCTTAAAAGACTGATATTTAGATAGTATATAGTTGAGACATTTTATCCAATCTGATTGTCTTTGAATTCAACTGTCTTAAACACTATATTCCTTCTAGTTATCAACATATTTACATATAATTCTGTCATCCCACTTTGAGTTTTCAGTGTGAGTCCCACCATTCTTTGCTCTTATTCCTGTTTTCCTACTTGCTCTTTGATGGACTATTTTTTTCTGTTTTGTTTTGTTCCCTACCTGAGCTTACGGTAGGGCTGTGTGCCTCCATGTGTCCTATTGGTTGCTCTGCAGTTTACATTATGCCTGTTTATTTATCATAGAACAGCTTCGAATGACAGTGCCCCACTCACTGATAATGTGTACTTCTACCTCTCCATCCTTTGTCTCATTTCTATCTCACAATAAATCATTATTTTACACTCAAATACAAAAAGATACTTTAAAGAAATAAAAATTAGAAAAAATTACTCATTGTATCTTCCTACATGGTCACCATTTCCAGTGGTCTTTATTTCTTTATAAAGTCATGTTTCCATTTAGTATCATTTTCCTTTGAAGGAGATTTTTAGCACTGCTTACAATCTAACAAGGTTGGCAAGAAATTTTCTCAGCTGCAGTTTTATTTAGATAAAAATGGTTTGGAGTGATTTTTTTAAAGAATATTGAATTCATGAGATAGTTCCTCCATCCTTAAAAAATGTTATTGTCTTTGGCTTGAAATTTTCTGATAAAGAATCTGTAATGATTTTCACCTCTGTTCCCAGACACAGTGGTTCTTGGGACAATTTTCCCTCCAAGGGACACTGACAGTCTCTTCCAGGTGCCAGAGGAGGTGGTGTCGATGCTGTCAGTGAGTGACGAGAGGCTAACCATGCTGCTCAACATGCTACAGTAACAGGATGGCTCTAATACCAAAGAACTGTCCAGCCAAATTTCCCATAGTGCTGAAGTTTAGAAACACTACTCTGTAGAAAGTTTGTCTATTTTAATCAAATTGATTGTAATATTTTTCTCTTTATTATTTATTTGCAGCCATTTGATTATGATGATTCTTGGTATACTTTGTGTTAGTGTGTGTATGTCTGGGAATTGTTGAGTTTTTGGATTTATCCATTTATATTTTATACCAAATTTAGGAAAAGATGTGCCTATTAAATCTTCAAATATTTGTTCTACCCACCATCTGTTCATCTCTCTTTTCTCTTTAAAGAGCTCCAGTTACATGCCCATTAGACCACCTAATACTATCCCATGGGTGCCTGAGGCTTCACCTATTTCCTACTCATTTTTTAGTGTTCTCTCTCTCTCTCTCTCTCTCTCTCTGTCTGTCTGTCTGTTTCTGTCTCTCTCCTCTATTTCTAAGCTATTTACAAATAAAATGCTGATGCTTGTAACTTATTTTCAAATGGTTTAACATAAAGAACTACAAAGTTTAAAGGAAAATGTGATGGTAAAATATTAACAAATGACAAAATATTAACAATTTGCATATCTAGGTTAGAAATATGAAAGAGGATTTTGTAGGGGGTTTTATTCAACTCTTTTCAAGGGCTTTAAATTTTGCCAAATAAAATATTATGAAAAGATAATATTTGGTTATCAGCCTCTGTCATATCTTCTGAAATTTTCTCAAAATATTTTAATATTAGTACCTCTATACAAAGAAAAACATAAAATTTTAAGTATTCCATTAATGAAATAAAACCACCTCAACTGCCAGAAACAACACAAGACTTCTTACATCTAAGGTGCTACTTGTCCTCTGGCAAGGCCCAAGACCATATCAACCAGAAAACCCTGCAGCCTTACCCAATTTCCTAACTGTAAAGGAAGAGGGAGTGGAACCAGATGTCTGAGATTTTCCCCTTCTCATCACTCATCTTTTGACAATGCAGAGATTACAGTGCCTGGATAAACAAAGAGATCAGCACTCAGGAAGAGCTGTTAGACAGCCTTGCATTACAATTCATCAAATTAAAACATTTATAAGTAGAATCTTAAAGCATTTTAAATAGGGTCCACTGGTTAAGCCTGATATTTGATTGGCTCAGGGATCCACTCAGGATTGGTGGAGGGCATTTCTGGCTGTGTCTGGGTAGGTGATGGAAGGGTGGCAATAAAAAGAAGTGGCAAAAAGTATTTGTTCAGCACAGATGGCACAAGGAAAATTATGAAACCTAAATATTCTTGATTTTGGTCACTTAGCAGGATCCCCAGTTACAAATACGAGGAGTTAGTTTGTCCTGCTGCTAGGAAGATTGGCAGAAGTCAAGATACATAGAATAATTTTCACAATCTGATACATACCTATAAAAGAAATCAACATACGCTTTTGGAAAATTACAGCTTCACAAGGAAAAGAAAATGTCATTTGGTCTGGAGAAATGAATAATTTTGAAAAATAAACTGTCACAGGAACTAGAAGTAAATTCTTTACTTAAGATATCGGGGCCAGGGATATAGCTCAGTGGCACAGCACCTACCTGGCAAAGTCAAGGTCCTGAGTTCAATTCCTGGTGCACAAAAAAGATATGATGTCATCAGTAAACCTTATCATCTCTTCAAAGAATTCAGAAAAATAGAAAAGAATCGCAGACAGCCATAAGAGTGATATGATTGGAAAAGAAGATGAGATTAAAATATTAAGAATTGAAAAGGAAGCATCACAGGATCAGATAAAGATAAAGCTATAGAACGTTGAATCATCAAGCTTTAATCCACTTGGTAAGTCATTTAAAAGCAAACCAAACTGTGTGTGATAGTGCACACTTGTATCCCCAGCTGCTCAGAAGTCTGCGGCAGGAAAGCTGCAAGTTCCTGCCCAGCATAAGTAACACGGCAACTTAGTGAGACTTATCTCTAAACAAACAAATAGGCCAGGGTTTAGCTCAGCAAGAAGGCTCTCTGCTCAGGCCTCAACATCAAAATAGAAAACAAATAAATAAGAAAACAAGAAAAACAAAAACTCCAAGTAGGTCATACAGAAGAGAAACCTCAGAAGCATTTCAAAAATATAGATAAGGAAAAAATGAGATATTGTAGAATAAAAAACAAATAATTAGGACAACTAAAAAATAAGTAATAAGATTAACTGAAAATAATATAAGATAGATCAAAAAGTGTTCACTGTGTTGAAGAGAAAATTATGGCAAGAAATGTATGCCTTAGTGTAAAGTCAGAATACATTTGCATTCCAAAAATAGAAACAGTCCTACAAATGTTCTTTCAGAGAAAAAAACATTTGCCTACATCTGTCAGAGTTCTTCACATAAAAAATTTTTTAAATTGTATTTTACTTGGTTGCAGACATAAACCTTGATGGGAGGCAGACAACAAATCAAGCACCAGTTTTGTAATTTATTTTCAGTTTTGTAATTTCTACACTGAGGGGCATGACAGACTCTGTAATGTCTCCACTCCTTGACTCCATCTGAAAGATAGTAGTAATAATAGTTGCAATTGCATAAGGTTGTTGGAAGTACTACATGCAGGACTTAGACCAAGGGCTAACACCCATGCATGGTAAGCCCCCCATGAAAGGTAATAAATACGTTTTATTCGTTGTGAGCTTGTGGTGAGTCAGCCTCTCATGCGCTGCTAGTGAAGTGCACCATGATCCTCGATGTCTCTGAATTCTTGAAAACTCCTTTAAAAGTTCCTTTAGAATCTCTGTGTAGGAAATAATGGAAAATAATGAAAGATGTATATACAAGGATACTCATCAAAGTATCTCTTATTTTTTTGATGATTGCATATAAAATACATAAAATAAAGATGACTGCTTCATGCATAAGAACTGTCATCTTTTCTGTGAAATTTTCTTTTATACCTAAAGCTCTTCATGTTCCCCTTTCCTATATACTCTAAAGTTGAAAATTAAAATACCTGAAAGCAAATAAAATTAGTCTGCTTTCTTTCTTAAATCTGTCCCTCCACAGTACAGGTTGAGAAGCAGCTCTGACCTGGGACTTGTCAAGGGTGATCTGGGGGTTGATTCTTGGTGCACTGCTGGAGTAACAGTGCCCCACCCCAGGTGTGAGCACAGCCACCTGAAGGGTCGTGGCCTGAATAGTATGGAAAGAGCAGAATGAGCATCACTGTCACTCGTCACTTGTTGCTGTAGCTTGTGCTTGCTGCCTTCCCCCTGCCATGAGCCCTTTCTCCTCCTCTCTACCTTGCTACTCTGCCTTGGAACCAGCCAACTATGAACTGAAATGGTAAACTATGAGCTATGTAAATCTTTCCTCCTTTAACTCTGGGTACCAGGTATTTTGTTTCAGCAATAAGAAAAGCAACTAAGACATAATATATTTAGTATAGAACATTATAAGAGCAAAAAATGGAACAATATTACAAAAGATTGATTTTTTAAATGTATATTTGTATAGGAAAATAGCAAAAAATAAATATTGTCATTTGTAATCGTTATTTCTGAACAGTGAGATAATAAATGGAAATCTTCAGTTTTTTCTGGATATTCTAAAGTTTCTAAACATATCTTCCTTTAGCTAAAATGTTATTAAAGTCTTTACATAAATCTTAAATTTTTTTCAATATATAAGTTAAAGTTTATAGGACAACTCAGTAAGAATTTTTAAAAGTCTCATCAGAATGACATTTGTCAATGGATCAAAGTTATAAAATTAAGAAGAAGAAGAACCTCTGATGTTCAACTATACAACATCTGATGTTCAATGACATAAATGTAAAGTCTTTTCAAAAGAGGTAGAAATGGGGATTTTGAATGGCTCACAACTAAGAAATGAGGAATGCTTGAAGTGATAAATATCCTTATAATCTTGTCAGATCAATGTGCGCAACGTACATGAATTGAAGACTACATTGTGCAACATAAATGTGCACAAATATTCTTGTCAATTAAAGAATTTTAAAGGCTCATAAGTCCATTTGTGCACCTACTTCAACCTCCTTCATCCTCCTGTACTAAATAAGGGTGGAATATCACTCAGTTTATATCTAAACTTTGAAATGCAATTTTGTTTTTCAGGAAATAAGTACTGTCAACCTCAATCCACTGCTGTCCTAGATGCTTCTGCTACTAAAGTATCAAAACTTCCAGTAGCAAAAGTCTTAACTTTCTTGGTTCAATGGGCTGGCATTTGACTAGAAAATCGGAACTGATCTAACAGATTGAAGATTTTCTTGAAAATCCTGAGTGCTAATGCTGCCCCACTGACATGAGGGTTCTTTCTTCAAATAAAAATAAATGGCTTTTCATTCTGCTCTGAACAACAGAATAGCACTCAAATATAAAATGCTACCAACTAGTTGATATTGCTCAATTCTGTGAATACAGCTTTTCAAAGATATTCTATCATTTAGTCCCATATGGACTACAACAAAAAAGGCAAGTATTATTATTGTATTTCACTTCTATTTTTAATACATAAATTTAAAATCATTTTTGTATTGTCTGGCAATGTGTTCCCTTCACCTTAAATCCCACCTTCCATGAAATACTATAATAAAAAAAATTTATTTATTTTTATAGAAACATTTGCACACCATCTTGTAGTAAACAAGAAGGCCATGAAGTCTGTTTCCACTAGTGCAAGAAGCAAAGGAGAGCTTTCAGCCTAGAAGTCACTGAAATTTCCAGTATGAAACTGGATGGTGTGAAATGCTACCTCTACTGATGTCACAGACACCAATGTGTCCATCTCCAAATGAGCGCTAGTAGCTGTGGGTTCCTTCAACAGCTCCTGCCAGACCAGATAGGAACTGTTTCATAGATGACCAACAAAAAGCTAGTGCAAGAAAAGTAAAAACTGAACTGTTTCGCAACAAACATAATCTAAAATTTTGGATAAAATCTATCAATAACAAACAGCAATCAAGCAAATCATATTTAACTAAGATCAGTCATGATATAACAGTATAAATTATACAGGGATCCAGATTAAGTTAATAGGAAATTAAAGATGATTGCTGTGCTATATCCTGATATTTTGGGGATAGCTGTCTGTGCCCTCAGATCTAGTGCTTGTATACAAACTGGGATGAAGTAAGTTCTATCTAAGCAGAGTGGTGTGAGTAATTAGGGTTTTAATTCCTGACAGCAATATCTTCTGCTGTCTTTTTAAAGACTATCCCTCCCCTTTCATTCCCCCAGGATGTACTGTGTATTTTTGGGTCTCCCCAACACCCTCGGTTTTATATTGGGAGGGCAACCTGCTATTTACCTAAGTGTTTCCGAACTTTCTCACTCCTGGACTTGATCTCTAGTTGTATTTCTTTACCTATTAAAGCCTGTCTCTTCAACATATCCATAAATACTGGTCCAGTTACCCCTATTACTCTCTGGTTCCCTATCACATAGAGTTCTGTTTTCTCATATTTGAGTTTTGGTTCATATACCCTTCTTCAGGTTAATTATATTTCCTATTAAGAGCATCTTGGTGGACCCTACCTCTTGATCCATTCTGCCTGCAATTCTCTTTTTTCCTTAATTTAGTGTATCTAGGCCATCTGTATTAGAAATTATATCCAACCTTCTCTGCCTCATTTCTGTTGTGCTCTTTTTCCATCATTAGTTGTCTGTTTGTCTTCCTCATTTCATTTTTTGCACCATTCATTGAGGCCTCATTGCCACTGTTCCTGGAATCTTGGTAATTTTCTCTCTCTTTAGAATGTCCTGCAGTGTTCTCTGTAGAGTTGGATTGGTGGCTGAGAATTCTCCCAGTTCCTCTTTATCTTGGAAGCATCTTGTTTCTCCGTTAATTTCTAGGGAAAATTTTTCAGGGTATATCAACCTGGGCTGGAAGTTATTCTGTTTAAGGGCTTGGAATACTTCGCTCCACACTCTTCTCAATTTGATGGTTTGTTCTGAGAAGTCTGACGTAATTCTGATGGGTGTTCCCTTGTAAGTAATCTGTTTCTTGTCTCTGACAGCATTTAGTGTTCTTTTCTTATATTGGATTTCTGGGATCTTGATTATCATATGCCTGGTTATAGTTCTGTTTTGGTTGTAGGTGGCTGGAGTTCTGTATGCCTCATACATCTGAATACCTTTTTCTTTTCCTATGTTTGGGAATTTTTCCTTGATTATTTCTGTGAATAGCCTTTGCGGTTCCTTTGTTTGTACCCCTGGTTCTTTATTCACATTCTTTATTCTTAAGTTATAGATCCTCTTGTCATCTTCTAGCCTTTGTATTATTACTGCTTGTTTCCTTGTTATTTTTAAGAAAATTTTCCTTTCATGATCCCACATTTCAAACCTGTCCTCCAGTTTGGATAATCTATCCTTAGTTTCTTTCAAGCAGTTTTTCCAGCTTTCAATGGAGTTTTTAATTTCCTCATAATCTCTTTGAACCTGCTTCATGTATTTTGTGTTTTCTCTATTTTCTTCATCAAACAATTCTCCCCTTTTTTGTGTTCCTCCATTCTTCCATCTGGTTATTTTCTTGAGAGGTGCTTAGCATTTCTTTTATTATTCTATTTATATCTTACTTTACTTTAAACACATTTACTTTGAGCTCATCTATGAGGTCCTAAAGATATCACTTTATGTCCACTGGTGCCATGTCTGACATTGCATGTTTGCCGTCCTCAATCTCCTTTGCGTTTACCTTTCCTGGATAAATGTTCTCCAGGTTAGGGGCCAGGGACCTTTTCTTTCTGTTTCCTCTTCTCATATTTTTTGTTCCTTCCATACAGGTGTATATAGGAGGCCCAGTTTCTTTCTTTGTTGGTTACAGTTCATCTGAAGCGAGCTGACTAGGTGCTCCCACACACTGCAGTGTACTACGGAGGTACAGACCGGGGCAGCCTATATTGGGCCCGCCCCTCCGGGTCAGTCAACCTGCTGGGGGCTTCACTGCATCAGGGTGCACTGTCGGGCACAGGGACTTGGTTTGGTTAGCCTATTGGGTCTCAGTACGGGGCATGACCCAGGTCAAGCACTCCCCACCGATCCCACTTGAGAAGGGAGCAGCTGACTAAAGTCACTGCTGTTCCTTGTTCTAGGCAGTCTGCCAGCCCCAGAATGTTGTCTGTTGGAGCCCCTTTTTTCCTATTGAAATGTTTCATTCCTGTCACTCACCGTAGGTTGAGTGCCAGCTCAGTTCTCCATTCAGTTCGCTGACTCCTGTCCTCAGTGCAAGTGCATTTCCAGTGAGTCGAAGTGGAGGGATTTCTGAAGGCTTGGTAACTCACCGCCACTTGGGTTTGGGCACTGCAATGGGAGCCCAGAGCCTTTAGCTGTTCCAGTCATAGCATAGGACTGTATGTTTGATTGGTTCTTCTCACCTTGGATCAAGAGGATTCATCTCCCTCTGTTCGCTACTCCCCACGTTGTACTATGTTGAATTCTAAGTTGACTATGTCAGGGAGCCTCTGTATCATGCTGTTATCTATCCACCATCTTTACTGGGGAATAGTGAATTTGTCTTTATGTGAGGACTTTTTGCAAAGAGCTAGGGAAAAGTACATATGACTTCATTCTCAGTAATGTTACATTGTGTAACTGTGAGTTTCATTATAGTTGTATGTATGTAGTATTTTGTTTCTGCATAATAATAAATAAGTGTAGAACAAGAAAAACTCTCACATACAGATCTAAATCTTTGTTGGTTATCAGAGCAGGAATTCTTTTTCTACAGATAAAGATGCATACAATGAAAACTAGCGATATGAAAATACACAAAAATTCAATTTTCAAATTATTTTTAACTGCTTTCCATGCAGCCTATTCATTTGTAGTGTCAGCTGCTACACATTATGAGTAGCACCCCACCAAAAAGTCACATAGGAAGGTATTTCAAGATATCATTCATAAATATAAATAAGCTACTTAATTATTGGTTTCAACCTGAGAAGATAATCATCTTTAGGTTTTTCAAGATTTCTGAGCATGGAAAGCAATGCATACCTTGCAGGTATGAGAGCCACAATATAATAAAGACCAAGGCTTCAGCTCTTTGTCATTCTTGATCTCAGCCAAAAAGACAGCTCCAACTACCAAAGAACATGAGAAGGATTGGGCTTCAAGGGCAGATGGAACCAGAGGTGGTTCAGCTCTCTGCTTCTCCTGTGATAAATCACCTCCTTGTCTCCTGTACAGTCCTGTCTTTCCCATAAGGCACACAGAACTTCCTATAATTCCTAGCCTCCAAGAAAGACTACTAAGCTTTTATTAGTTCCAAGTCAAAAAAAAAAAATTGGAGTAAGACTGTGACCTAGATTCCTTATGTTCATATATGCCTATTCTCAAACCAAGACCTGACACTGGGGGCTGGGTACTACGACTGTCCTAACTTGAAATAATTACAGACTCCTCAATCACTAGGCCAGTAAAAAAAATCCTGTAACAACATGATAGCATTCACTACACACTGTGCTAGAGAAATGAGAAAGAGGCACTTTCCTAATGAGAAGGGCAGTGCTTTTCCCAAAGCTAAAAGAGCTCTGGGAAAGCTAATCATATATTTAAGTCAAATATATTCTCCCAATTTCAACTCACTCAAATAAATGTTCGTACAATATGCTCAATTATATATTCTTCTAATTATTCAGGTTTTAAAAATAAATTGAAAAATATCTAAAATTTATTGAATACAAATTAGTCTCACTAAAGCAATCCAGTGCAATTTATATTGAGTCAGATCATAATTATCTGGTCTAGAAATATATAAATCTCTTATCTTCTTTGGACTGTAATCTTATTTACTTCGATTTTCTTTTTTATCAGCCTGTTTCAACAAGTCTCTTCATAGTTACCTCAAAAATGTAAAAATCATAGTTGTATTAGAGACTGTATATGGTATTTCATAGATATTACTAATAAATGTGTTTACTTGAAAAAAGTGTAGTGTCTATGATTTCAGGGACATTTACTCTCATTTACTGAAAACACATTTGATGAAGGTAATTGCCACCATGACCATGAGTCGTATCGTGAACAGATTGTTTATAGCTGTGAAATGTGTTGTTTTCAACTCATCTATGAAGTAGTCATTTTAAATATATTGTAGACTCTAAAAATTCTTGAAATATAGTTGACACAAAGCAGTTAGTAGGTCTTTTGGCTTTACAGGGTTAGAATATGGTAGGAAAAAATAATTGCTTATAAAAGAAAACCATGGAATGATTTTGTCAACTGATACCACATTAATTCTGGGTGGGCCTAAAGAGGGTCTTCAGAAGCATTGGTGTCTGATTCAGTTGGTTGAGCAAAGTTGGTGGTCTTTCCCAGAGAGGGTAGTCAACAGCCAATCTGTTGAAAGCTACATACAATAGAGTGAAAAGAAACAAATACTCTTCCTCCATCTTTCTCTCTTCTCCTTCCCTTTCCTCTCACTTCTCCCTCGCTGACTGACCATTTGAGTTAACACATGTTCTCCTGCCCTTAGATTGAAGCTTACTCTGTAAGTGCTCTGGGTTCTTGGTTGGAATTTACAGTACTGTCTTTCCTTGTCTCTCCAGCTTACAGATGGCTTATCATGGAAATTCTCAGCCTCCACAATTCTTTATAATAAATCTCATTATTTCATTTTATTTCTCTCACACATGCAAGCACACATGCACATACAGGCTCTGCTACTCTAGAAGATCCTCATTATTACACATGGTATCAATGGGCACATTGTTAAATACAGGACTGAATTTGTTTTGTGTTTAAGAGGTTGAACAACCCTCAGTCAGTGAGACTCAGAACTAGCAAGTATTGGTTCAATGCCTTTCTAAAAACAAATGGAAGGAAATACAGGGAAGTCAGATTCTACCTTACATCTGGTTTTTTGTTTCTTACTGTATCAAGGAAGTTTTTAAATTGTTATTTTGAATAGAAAGTGCTCATTTGCACACCTCTCTAACCTTAATTTTGTGATTTTTCTCAGGGATGAGTGGAGTAATTAGGAACATCAGTAAACACAGAAGGAGTAGGAACCTCACTTTTAACACTATAAGTCAACTTCCTCCCCATTATAATTCTCTCTCAAGATCAAGGTCATGAAAGAAAATCAGCAGGTGTGATTCTTCCCCAATGGTCAACTTACTTTGTTTTTCCATTTTTATGCTTTCATGAGCACTGTATAATTGACTTCCATAATGACTCTAAAGTATATTTAACAGCCTCCTATCCATGTTGACAGAGAGGAAACATGACTATCAAATTGGCTCCAGGAAAAACACAAATATGAGTGGGTATTGGTAGAAAGATCAATCTATTGCATTACAATTCCAAGTCAACTTTGACCACCTGCTCTAGCTCTTCCAAACAGGGATGGATATAACAAACAAGCACTGGGATGTCCAGAGGAATTTCTTTCATTCTGTTAAGTTCATGGTACAGTTTGGCCATTGCTTAAACCTTTCATACTCCTAAGGAAAGCAGAAGGAAGGAAAGACCAAAGAAAGCTTTGGTTCAACCGGCAAGCATTTATGAAACACATCGTCCTGTGTGCCATAAATACCTAAGCCTTTCAAGAAAACCTTTTCAAAACCCCTACAGTAGCTTCCCTTCACACTCAAAGCAATGGTCAAAGACCATGAAGGAATCCTGAAGGATTCTCCATCATCTTTTCTCCATCCTTCATTTCACCCCAGTGACAATCAGGTCCTGGCATTTCTCCCATACATCTTTCTTGCTTCCCCCTTAGAACTTACATGATTCACTCCGTCTGGGAGTCCTCACCCCGGGAACGTGCATAGCTGAGCCTCTCCTTCTTCTTGTCTTTCTCCAATTGCCACCTTCTCAGTTAAGTCTTCTCAAACTGCACTTCCAAAGTCTCAGTCCCTCTATGCACTTCTTCATTATTTTCCACTTTATTTTGTGAGGTGCTTACCTTCCTTTTACATAGTATATATTTTAGTAGCTATCTATATCATTAGATAAATTGAAGCAAGATGGGATTTTTTGTTTTGTTCACTTGCAGGTTACAAAAGGGTATTATATACAAATGGTCACCAATAAATATTTTTATTTAATTGACTGTTTTTATTTTTATTTAATTTATTTTTGTCTCATAACAGCTCTAGGAGGTTGATGTTACTTTTATTCCTATTGCCCAAAAGAGAATCAGAGATTATTTTGCCTAATTTTCCAGAATTAATAGAAGGCAATGTTACTTGTAATCTACAATTTCAAGTTGAGGACCTATTCTTCCCTGCCAAAGACACTTTGGAAGCACAGTCCAGAGTGAAGATGGAAATGAGTGAAGAAGGGTACTAAAAAGATTGGGAGAAACATCCATGTCCTACAATCAGGTGAGCCGATGGGGCATGTATTACGTGGTCAGATGTCTGATGCATGAGGCTTCTGAATTAGTCACAGGTCCTACCCTTTTTGAATAAGAGGACACAAGACATTTTCAGTTGTTATGTTATAATTTTAAAGTGTTTCAAAATTATAAATAAGCTCTTTTTAGATTCGAAAATATCTACATAAGCTTAGGATTGCCTCTCTAAAAATAGAACTGCTTTTTGTCCTATCTAGCACATACAATAGGTGACACACTGTGGTATGAAACAAATGGCATTATTGTCTTGAGTTTATCCAATAACTCTATCATAAGAATCAGGTTTTAATCTCTTATTGTGTGTCTAATACTCCATGGAGTACTCTCCACTCAGATATGTGCACCCACCTTTCTGAGAAAGCAATCTTACTTGGTTTAGCAGAACTAACTTACTTTTGCAAGTTTCTAAATTTTTCTTCCTGGCTTGGGTTTTTCAGAATCTTTGAGTTGAGACTTACTAACAAGTGGTATAACTACAATCTGATTAGCTTAAGCAAAACATAAATTTACTAAAATATGGAAATATAACAATAATAACAAAAAAGAACTAAGTACACTAGACCCAGAGAGATCCAGAAATAGATCTGTATCCTTTCCAGGCTCTGTATTTCCAATCTGTGCTTTAATCTCAGTATGTTTCCTCTCTGACCAACTTCTTCTACATACTTATTGAAAACCTAGATACCAACTTCTGTATCTTGTATCTATCTTACTGCTGTGTTCCCCCTAGAGACTCTACATCCCCTGATTAACTTTCAAAACTCTCAGGGAAGGATTTTGATTGGCTAGCTTGAAAGCCCATCCCTGGGTCCCAGTTTTCCATGGCCAACAAAAGTAAATAATAAATAGACCATCCCTTCAAATTCTATGACTGGAGTGGACAAAGGAAAGTTTCCTAGAAGCGTTGGCGCAGTGATCACACACCTAGGAGAGGAAGGCAGGTCGGAGGAGTCCTGCCCAGCACCAACTGGGATTTCACGCTCAGATCTGTTTTGAGGTTCTATCATGTCGTACAAGTCCTCTCTTGTGAGGCATTTCATCCACACCCCTTCAATCTACTCAAATGCCTGTTTCACTCCATTAAGGCCATTATTACAAAATATCATCAACTCAATAATTTACGAACAGTGAAACTTACTGTTTATTCTTCTGAAGCCAAGAAGTCTAAGTCAAGATTCCAGCAGAACTGGTGTCTGGTAAAGACACCAATTCTATTTATAAATTAAAGACAATACCTTCACATGATCAAAGAGGTCCAAAGAACTCCAGCGAATAACCACTTTTAGAAGTGTCCCCCCTCAAAACTAATCTCCACTGTAGGCCACGCCTATTAACACTGTCACACTGAGAACTGTTTCAAAATAGAAATCTTAAGGGATAAGCATTCGGCACATAGCGCAGCCTTTCCATCAAAGTACACAAAAGGTGTCAGAGTGCAAGGCAAAGTGCATTAACCCCAGTAATATAAGGAGTTACTGTGAAGACTTCCAGTAACTGACATTTACTATCTCAATTTCATGAGGGGGAGGATGTAAAAAGAGTTAAGATCTATTATACACTTACATCAGCTCCCCACAGTGAATGCAACCATTGTGTGCTACACATACTAACCAAAATAAAAATCAAAGACAAAACATCTCAATTTTATTTTACTACTGTAATTCATTTCGCCAACCCTCACTGAAAGGTAACTAGAAGGTCGTACACATGATTAAGTATAATGTATTGATTGAAAAGAAGTTTTCATGGAGTTATCTTACAGGGGCATCTAGAAATGATACTCATTTATGATCTGTGCCTCTATGTACACTAAAATGAGCCAGTGCGTCTTACATCTCACAGAGGGTCCCAGCACCTTTGGGTGTGAGTTCACTTCTTTGGTACAAATGCAGTGGGTTGGTCATCACTGGCACACCTTTGGAATGTCAGGAAATTGTAGTAATTGATCCTCACTTTAAAATCACCTTCCTTGATGATTTGTGTGGATAATATTTGATCTAGAAAAATTAAAAATACGTGTTAAGTTGTGTCTATTATTTGTCATAAATAAATTACATTCATGTACACTTAACATAGAATTTCTTTTTCTGCCTCTCACACACTCACACACACACACACACACACACACATACATGCACACACACACACCTCTGTTTCATAGTAACTGAATTAAGGAATTTCAGATTAATTTGGAAGAAAATCAGTTTTTAAACAGAAACTTTGAGAACATTTTTCTGATTAAAAATAAGTCTGTGAGCATGCTCAGCTTCTGACAAAGCCGGTAGTGATTCCATTCAACATTATGATTCACCTCATCTCAGTGCGTATGAGCAAACTCGGAGTCCAACAATAACTACAGATGCATAGGAGATGGCATAACACACCAACAGAAAAGTCTCCCTCGCCTTACTAAAAATGACTACTTTTCCAAATACATTAACTTTCCACATACAGCAATGGCCACAGAACAAAGCAAGGAAAATCCCGTCTATTAATCAATACTCATATAATGAATTCCATGTCCATCTCAACAGCAGAAATGCTCCGTCAGAAGGAGACACAGCCACAGTGCCAGCCACTGGCAAGCTGAGCATTGTGCACCAGGGTTTCTGGTCTGTGATTCATTAACCTCCGGATGTGACACACTTACTAGGAGCCATACAAAAGCAAGTCTGCCACAGTTCCCACACCATGAGCTTCCAATCAAGAAGAAACAGTGAGGAGTATTCCATGAAACAAAAACATTTTTAAAAAGGCAAGAAGAAATGGTGCAGGGAGCAAAAATTCAAAGGGACACCTAAGGCACGGAGGGACAGGGCATTGAAATTTGGATTGCTTTTCAAGATTAAGTTCAGCATCCAGCGCTAGAAAGGGCCTCAATTGCTTCAAGAAATATAATATTCCGGTGGAGCAGAAGGGAGCAGGGAAATGAAAGAAAATGCAAATCTCCCCAGGTCAGGGGCAGTGGTTTACTTGGCTTTGCATTCTCCATAATCCCTAATAGAGGAGAAGGAACAAAACACACAGGAGGCTCTCAGGGCAAGCATGAGTGAACTCATTCTTTATAGCATCGTTGCTTAAAATGTTTATGAGGCAAACCGTGCCAATTAGACGCTCCAGGCCCAACGGGTTTGTGATCAAGTCAGTTTCTTGGGACTGTGGTATCATTTACAAGATGCGCCAGGCCAATGGGTACGTTCCAGGATCACAGAGGTCCAGCTTCTGCATTTACTAATGCTCCTTTCCTCAGTGCATACCAGCTCAAAATATCTCTAATTTCTATACGTTTATTTGCCTTTTTGTTGTGCTAAGCATTTTCAACACAGGCAGCCTAAAACTCCCTTCTAACATCCATATTTGGAAGATATTTTCTTCAAAACTAGAGTACAGAGATATAAAAATGATTTTTAAAAAGACTGTTAGCTCCAGGAGGTTAACTTGACATTTATGAACTTAACCAAGTTACTTAAGCTCTCTGATATCACTCGACAGCATAATGTCATTTAAGACGCAACCCATCAGAACCTAAGAAAGGCAAAAATAATGAAAACAAGAAGTATTTTCAGACAAAAGTAGAATATGAAGGTAAATAAAATCAGTCACAAGAAAACATTTAAAAGAAAAATATCTATCAATAAGTTAGAATCTCCTAGGAATCTAAGACTAATTTTTTCCCCTTTGACTGCATATTTTTTGAATGGAATGAAATGAGAAATACTCTTAATGGTCATGAAAGGAAAGCTAGTGTGAAGCAATCCATCATAATTTATTGCTAAACAATTTTTGCCCTGCATAATGAGATTAATACTTTGCATCAAGCATTAGGTTAATAACCATCATGCTAAGCACTGCTGAAGTACCATTAGCGAGGTGGCTCCTCGGCCTGTTGGAATGGCAGCACATCCCAGCCTTGAAGAAGGTGCAGCAGTCTCACCTCTTTCCAAATATTAATTGAAGTAGAACAAAACTCTCATTCTTAAGAACAGATTTTCAGAGTGCTTTCAAAGGTGCAAAAGACATGCAGGTCAAATAAAAATCCCATGATCACAAGTTAAATTATGCAATTCTTGGAAATATAAAATGACCAGTTTACTGAAAATTATGATGAAAATCAATGAGAAAGCATTTTTCTTTGAAGTGACAAAGCTAAAGAAACTTGTTACTTGATACTGAAGTAGCAGAACTTGTCACACAAAGGAATTTGAATAGCAACCCCCAACCCCAAGAAAACCATGTCATATTTTGGAAAGAGGAAAAAACAATAGACAAAGGAGTTACACGGTGTCTCACAATCTATCACCAGGTCAGAATGAAAGCAGCTGGAAACAGGACTTTAGAAAATCATTGCAAACACTGAAGGCCAGGTATAGACACTCGCGGGACTGACTTTAGCAAAGCTCACACACTTCGTCATGACAACAAAATTACTAAACTTGAAACTGAAATTGGGAGTGAGGTAGTGCAGGCATTACAGAAACCAGGTACTGGAACTTTTGCCCACAGGTGTTAAAATTGAAAGTTGGCACTGTAATGAAAATGAAGAGATAGCTGCAGATCTGTCAAAGTGAAAGGGAAATTAAAGTTTTAAATAAATCTGCCAAGACAGCCTGCCCAATATGCTCACCCAGACCAGGCAGACATGCTCATGTCCAGACCAGCCTGATAACCGAAGCCCCTTTCCCTTGTGCAAGCTTGTCTAACTGACGGACTCGCAACGTAACTGCAAGTGTAACAGGCATTTCTTCCTTTGTGTAACCTATGCTTTTTACAGCTAATGGCCTTGCAATGTAATCACCTAATGTTAAACTCCCTTAGCAACCTGAGATGTCACCCAACCCTCCAGTCGTACTGAGGCAAATCTACCTTTGTAGCCTCCCCACTGGCTCTCCCCACAAAAGCCTCAGAACCCCGCCAGCTGGGGCTCTGACTCTTTGGGAGAGATCCCAATCAAGCCCACAGCTGTAATAAACCCCTCCTAAACTTCCTGGGTGCCATTTCTTCCCAGATAGTCTGTTTTCCATAACCAAAGAACACTTTTTAAAAATTTATTGGTACATACACACTTCACACTTTAATTCCCTCCCCTGCATTCCTCTTTTATTTTCCCAGTATCATATTCATTTATTTATGTATGTATTTCTTTTTCTTCTTGAGACAGGGTCTCACTGTGCAGGCCAGGCTGACCTCAGGCTCACTTTGTAACCCAGGCTGGTCTCAAACTTGCAAAGTGATTCTTCTGCCTCAGCCTCCCAAATACTGAGATTACGGGAGTACGCCACCATGCCCAGCTTTGCCATTTATGTATAAGACCTTGTAAAGTTAATTATCGTAATATAGCTTGAAGGTCAGGCTAATTAGTCAAAGAACATGCAAAACATTTAAGACAACTGCACCAAGACATAGACACATTGTCTATGCTTGGTTATAATATCTTTTTCTTTTCTTTTTCCTATTATCTGTCTTTTACTTCTTACTTTATACACATTGAGTTTTACATGTATGAAAAACTGTGTAATATTTAAGCTTATGTATCTGAATTCCATCACTTAACATTACAGTTTCAAGGTGCATTTATTTTCCTTCAAATGACTCAAGCTTATCCTTCTTTTTGTCAGTGTAGTAAGCCGATGTGTACATAAATACCACTTTTTTCTCCATTGACCTGCTGATAGACATATGGGCTGTTTCCAAGATTCAGCTATGAGGGATTGTGCTGCTATAAACATGGGTATGCGTGCAACACTGTGGTACAACGTCTTTAACACTCTTGGGAAGCTGCCTAGAAGGGGAATAGCTGAGTCAAATGAAATTTCTATCACCAGGTCAGATAAAATAAGTATGATCAAATAAGTATGGAGATTCATCTTTTTATTTTTTTTATTTATTTTTTTTTACCGAGGATCAAGCCAACGACCTCACACTTGCCAGCGAGGCACTTATGCCACTGAGCTAAATCTCCTGCCCAGATTCTTCTTTTGAAAAATCTTAAAGAACATTTAATATAATATAAATATTAATTTCTTGGAAAGAGAGATTTCCAAGGTAATACATCTCTTTTCACAACAAACAAGTAGTTATTTAGATTATTTAGATAAGAGATGAATGTGTGAACTATCAATCTGAGAAAGTGTTTCCATAACTAAGTAAAATTTCAATTGACTCAAGAAATGAACTTACTTCATACTTAAGCTTTTTAAAAATTATAGTGATTTTCTTTCCATGGAATTAACCTTGTGAGAGCCCAGTCTATTATGATAGAGTTGCTCTCCACCCATGTAATCTGATGCAAAGAAACATCAACCATAGCCCCACTAGCCTTCCGACACCTCACAGTCCTATATTCTTTGGTCTGCAATTATTTCCTGAAGGATCGCTCCATAAACTTATTGATTAATGACTTTATGGGACTGAGATCCTCTATATGTTAACTCTAAGCTAAGAGGTAAATATGAACAATGAGTGTCTTATTTACTTTTTACTCGTTGCTAAGACAAAATACCTGAAGCCTAAAGTTGGGAAAGAAAAGGTTTATTTCTTACAGTTTTTGGAGGTTTCAGTCCATACTTAGTTGTCTTCAAGGCAGGCTGGCATGGCTGGGCTGCAGTTCACAGTGGCTGCAAACAGCAAGGCAAAACCAGGCAAAAAGAGCATGACACGCCTTTTTCCTGCCATTACATTATTTCCTGGCTCCACCTCTATGTGCCTGTAGCACTGACACCATCAGTCCAAGCACTAGAAAATGAACCAATCACAAATGCTCAGTGCAAACTCATGAGGCCTGGGGGCCGCAGACATAAACCATGACACTGAGGAATATTCAGAGCAAAATGTATTAGCTCAGTGTGTGATTCCTCTCATCTATGTGTGTCACAATGTGAGTGATTTATGTTTGGATATAAAGCCTCTTTTTCCTCTCTGCCCTTCTTACACAACTCACCTCTCATACCCCAATAGCCTCTTTATCCCAGATGACTACCCCACGCTGTATCATTTCTCCTTAAATTTTCAACACAAAACATACTTCAAAGATCCAGATTCTGAAACTGGCCATGGTCAGTTTCCAATGCCATAGAGAATATGATTCCAGAACATTCTACTCACACAAATTAACAGAAGGCAATTTGACTATCAGTATTATTATTTCATCAAACAATGATGTCTTAACAGTCCTGAAGAGGTGATTTGCAAGAATTCTATCACTGCTATTTAGAAGGCATGTTTTCACGGTGATTTTACAAGTGTACTATTTTACTAGGCCCACATGAAAACTGTTCATCATGCTAACAGCAGGGAACACAATAAAGATTTTAGACATCTCTGTAAACACACTTGAAAGCTCTGGTCACCTCTTAGGATGCCATTATACACCTTTAGTTCCATGTAAGAATCACCTAAGAATTGGTTTTGGCAAATCAAATCAGTAACATAAAAGTGTAGACTCTCATATTAGATAGACCTCCCATATTATATTGACCCTAATTAGGGCAAATGGTGATATTTAAAATAGTCATTTCCCCAGTTAACATTTTAAATTAAATGCAGATGCAAGAATATGTGATGTGCACACACACACACACACACACACACACACACACAGACAAAGCAGTAAACGTGCCAAGAGAAACAATTTTCTTGGCAATTGAACATAAAGAATTCATCCTGAAAAATTTATCTATAAAAAAGTAAAATTGTGTCTGATATAGATAGCATAAATGAAAGCCTGTGAATCGCCTTGTATACTGCACATACAGAAAAGTGAAATAGAAAGGCATAAGATTATTTCCTAGCAAGCTAAATGTACAAAACATCAGGACTAAATGAAAATAGGAAGAAATCTAGTAAATAAATAATATGATAAAGCACTTCAAAAATAAGCAAACTAAATAACATGACCATAAAATTGAATTCTGTGGAGAAAAAATTTTATACTCAATTTATAGCAAGCAGTAAATGTAGGTAGATGCACAAGAAAGCTGAAATCCCAGTGTCTAAGTCCAGATCTTTGAGAAAGGTAGGTAATCTAATTTTCAATATAAAAAGTATTTAATATTTACTTGTCCCAATTTTATATACTTGGAAATGGAAAATGGGATTTTTTTAATGTACAGATTACCGATTCCCAAGGGCCTCACCTAATGAAAATAATTAATTTTTTGGAAAAATATGTTTACTTATTGTCACCTTTATTTCTAAGGTTATGAAACTTTTCTCTTATTCTACGTTGAATAATACCTCAAGACCTATTTAGAGTTTGAAGATCAGTGTTCCAAATATTACATTTTTAACATGTTTTATAGTTCACAACAAATCAGTATGTATTGGCCAACAACACCCCAATCAATATTTTGATGAAAATCTTGAGAAACGGGCCTGGTACCACTATGTGTTTGGTTACCATGTTCAGGACATGACAATAGGAATAAAGTTTGCAGTCTACTTAACACTCCACAAAGCGTATTATACAACCCTTCCTTCTTATTAGAAAAACTAACATGCAATGTGGTTCATACTTCAAAGATTAAGGAAATTACAACTCTTGTGATTTTAAGTGGTTTGGTATTCTCTGTACTGGGCTATAAGTCAACAAAAGGTATAAAACTTAACAACAAACAACAAAGTTGTCACCATGAAACAAAAAGCTATTTTTGTTTCATTTCTGAAACTTGACAGAAATGAGACATGTAAAACTGTCTGCACTCCTACTACTAGGAAAAACAGCCAATTAGAAGAAAACATAAACTAAGAAAAAATTTGAATTGTTTTTATTTATATTCACCAAGGTAAAGGCCCGTTAAGTAAATGGACATTGTTTTTCTTGGTCTCTGGAAATAGTTTCCCAGGAAGAGAAAGTCAGATCCATAGAGCAGTTGGTGGGTCGCACAGCTCACAAAAAAGGACGCCTCAGCCCAGAAGGTGACTTCTCAGGCTTTCTGGGTTTCACAGAAAAAGGAACCAAGAGCAGCAGATGGGAGCAACCTTTGAGAGTGAGCAGGACCTTAGAGGCTGAAAAACTACATCCACTGCTCACTAAACGGATGCTGGAGCTGTAGCCAGTTCAGACGGAAAACAATTCATCCGAGAAGATGCAAACAAATGAGAAAGCAATGCACATTAAGGTCATTTTTATAGTGGAGTTATAGTGCATGTGAGAAAATTTACACCTCTGTGAGAAGCAGCAAAGGATTACTTCTGTAAGTGAACAAGACATATGGAAAGAAACATGAGCCATGGCCCTAGAAGGAGCAAAATGACAAACCAGATCAGATGCAATAATACACGAAAGCATTTTTTACAGTGACCTGGCACCTAGTAGATAATTAGCAGATGTTAAATTTCTCCACACCAAGAAACAATTGAAATTGACACAACTTTAAGGACAGTTTATTGCATCCTTTCTAATTTGTTCTCATTGTTTTATTCATCTTAGTCATACTTTTAAATCAAAATCCTGGAAAAATATTTGTTTCCCTTACATTTTCACAATTAAATTTGCACCAGATTAAAACTCGTTGCCAATTATGATGAAGAAATTCTAGAAAATAAGTGGTATAGATACCACTGAAGATGATGCACGCTAAATCAGACTGGATTGTTACGGACGTAACACTTCTGAAAATGACCAGGCATTTGCTTACTCACTCACTTATTCAATAAGACACAGTTACTGCATTCCCAAGACTGGCTGGTAGGAAATGAGAAGGAGGAACATGGAGCACATAAGGAGATAATACACGCAAAAATTCTTCAAAAAGCACAAAATGCCTTAGAAATGTCAAAAGCTGATGAGGATGGTGATACAATCATAGCCTATTGGGGGAAAAGCAAGACAGTCATTTCCAATAAAGGAAAATCATGTCTGTCTATTAAGTACAGAAAAGGGGTCATTTATTATCACAATTTATTGAGATTTTCAAATAGCAACTAAAAGGCCCTGTGGAAAGTCTACCTCTTCATTTCAAAAATGTTAACACAGCCTTATGGGAGATGCTTTGTCTGAATTAGAAATAGGTTAAAAAAAAAAAAGAAGATGTCTTGGAATCAAGAAGTATTCATTAAAGTCATATTGTTGAAATGTTTTAGGAATCCCTCAAAACTTCAGTCCCTCAGACTGAAGTCTTCCTGTTTGTAGACGGTATTCAACTTCCAGGCACCTGAATAGCAAGTTGGCTGCATCAATTAAAGCTCATGAGGCTCTGGCACAAAAACTGACAAACAGTTTAATTATTAAGAACAAAAGAGGCAACATAATGGAACAGTGGTTTCGAGAGGGTGCCTGAGGAAAACAGATAGGGCCCACAGAGACGTTATTACCATTATTGATCTGCACGTGAATCTGGCATTGCCGTTCATACTGTTCTTTCTTCTGTTGAGTTATAAACATTGTTGTTTTGACAGATTTTGTCAAAATGTTTTGAAATGTGCTAAGTTTGTCACTGAAAAAAAAAGTATTCTGAATATAGACATAGATTTTATCCATTTATAGCATAAATGAAGCAAATATTTGTCATTACAGGAATCAGTGCAGTTTTGTATTTTCTTTGAATGCAACAAAACACATTTTTCGACGTGTGAAGAAAAGATACAAGTGATGGACAGGATATGTCTTGTTACTGAATAATGTGAAAAGAAATAGCTTACCACACATCACATAGTGCGACTGAAGCAGGAAATACTGTCAACTGCTTCAAATACAAGAAAAACTTTGGTGCAAAAATGGACTGAAGAAGTGTAGTACTTTCACATTACACAGGCTTATGCAAAAAGACCTGAGTCTCTGTTTATTTGGCAGCTTTTTTTCCTCCTGGAAGAAAATAATGGTGATCCTTGTTACCTCCACTAAATGCAGCCAAGGAATATTTGGAGGTGGGGAAACAACAATACAAAGTATTGCATTTGTGCAGAGTGAGATAAAAGGGGGGTGGGCAGAAGCTACAGGAGAGGAGTCAGCAAAAATATGCATTTTTCCATGAAAAGTTACATCCAAATCATGGTTTTGTTCAAAGATCCAAAGTATAAATCAGGTACAGAGTAAAACAAAAGATAGATTACAGTAAACAAGAAGGTGGATGTTTTGCAAATAGGAAGAAGACCTAAGGACTGAGGTTGGGGGAGAAAGTGGAGAAAGAGGAAACAAAAAAAAAATAAGATGTGCACATGTATCAACTCAAGGTGAATGTGATTATTATGCACTTCAAGTATGTATAAACAAAAATTAAAATTAAAAAGAGCGGTGGAAAGCATGAGATATTTCAGCAAGATTGGGGTTGGGTTTGAGGTAGGGAAGAACAGATATGCAGAAAACACTCTCTGGTTAATATTAACGCGAGAGAGACAGAGAGAGAGAGAGAGAGAGAGAGAGAGAGAGAGAGAGAGAGAGAGAGAGAGAGAGAGAGAGAGAACATCCCAGGAAAAGGGCCTTCCCAGTCATGCCCACAGTTTCCACCCCCACCTCCAGCCAGACCTCACCTCCCGACTGCACATTTAAACACTGAGCTTAACAACGATGACTCAGGCAGTGAGTACCATTCCCATAACCCAATCACCTTCAAAACAAAAGAGAGGGGGCTGGGGATTTAGCTCAGCGGCATAAGCGCCTGCCTTGCAAGCAGGCAGTCGTGAGTTCGATCCC
This sequence comes from Cavia porcellus, assembly GCF_034190915.1. Classification (NCBI taxonomy): domain Eukaryota; kingdom Metazoa; phylum Chordata; class Mammalia; order Rodentia; family Caviidae; genus Cavia; species Cavia porcellus. The sequence goes on along the minus strand of NW_026947494.1, from coordinate 70,173,845 downwards.
TGGTACCGATAAAAATGAAAAAGACCAAAAAAAAAAATTTAAAAAAAAAAAAAAAGAGATTGGGGTGGGGGGAACGGGTAAGTTTAGATCTAAATCATAACAAGTAGCTAGGATTTGAGAGCTGACAGACAGTGGTAGGGGGTAGATTTTATATAGTAATAATTAAAACTATTCTGCTAAGTATAGGAAACATAAGTGCTCTCCCATTGCTAGGCCACAATACCTGACTACCAGGATTGAAATGAGAAGAAGTTAGGTTTGGGGCTTACAATCTCAGAACTTGTAGCCCCTAGTTTGGGGCCCAGAGGCAGAAATATCATAGTGGAAAGATGTGGTGTAGCTAAACTGCTGACTTCATGATGGAATGGGTTGTAAAGAGCTCCATAGAAGAAAGAGCCAGGAACTAGATGAAGTCCCCAAGGTCACAACCCATGGCCCACTCAGACACACCCAGACGTGTGTCTTACTGCTAAATTCCTTTTCATCTAGAATATTAGCAATCATTATTAATAGCTGCATGTCATTTTTAACAATTCTATTTTCCCTGCTTCAAGGCACTGGAGAGAGACCAGTCAATCCCCTTCCCTGGAAACTGGTCAAGTCCACATCCCCAACAACCTCTCTCCACGCGCTTTCAAATTCAAACGTACACCTGCCCTGGTCACACCAAAGCCAGGGATCACAAAACCAAGAAGAATCCTGATTGTCAAAGCCTGCTGAAAGGACTCAAAGTAGCTAATCCCAAGCCTGTTCCCTGCCTCACCGGCCCTTCCCATAAAAACCACGCTGATATCTCCTGCCACACTGCTCCTCACTTCTCGCTGCTGCCCAACACCCTTGCCCCTCCTGGGATCCCCAAGGGTGTACCCTGCTGTGAAAGTCAAAATTAGGCAGCCCCATGGATTTGGGGGAACAAGAGCATAATAAACTCTAAATCTCATTTGTGTCTGCATCTTTTGACCTCAGTACTACTCACCTAAGGTAATGTGATAAATACAGTGTAGAACCATAAAAATCTAAAAGGTATATCTGAATGTAATCAAGTCTCAGTCAGGTCATTAGAAGACTGAGAAGGAAAAAGAGTAAAATCTAATGTTGATGAAATATTTAGCTACTCAGATAAAACTTAGTGAAACTCACAGAGAACCAAAAAAATTATTTCTTTTTATATCAAATTTGCAGAAAAGTAGTAAAATTGTTAGATCTAATTTTTGTTTCATTTTTATCTCTCTTGTCCATCATCTAGCAGAGATGTTAAAGAACAAGGAATAGTGATGTGTTCATTAAGCACACCAAGAAGAAAGGAGCAGGGATAAAAGGTCTGTTTAATCTTAAAGTTAGATAAGTAGTATTTGAATGATTGTGCTCTGACTAGAATAATAGGAAAATGCCTGTTGATAAAATCTGTTGACAGATGTTTTGAGTAAATACAAGAGTTAATTGCAAGATGTCATTAAATTAATTTTAATTATTGGAGGAATGTTCACAAAATGTGACTCAATAATATGTTACTTTCAAGAGAATAGCATGGGGCTGGGGATTTAGCTCAGCAGCATAAGCACCTGCTTTGCAAGCAGGCGGTCGTGAGTTCAATCCCCGGTACCGATTTAAAAAAAAAAGAAAGAAAAGAGAATAGCATGCTGGCAAAAATATTTTAAAGAACAAAGAGAATACAACATGTCTTTTCAACATGTATTCCACTATTAAGGAACCTAAAGTTGTTTTCAAAGATTAGTCCAGTTGTCTTTATAAATCTATACTTGCGTGTTTCCATATTTCAGTTAATGTTGCACACATTGACTTTGGGACCTGCTATGTTTTGCCCCTGAGGTTCATGTGTTGGGGGTTTGGCCCTTGGTGGTGCAGTGCTGAGGTAGGGACCAATGACGGTCTTTGGGTCACTAAGTGAAGTGCCCTCTGTTAAAGTCACTTTCCTGAAATTCTAACTCGTTCTCATGATGTTTTATAAGAGTCTGACCCTTGGATGCCTCTTTACCTTCCTCTTTGTATGGTAACAACTACCACTGAGGTTTTTACCAGAGACTGAACCGATGAGGCTTCCTAATTTTGACTTTCAGTCTCCAAAACTCTGAGTCATATAGTTCTCATTTCTAACAAAGTAACCTAGTCTCTGTTATTTCATTATAGTAACAGAAAATGCACTTATACAAGACCTTATTTCCCGCTTGATCATCTCCAAAGTCTGAGCTTTTTTCACAGTATAAATCCAAAAAAAGCATGTGGAACATACAGCCCATATTTCTAAATCTGTTTATAATGCTAAGAAATTCTGGTTTGTTCAAAAGAGATACTTCTGTTGACAAGGATCCAAGTGGGGATTAAGACATTATGATATGGGCATTCTTGACAGATAAAAACTGAAAGAAAGAGACCAGAGTTAAAAAAGAATGTCAGGACACATTACACACCATTCTACAGGATGAGTTTTTTCTTATGGGAAACTCTCTGATGTACAAAGCAAGAGAGATATACTATGTTATCTGTACAAGAAAGAAAATAAAGTTAAAAATGAAGGTTTCTTGCTTTGAAAGGAACTTAAAAATGGCATAATTAACCAAATTTCTCTGTATAAAATTCTGGTAAATATTGGTACCCAGAGCACTTACATAGGAAGCATTCATGACCTGAGCCATATTCCCATCATAAAAATTAAGCTTATGCAATCCTGATAGCCAATATTGGGGATGTCCATCCCTAGCTCACTCACTTGAACTGATTACACTGTTAATAAGGGCCGCATAACAAGATATATTTTTAACTCATTTGGCCTTTCTTTGCTCTTTTTTATATTAAAGAAAATTAAAAAAAATAAAAATGATACAGAATTCCAAAACAAGATGGTAGGAAATTAACAATGGTTATTATATTGCATATTGTTATCTTCAAAATGGCTGCTCAGGGTACCAGATATAGGCACCAAAGGCTGATCAAACAACATAAGCACTAACTGTTCTTTTCAATAAACTAATAAAATGACTAGTACAATTATCTTAACTATCTTGAGTATACATATACACTTTTTCTGTCCTTCTTTTCTCCTTACCTACATCCCAGTTCTTTCCTTTTGAGCACTTTCTTTCCCTTCCATAATATCCTCTGTAACTTTGGAATATTATTTACTCTTCCAGTTTCTCATAGTAAGCAGTCAATACAATATTTACACGAGTCTGATTTATTTCACTTTTTAGTATGATCTCAAGTTGCGTTTGTTCACCCATAGAAGCCTCAAGCTTATCTTTTTTGTAGATAAGCAGCACTCTATTGTATAAAAACACCACATCTTTTTTGATCTATTCTTCAGTTGAGGGGCATTTGAGTTGTTTCCAAGATTTAGCTATTACAAATTGTGCTGCTATAAACATGGGAGCTCATATATCGCTATAATATGATGTTTTTAATTATTCTGAGAAAACATCCAGAAGGGGAATAGATAGGTCAAATAGGACCTCTAATCCTATTTTTTAGAAATTTCCACAGCAATATTCACAGTGATTGCAGTATATACTCCCAGCAACAGTGGAGAAAAGTTACTTTTCACCACAATCGATAATTTCTTGATGATAGCTATTCTTTCTGGAGTGAGATGGAATCTCAGTGCTGTTTTAATTTGCATTTCTTGAATGACCTGTGATGTTGAACACTTTTTCATATATTTATTGGCCATCTGTATTTCTTCATCTGAGAAGTATGTATTCATCTCAGATGCTCATTTTTGAGCTGGACCTTTGAATTTGGGGGACCTGATTTTTTAATTCTTTATATGTTCTTTTTTCCCAATTCATGAGCTTTATTTTCCCTTTGTTGATGATTTTTTAATGTACAAAATGATTTAATAAGATGAGATCCCAGTTGTTGATTCTTTGAAGTAATACCTATTCAGTTTGGTTTTTGTTAATGGACTCTCTGACAACCCTGTATCTTCAATATTCTACCTACTCACTCTTCAGTAGGCTTAGTGTTTCTGTTTTGATATTTAGATCTTTGATCCATTTTAACTTTAGTTTAGTGGTTGTTGATAGGTTTTCCAGCAACACTTACTAAAGTGGCTTTCTTCCAGTGAGCATGTCTAGCCTGTTTGTCAAAGATAAAGTGACTGAGAGTGTTTATAATTGTGTCTGCACCTTCTATTCTGTTCCACTGATCCTCAGGTCTCATTCATTGCCAGTACCATGCTGATTTTATCATTGTAGCTTTGTAGTATAATTGTTGGTCAGGAATTACCATGCCTCCTGCCTTGCCTTTGTTGCCCAGGATTGCCTTTGTTCCCTTCAGGTTCCAGGTGAAGTTTAAGTATGTTTTATGTAGATCTGGGAGTTATACTGATAGTGCTTTTATTGGAATTGCATTAAATCTATATAACAGTTTTGGGAGTATGGCCATTTTCACAACATTGTTTCCTCCTAAACATGATCAAAAAATATCTTTCCATTTTCTGAGAGCTTCTTCAATTTCCTTTTTCAAAGTACCATAATTTTCAATGTATAGTTCTTTTACTTTCTTCATTGGGTTGATTCCTAAGTATTTATTTCTTTTTTTTTTTTTTGGATGTTTATTGTGAAGGGTATGGTTTCATTAATTTCTCTCTCATTGAGTTTGTTGTTTCTGTACAGAAATGCTATTGATTTTTTTGAGTGTTGACTTTTTATCCAGCTACACTGATGAATTTGTTATTAACTCTAGAAGTCTTTTGGTGAAGTTCTTTTGGTCATCTATACAGAGTATGTTGTCATCTGCAAACTGTTATAGTTTCACTTCTTCCTTTCTTATCTTTACTCCTTTTACAATTCTCTCTTGACTAATAGCTGCTGTAGCCAATGTTTCCAGAACTATATTGAATAGGAGTGTGATAGTGGACATCCTTGTCTTGTTCTTGACTTTTAGATTGAAAGCTTTCAGTTTTTGTCCATTTACTATGATGTTGGATATTAGTTTGTCATAGATGGCTTTCATCAGCTTGAGTTAAAACCATTTATTCCAAATTTCTGTAAATCTTTCATCATGAGTGAGTGCTAGACTTTACTAAAGGTTTTTTCTGCATCTATTGAGATGATCATATGATTTTAGTCTTTGGGTCTATTGTTATGGCTTGCTACATTTATTGATTTGAGTAGGTTGAACCATTCCTGCATTCGTGGGATGAATTCTACTTGGTCATGGTGTACAATCTTCTTGATGATTTGCTACATTCTGTTTACTAGTATTTTATTGATGATATTTTGTCTATTGTCATTAGGGATATTGGTACTTAGTTTTCCTTTTTTGTTTGGGTCTCTCCCTGGTTTTGATATCAGGGTAATACTTGTTCTCAGAATGAGTTAAAGAGAATTAGTACCCTTTCAATTTCATTAAAAAGTTTGAGGAGTACTGACATTTAATGTTCTCTAAATTTCTTATAGGTTTCATCTGTAACCTAGATCCTTCATCAGGATCTAGGCTTTTCTTGGTTGGTACATGTTTTATTACTTTTTCAATTTCATTAAATGATACTGGGTTATTCAGAATGTCTAAATCTTTTTGATTCAGCTTTGTTAACTTGTATGTTTCTAGGAATCTGTCCATTCCTTCTGTGTTTTTCCTCTGATAAGAGTAAAAATTTTCAAGTAGGTATTGGTGATCTGAATTTCCACAGGATCTGTGGTGATTTCACCCTCTTCATTTCTTATTGCACGGATTTGAATTTTTTCTTTTCTGTTTCAGAGAAGGATGGCTAGGGGCTTATCAATTTTATTTATTCTTTCAAAGAACCAACTCTTCAATTTGTCAGTTCTTTGTATTGTTTTCTTAGTCTTAACTGCATCAAGTTCTGCTCTGATCTTTATAATTTCCCCTCTCCTTCAGACTTTGTTCTTGTCTTGCTCTTCTTCTTCTAGAATCTTAAGGTGCATCACTAGATTATTTATTTGTACTTGGTCCATTTTCCTGAGATAAGAATTCACTTCTATGTATTTCCCTCTGAAGACTGCTTTCATTTTATTCCACAGGTTCCTATAAGTTGTATTTGCATTTTGCTTGATCGTAGATATTATTTAATTTCTTCTCTAATTTCATCTGTGACCCTTTGGTTGTTCACGGGAGGGTGGTATTTAATTTCCATGTGTTTATGTAGCTTTGTAGTTTATTTTAACATTTATTTCCAATTTCATTGTACTATGGTCAGATAATATACACTGAATAATTTGAATTCTTTTTCATTTACTTGTGTATGTTTTATGGGCTAGTATATGGTCCATTTTAGAGGACATCCCATGTGAATTTGAAAAGAATGCATATTCTGATGTTGTTGAGTAGAACACTATGTACATATCTACTAATTCTATTTGTTCAAAAGTTTGATTCATTTCTCTTATTTCTTTGCTGATTTTTTGTTTGGTTAATCTGTCTCTTTGTGACAATGGGGTGCTAAGGTCCCCTGTTACAATTGTGTTATTAGCTCATTGACTTTTTATGTCTAGTAATATTTGTCTTCTGCAATTGTGTGATCTCCTATTTGGTGTATGTATATTTGTGATTGTTATCTCTTCCTCTTGAGATTTTCCCTGTATAAGTAGATAGTGACCTTATCTATTTTTATCATTCTTGGTTTGAAGTTCATATTGTATGCAAATGGAATAGCTATCCCTGCTTTTTTTCTGCGTTCTTGTTTCATGGACTATTGTTTTCCGTACTTTGACTTTCAGTCTATGAATTTTCTTTTGAGTTAAGTGTTTTTCTTATGTACAGCATGCTGCTGGATTTTCTTCCTTGATCTGCTCTGCCAGTCTGTGTCTTTTGATTGGTAAATTGAGGCTATTTACATTATTGATTATAACTGATATATATTGGCTTATTTTTGTCATGTTATCTTCCTGCTGTTGGTTCCCTACTTTTCCTCTGTGTTTAATTGCTTACCTTTCTTACTGTTGTTGGAATTGTGGTCACTTTAAATCTCTTTCTAGAGTACCTTTCAGTACTCATTGTGAGGTTGATTTGTTGTCATGAATTTCTTCAGTTTTTCGTTGCTATGGAGATATCTTTTGTCTCCATTATTTTTGTAAAATAGTTCTTCAGACTAGATCAGTCTGGATTGGAAGTTGTTTTCTTTCAGAGCTAGAAACACTTCATTACAATCTCTTCTTCACTTGATGGCTTGTGTTGAAAAGTCTTCCACAAATCTGATGCACTTTCTTTTGTAGGTGATCTGTTTCTTTTCTCTAGCAGATTTAATATTCTGTTCTTGTGCTGAAACTCTTGATTATTGTATGTCTGGGTGTAGATTTATTTTGATTATGGCTAATTGGAGTTCTGCATGCTTTATTTATCTGCATGTTAGCTTCTTTCCCCATGCTTTGGAAATTTTCTACTATTAACTTTTGAAAATAGTCTTTTTATGTTACTTATGTTGACTCCTGCTTTTTCATTGACATTTATTAGTCTTTATTGTTTTTCTTTGCATCAACTTGCAACTGTTGAATTGTTATTTCTTGTTTCCTTGATATTTTTATGAGATATTTCCTTTCATGATTGTTATCTGCAATTCTATCTTCAAAAGATGAAAGTCTATTTTCAGTTTCCTTCAAACACTTTTGTCAGATTTCAGTGGAATTTTTAATTTCCTGGATATATCTTTGAATCTGCTTCATGCATTCTAGATCTTTCCTGTATTGTTCATCTGAGGTTTCCATCAATTTCTTGTGTTTTTCTTTTTTTACTTGAGAGATTATTTCTGATCTGATTTCCTCTTCAGCCTCATGGAGTTGTTTCTTTGCTATCATTTCAGAAATGTCAAATGCATAGCTTCCAATGTATTCTATGTCATTGTCTCCTGGGCTTGTTCTGGGTGGGCTAGAGGTCTGAAATTGAATTTTTTTCTTATGTCTTAACATTTTCCATTTCAAAAATTTTTATTTTGTCTTCTGTCATGATCCTTGTGAGTTCTGGTGTCAGGTATCAAAATATCACTAGTATCAAAGCCTCTGTAGGAAAAGGCTATTCTTCAGGGATATCTTCTGTGTGTACCAGATTCTTGGTTTGTGTCTATCCCAAAATACTACCTTCCTAATTAATTGAAAGTGGAATGCTCATTTCTGTTAGGTTCAGTCCACAGTCTATTGGTATAGGACTATAGTGAGGTTATTACTCCAGAGATCCCCAATATTTTTACACCAGGGAGAACAACTGATTACAAAAGATATAACCTCCTAGCCACAGTGGTACAATTAGCAATAATGATAGCATCAAGAACAACTTAGAAATTGAGAACCTATGTTAACTATTAATTTTGTACTTTAGACCATAGAAGTAAAGTCAATAGTCACAGAATAGAATCAACCATAAACTAGGGGTTTATATGCAAAATGTTCCCGCTTATTAGTGTGGATTTACCCTGAGCTCATCTGGACAAGTCAATTCTGTATCCCAGGCATTTCTTGCACTGGCTGCCCATCCCTCAGTGTAGGGCAATGGGCCAAGCACCTGGGTTCATCTGGGTCAAGGTTCCCTTGATGGCATAGAGGGATAGGTGGGGTTTCTCTACTGCCATGCAGCTCACTGAGCATTGGTTTGCTCTTATCACAGACTTCATCACCATTTTATAAAGTCATGCCTTTGGTCATAAGCAAGTGGCTTAAGAATCTAGATAACAACTTTACAAGCCCATTATAGAAGCAACTCAAAATTCATGCCTACAAATAAATGATGGCATCATCTAACACAGGAAAATCTTCCAATCCAATGCTTCTTCTTTTTATGTAAAACTCAAGAATCCCTACTTATAGTTCAAAACATCATAGGATCTGGAGTTTAGTGTTAGTTTCCATGAGTAGCATGTAATCCATGAAGGTAGATCTCTCTTTGCTATATGTCCAGGGTTGAGCAAGTGCCAAGGATTAAGCATAAATCCAATAACTATCTACTGAATTAATGAATGATAATGCTTTTGGTGAATGAGGACGTTATTATTTAAGCCCTGTTTCTCTGTGAGTCATATCTTCTTGGGTGTTTTGAGGAGGATCAGTTTTAACCTTCATCAGTGCCATTCATTTGTTCCTGTTTTTGCCACTTTGGTTTCACACCATTATAAACACTCACCGCTCACTCCCCCCAAATACACCATTTCTTGCCTTCATGGTGGCAAAATATCCACCTTTAAAACTTTCTCTGAAACTCACTGCCACCCATTGTTTTTTACCTACTTACTTTCAACTTATTCTTTACAGCACGTATGAAATGTTCCCTCCTTTGAAAACTCTTCTATATAGTCTAGGGCCTCCTCTAGAAGCTTCCATACAGTTTGTGCATATTTTTAACATTTACCAAATATCAATTACCTAAGTGTATTTTCAAGTGTAATTTTTGCTACCTGAGATCTAGGAGTCTAACTTAAAACACATAGGAATACTTAGAAACCCCTGAGCAATATGGAAATAGCTCTGAATAGATGTTTGTAAAATGTTTGCAAGTACTGTTTCATAGTCTATCAATACTAAAATATAAAACACAGCCTGTAACACAGCAAGAAATTTAAACCATTAAACAGCATCCACCTGGCAAGTGCAAGATCCTGAGTTGAGTTCCTGGTTCCCCCCAAATAAAAGAGTACAACCACTGAATAAAATTGGGCCTATTTTCTAATAGCATTTTACTTTATTTGTGATGAAATAGCGCCAAAACAATTATATTGACACTAACAGAGCCCATCAGACACAGTCAAGCTCACCAAAATCAGTAAGTGCCAAGACCACTTGTCAATCATCACAATTTTACTTCATTGGATAATAATCTAATTTTTCTTTTTCATGACTCTAAAAATTGCATCACATTAACCATGATACCATGTAAAGCTGGTGTGTTCTCAAGCCAATTCTCAACTGACATTTTGCTTCCTTAATAAATGTATATAAATATTGTTAGTTTTCATCCTGTTGTTCTTCTAAAGCCTCATGAAATGATAGGCAGGCTGTTTAAAAGGTGACTGAGTTATAAGGCATTATAGCATTAGGAGGTGGAGTTTGGATGGAAGAGGTGGTTCACTTATGGACATGATCTGGAAGGGTGGATCTTTAACACTGGCTCCTCCTTTGAGTCTCACTCTGCCCCTGGATGACATGAGGTGAGCAGTTTTCGTCTGCCTGGACCCTTCCACCTGCCCATCTGCCTTGGAGCTGTGCAACTGGAGGCTGGAATGCAAATAGAGCCAAAAATAAGTCTTTCCCCCTTTAATTTTAGGTGTTAGGTACTGGGTTTCACTGACAAGAAAGTGACTAAGACAAATTTGGGACTAAAAGAGGGCGCATTTTTGTGACTGCACAACCATGTAGTGTAGAAGCCTTTGGAATTGGTTCTTGGGGGGAATTTAGAAAGGTTTAGAGAAGCCAGCTAAAGAAACAGCCCTAGAACACTATAGGCCAAATTTGATGGGACATTTTATTTGGAACTCAGAAAAGAATGCTGATAAAAAGACAGGTGTAAATTACCTTGCTTCAGTTGGGAATAAAGACGCCATTGGCAGTCTGACTCCAGGGCTTGTCTGGTATGCTCTGGAAGAAAATCTGTATATATTTTTCTAATGCCCTGAGACTTTTCAGGAGGCTGCAATTAGGATGATGAAGTAATTAATTTGGTGGAGGAAATTTCAAGGCAACCTAATATTAGGGCTGCAGCATGAGGCTTTTTTAGCCAAAATTACACTGAAAATTGAGAGCAAACAGCCCATTATAAAAGTTTTCCATTTTGTCAGAAAGAAAGTTCCTACAAAGATATAACAGAAGAGAATTTAATTGCTGCATGAAATTAGCATTAACTAGGAACCAAGTACTTTACAACAGAACAAGAGAAAATACAATTTGAAGGCATCATAAGATCCTGAAAGACTGTACCCTTCACTGCCTCAGAATTGCAAAAGTGAAAGACTTTGCTTTGGGAAGAGAGTCTCACAATACCCTGCTCAATGAGAAACACCTAGGAAATTGGTGCCCTAGGCTTAGGTTCATAGTGCTCACTTTCTAGGACAGAAGAGTCCTCTCTTATTTAGAGCATACAGAAAATAGAGGCCTCTACACCTCACTAGGGCACCTCACTACTATTTGAACTAGTGACAGACGTTTGCACTATTCACATGGTCCTGATTTATAGTCATACAACATGTAAGAGTAACAGGGCCATAGAGGCTTCCATGCAGATTTCAGAAGGCCTGGGAGATCAGGCAGTGTGACCCCGAGAGGGGAAAATGTGCAGCTGTGAGAGTGAAGCTGAAAGTGAAGTGGAGAAGTTGGAGAAGACAGAAACAATTATTCGTCATCTGAGGAATGTCACAAGAAGTAAGCAAAACCAGCCCAAGAGAGAAGCCATAGGAGCTGCAGCCTCAGGCAATGCCCCTGGGAGTTTGCATCTCACCACAGCTTGCCCAGGTGCTGCACACGGAGGTGCCCGGCTGAGTTTCAATCTGAATCTGGTGCCATTACTTTCTATCCCTCCACTTTTGAATAGGAAATTTTATCTTGTGCCCTTGTATATCAGTAGTTCTTAACTTTCTGAGCTTTACAGGTGTTCACAGTTAAGAGTTTGCCTTAGTTCTCAGAAGGGACTTCAGAGTTGGACTTTTCAGCTCTATCTGAACTGTTAAAACTTTGGCAACTCTTAGGGAATAGCCTAAATGTATTTTGCATAAAGAGATGCACCGGAGCCTTTGGGAGCCAAAGGCAGAATGTTATGGTTTATGCCTAGATGCCCCTTAAAGCCTTGGGCAATCTAAAGTGGAGCTTTTGGAAGGTGGTTAGATTATGAGGACATTATGGCTCACTTGCTATTAGGAAGTAGGATCTTACTGGACTAGGTGGGTCATGGTGGACATGGTCTAGAAGTGTTTAACTACTTTTCCATCTCTTCCTTGTTTCTGTCTGCTTTCTAGGTATCATGAAGTAAGCATTTTGTACCAAGTCCCTTCTACCATACCATTCTGCCTTGGAGCTAGATGACTGGGGACTGAAGTCTTCTATTAGCTTTGAGCCAAAATAAACTTTTCTTTGTTTAATTGTGGATTTGGGGTATTGTATATTAGTGAGAAGAAAATGAACTAAGACAGGGATGATCTGTAATAATCATTTCCATAGCTTTCCAATAAAGAAAGAAAAGCTCGTATCTCTGATTACTAAACCAATTACAATTACAAGAAAAGATAAGGTTATCAGCAAAAAATTTACATGCAAAAGTGTAATCTTTATTTCTTTTCCAAAATATATGTACAATAGATCTATCCAAAAGAAGGACATGCTGCAACAGTTCAAACCTGTTTTTAGTAAAGTTAGAATTGTAGTTATCCTGCATGATGTTAGAGAGAAGCTTTCATCTTGGAGCCTCTTGGGTGATTCAGGTTAAAATCTCTAGTGTAATAGGATTCCACATTGACAGAAAATGGAGGTATGTTTCAGGCAGTTCAAATAACAGCTCAGTTCAAGGTAAAACCATCCCATTTCCCTTGATTAAAATTTTTCTCAACACAGATAATCTCGTTATTTCTGGCCTTTCTTCCATTTACAAAAACTAGGAAAACAGAAACTTCATAACAAATCACAAATCAAAAAAGAAAAAAGAGAGAGATAAATGATACACAATAATTACCCATAACTATACTATAGCAAAATAACAACAAAATAGTTAAAATAGTGTAATACAATAAAAAATAATTCTTGCATACAGTAATTTTTAAAATAGTTTTAAAAGATTTTTAAATTGATTTTAGATTTAAAGTAGGGATTATTTCAAAAATAAACTACAACCAAATATGAAAATAAGCAAATAGTGTTACCTAGATCAACATCCCTTCTCCATTCAATATGACCCTACAGAACTAACAACATTTTAAAAAACCAGTGGGTTAGGGTAAATAAACTGGATAAACAGTACCAAAACCAATCTGAATATCAAATAAATATCACATTGATATGGTTCCTTTAAAAGCCTCTATTAATTGAGATTTGCACATAGATAACTTCAAACCAAAACCTTATTCTGTAACTGCATCACCTGGAAAAATGCTTTTTCCCTTTCAGAGCAAAGACATTCAAGTATCTATAGGGTAGATGGATGTGGTCATAGATACAAAACTTCAAGCAAGCTTATATGACTATTTAAAAACTCACATTTCTAAACAACAGCAGTAGGATGAATTTCAGACTCATACTGGGAATTGATGTCACATTTTCACCCATGGTTGTTATTTGTTAATAGCTGTGATGTTTTAATATAGAAACAATGCCTGAGTCAGCCCTGGTGACACACACCTGTAATCCCAACACCAGGAGAGACAAAGGCAAGGTGATCACAAATTCAAGCCCCCTCGCGGGAGGTTGGTGGCTTAGCAAGGCACTGCCTTTAAATTAAAAAATAAACACAAGTAAAAAGTAAACAATGGATGAAGTGTCACTCAGAGTGAAGACTCTGGACTCCACGCATAATGCCACAAAAAGGGAAAACGTAAAGGGAAAAATGAAGGAAGAAGAATGTTTGTTAGCTTAAGCAATTCAAGTATCAACTGTGGTTTTTTAGAAGTAAATTAATTGTGTGTAGGTTGGGGCTTAAGAAAATACTAATAAAATGCATCCTTTAGCGTGGCTTCTATTTCCATTTTGAAGATTCCAATATTTTAAACAAAATTGACTTCTCATCAGATGATAAGTCTAGATTTCTGAATGGAGTCTCAGCGGCAGTGCTCAGAGGCACCTGCTAACCATTTCCGAACTCTTCTCCTGCAGGTCCAGCTTTCTTCTTCTTCTCCCTGGAGATATGATGGGCAATATTATCAAAATGTCAGGCTTTTAAAGCATGTCGTTTTCTCTAAATGGCTTAGAGATGCAACATAAAGAAAAAGATAACACTACGTTTTACTGACTAGCCTATTTCAAGTCAAGATGATCATTCGTAGAAAAATACAGTATCATTTCTGTATAATGAGTCTCTTGCTTAAGATTATCTTAGCAATTTTCCCATCAGTTCATTATTAAATATGCACACCATGCCAGTAACCAGAAAAATGTAAGTCTTAATAGAAGAGCTCTTACCCATCTTCCAAACTCATATTTTAGTCTTTAACTGACATAATATTGATGCTGAAGGTTTAAGTGTTTAAGAGAAAAATAAAGCTATTAATCACAATAAATCTTTTCATTCACACTACTCAAGGCTTAATCCGCATGTGGTGGAAAACCACTGCCTCTTCGCCTTTGTGGGACACGCTCAGCCTGCGTCACTCAGATCAGCTGGGGGTACAGGAGTTTGTCCAGACCTGATCCAAAGATTTTAGCCATAGAGACTGGGAGAATGGACCGCCTTCTGCAGACATATCTGCTCAGACAGAAGCTGAGAACGCACCAGGGAACCTTCCTGTTAATTCTGAATGAGAGGACTCACTTAAGGCATCTCAAACCCATAGCACAAACCCATAACAGTGAATGGAGTCTCTCAAAGCTTTGTGAATTGGAAGCCAAAGTGGTATAATCCCAAAATTAGTGGAAAGAAATGAGCCAGAAGCAAACAGACTGCCCTGTATAGAAATCAGTGATTTTTGAACAGTTTTTCTCACCATTGCTTAGTTTTTTTGCTTACCTTAATATCACTACCATGGGCAAGATAGTGAGGACTCATGAAACTCTCAAAACTCTAGACTCATCTGTTTGCAAGCTACCCTCCTTCAGTTCATTTAATCACCAGAAATTGGGATTCAATGTAGAAGAATAAAACTGACGTTTTTATACAAAACTACTATTCCAGTAGACTAAATGATGCCTAAAATTACATTAATGATTTTGATTTGATCATATACACATTGTATTCATGCACTGAGATATCATACTATAACCCATCATGTATGCAGTTAAAATAATAATAATTAATTTTAAAGGTCCATTCTGAAGAGTAGTCACTTTGGTGCACACATTATCATCTCTCAGGTTACTGAATAAGGGACAGTCAGCGGAGAGAACAAGGCTCTGAAAGAGCCGGTACAGGCCTGTTACATTTTGAGAGAAAGCCCAACAGCATCTTACAGGAAAGCCCGCTGAGTGAGAGCATTCACTGCTCCGGGTCTTTGGGGCCCAGAGGAAGGGAGCTCTGGGCATCTGGGGAGGACTCAGCAACTGGTCAGTGAGGGGTCAAAGCACTGGTGTGACCTCTCCCATGCACCATGCACCTGCGTGACAGACATAAGGAAAGGTATGAGAAGGAGCCAGACGACACCTCACACAAAGACTCTGATCCATCCAGAGGGATTTTTGTGAAAACATGGGTAACATTTCAAACATGGGTTTTTAAATGGTGGGTACTTAAACCTCAGGTTGTCTTACATGTATGGGCCAGCAGCGAGTACAAGAACATATGAAAACATCACTGTGTAAAAGTTCTCTTTTGAAGGAACTGTTGTTTAATTTCACCCACAGCTTATTATTAAAAATCAAATTCCCTCAGGGCATACAAAGTCATATTTTTGGCCTTGTAAAGAGCTAGACTGGTAAACGTTGGGGGAGTGCTGGCAGCAAGAACTAACCTTTAATATTCTGATTAGTTCCACTTGGCTTGTGCAAAATTGCCTCAGTTAAACAGAGGGATGACTATACAGTGACTTAATAATTATTCTGCCATTATATTGGACCCCAAACCTGCACATTTTACCAAACAAATGTTTCAAAGAGGTCACCAATAGATCTTAACAATTTTATGCCCAATACAAATTTTTTAGAATATTCTTCTAAAAAACATCACATGGTCAGTATTCATAAACAATGTAATTATTCTTATGATCTGAGTACAGATTTTCCCCCAGAGATCACACTAATTCAAACAAGAATGAAACAAAATAATTTTAGACTGAAAACAATTGGAGATTTGTATATTTTTTAAAATCCAAATCAAATTCTTTAGAAATAAAATAAATCCAAGAGATCTATTGTTCATCCAGATAACTACAATATGCAAAAATACTTTTTCTAGATGAAAATTAGTGAACGTAGATTTTATATTTTCTCACCAGAAAAAGTGAATAGTATATAAAAGAATAGACATGTTAATTAGCTTGATCTAGATAATTTACAGGGTATATATGTTAAAAGATCACCTTGTACTCTGTAAATATATACAACTTTTAATTATTGATTAATAAAGTAAAACTAAAGAAACATGACATAATGAAGAAGTTATGATGTGACAAGTACACAAATGGAATAAAACTTTGGAGAACTGAGTGGAAAGCCTAGTCCCGTAAGTTTCTGCCTTCTCTCAATGAGGAACATGAAAGCTACCTGAGAATTTTTGCTGAGTAACAAAGCTGCCCAAACCTTGATAGCAAAAGGTTAGGGTTTATGATTTGTCCTGATTCCTTGGAGGCCTGGGTGAATCTCATCCATCCTGTTGGTCTTCCCCTCTTCAGAAACCTTCCAGGTCTAGTAGGGGCTTTCAGCTTCCTCTATACGCTGCTAGTACAGCAATTTTCCAACTATGTAGCAATTACTGCAGAGAAAGGGGGTTTTGTTTTGATGCAGTATTTTCACTTTTTGAAGAGCAAACCAAGTAATATAAGATATATTGACCAGCCATGCATCTACCACTCACTGTTACAGCTGAAATCTGAATACACCACCCCATCTCATCTCCTACCCTGAGCATGATGTTCCCTTTGCCAAGTGTGACCTTGTGTTTTAGCCTCATTAACCAGACAGTTGCATATGTTTGTAATTTTGTATATGCTGCACGTATACTTTTGTGCCCTGCTCTTGTTTACTGAGCCTTTGGTTTCTACATTAATCCATGTTGCAACTCTATCACTGGTTTAATTGCCTTTTCCTGTATTACTATGCCACAATGTACTTCTTCTTCTCCTGCTGATGGAAAGTTCAGTTGTTTTGAGCATTTCACTTTTCCAGTGTTGATATGACCTTGCTTTTTATTGTTGGATTTCACTTGTGTGAGAAGTACTCCACTTGCATACATAAATCACAGAGCATGTGCACAATCATTATCCAATACTATGGTGCCTCGGTTCACAAGTGCTTTTGTTTGGTTCACAAACAAAAGTGTTTAGCAAAATTTTGTTTTTGTTTGTGAACTCTTATCAGATAGCAAACATGACCCTGGCCATTCTTCCTGCAGGAACACGAACAGGGCCATCTTTTGCAGAATCATGGAACAAATTAAGATGGTAGAGGTACCACTGTATGACCAAGTACATGCTACTGATCTGCGGGATTCTCCATTGCTTCTTACACTGGCCAGTGCTTTGTATTATAGAATTCGTACTTGCTTTTGAACATACTCACATGAAATTGTGATTTATATTTATTTTAGTCTTCTTTCTATAAGAAAAGTTTAGTACTAGCTTCGGTAGTAAATACATCATAAGAAGTTGAAATTAAACAATGTTTCATACATTTGTTGAGCAATCGAATTTCTTATTCTGTAACTTGTTTCTGTCCTTTGCCAACTTCATAGGGTAGTTTGATTTTTTAGTTACTGACTTAAGGGAATCTTTTATATTTCCTAGATCATAACACATAAGATATTGCATTTTGTGGTTATTTTCACACAAATTTTGGCTTTTCTTTTCTTCCTTTCCTTTTTGTTTTGAAGGGAGGTTGTTTGAGGAACTTAAATTTTTACATAGTAAATTTATCAACATTTGCACTTGTAATTTTTATTTGTTTTAATTTGAGCATCATTTGATGAGTATTATCAAAAATATTTAGATCCTAATGTAAGTAATGATTCAAATATATAAAAATATGTGGTAATCATGATTCCCCATTATGTGGCCTTGAAGCCTTAGAAAGTTTTCACTTATTAATTGGAAAGGCTTTATTCTGGACTTCTTGATATGGAAATATTTGAAGCTATTGTATATGAAGTTTTATTCAAATATTTCAAGGAAAAAGACAGACACTATGGTAACTACTATTAAGTCGGGTTATTTGGTGGTGAAGCACTAGGTTGCTGAAACAGTCATGCTTTGACCTGTATTGTTAGATTGTTATGTACTTTTTTATCTCAATCTCTCCCTTATTCATTAAAAAAATTATTTAGTTATTTTTTTATGGTTTTTTAATTAAGGGGAAAAATTAAAAAACTTAGCAGGATATATAATAGTAACTTTTTTTTTGATTTCCTATTAACTTGTTTTGAAGTCCTGTAATACTCCCACTATCTTGTTTTGACTGATTAGACTCTGTTCCATTCTGTATGATAGTATCGAGTTTGAGAGTATAGGCAACTACTTTGAAGGCAATAAGATTCACTAAGATGCCCATTCTGGTTTGACTATTGTCTCCTTTGGAAGTCCTGTAATGTTTACAATGCTTAAGTTTTATTGGTCTTGTTCTCTACTGTTTTGTTCAACTTTATAATATCTAATGAGATAGACAATTCTTTTTAAGGAAACAAGAGACATTGTTGATAACCATTGTTGATAAGCTTGTACTCTGTTTTACATCATGTGCTATGTCTATCCTTGGTTTTGACTGACAGCTTTGTTTTGCCATATTTGACTTTATTCTCTGCCCCCCCCAAAAAAGTAATAAGAACTAAGGAGTAATAAAACCCAAAATGTGTAAATTTTGTTGTAAAAAAGAGAGGGGAAAAAAGAGCTCTAAAGGATACAACAGCAAGTGTGTTTAGGGGTGTTAAATAGCTGGCCATATTAATTTTTGGTTGGATCATTGGACACAACTGTTTGCAGTCTCACCATTTGAATGTCCACTTTGTATGCTTTGATACTGTGACTTGAGCAACTATCTCTAAGATGATAATGTGTAATCTATTAACCGGTGATTTCTTACTGGTTTGTTTGGTTTTTTTTTTTTTTTTTTTTTTTTTTTTTTGTAGTTCTGTATTACTTGTACCCTCACACCACTTTGTTTTGTTATGTTTTTTCTCTTTTTCCTTTTAAATAAAATTTTTAAAAAGAATATTTAAATGAATATGTAATTCCAATTTGACCATTATTTTCTCTCTTTGCTTGAACACTACTGCATTTTTCGTGTTTCCTTTATACAGCTGACAAGATTTTATACCACGATTTTATACCAGTGAAATAGTGCAAATTAGCATTCATAAGGAATGTTTGAAAAAATTCAGCTGGGAAACCCCCCCCCCTTCCTCCTGTTACCTACAGGCAGAAGAGAAAGAATGCTGCACCTCGGTCCAGACATCGACCCAGAAAGGTTAAGGAAGAACCTGAGGAAGAGCTGGAGGACGCAGCAGGAGACGCAGGGCAAGGAGCACATCATGGAGCGTGAGGAAGAGGAAGAAGCAGATGCAGGCACTGACAGACAGCACAGGGCAGGAGAAGGCGAGGAAATCCACAGCTAACAGGATCAATTGTGAATTGTGCTCTGACACTGGCTCCTGGGTGGAAAGGGAACGTAGGATTAAGTTTTCTCTTTTGGGAGAGACTTGCTTTGGTTGCTCCCAACCCCTCTCCCTTGTACTATAAAATGTTGAGATTGTGGGCTTTTATCACTTTTTAGAACTCACAGAAGTTGAGTTTCTTTTAGCTTTTCCTTTGCTTTTAATTTTTTCTTTGTCTTTGTGTAAAACAATTTTACTGGGACTTGACCGTATGTGAATTTGGTCAGATCTTGCTTGAGACTCATTAGGGTTCTAAATGTGAAAGATCTATGATGTTCAGAAATTTATGAAAAATCCATGCCTTAAACATTGCTTCCACCAATTCACAGCAACCTCTCTGGAACTTCTGTTAGATACATTTTAAATTTAGATATATTTAGAGGCTGGGGATTTAGCTCAGCGGCATAAGCGCCTGCCCAGCAGGCAGTCCTGAGTTCGATCCCTGGTACCGATTAAAACGAAAAAGACCAAAAAAAAAAAAAAAATTAGATGTATTTAGAATGAAAAGTTTAGAATACTTTTATCCTTATTATAAAAATTTAGATACATTTTTATCCTTATTATCATATTTCTATATACCTTAGGGAATGTGCTTTAGGGAAAGACCTAGAAGGTTCTTATAAAACTAAATGAGCACAACTATCCTATGATCCAGTGATCCTATTGCTACAGATTTACCCAAAAGAAATGAAAATTTTTATCCAAAAACAGAATTGTACAAGACTATTTGTAAAAACTGGTCAAAAGTTGCAAAGAACTCAATGTCCATTATCAGGAAAGTAGAAAAACGAATCTTGGCATTTTCAAACAATACAGGTATATCCACACGACACTACTCAGTGAAGGGAATCTGCATTAGAAAGCACAAGGCTAAAAACTGCTTTTATATGGGATTCTTTTAAAACTAGACAGAATTAACCTACAAGAAAACATACAGGACAGTGGTAAGCTCTTAAGAGTGGTAACGGTGCAGGGATGATTGCCTGAGGGGGCTAAAGTACAGGTCTACATTTTAATTAAGGTTTGCATCACACGGGTGCACACGTTTGTTGGAACACACTAAGTGACGCACTTCACTTCAGTATATGTAAATTTTACTTCAGTAAGAAACCATAAGCAAATACTATTATTTATAGTTTACTAAAATTGATGCAATTAATGTATTTTGCAAAATAATCAATAAAATGTAGTCTGTATTGTTTAGGCATGAAGAATATTCATATCTGCAACTCCATTTGAAACATCAAAAGGAAGATAAACGACACTTTAAAGCTAATGAAACAAAGTGTCAACAGTAGTACAAGTTTAAGTACTTTGCATGTAATTCAGCTTTTCTCTGTGCTTAACAATTCTCTCAATAAAATGAGGAAAACTTATTTACCTTTTATATCATTTTACTCTTTTCTTATGCCTTGATTGAAATCTTTTATCCTTAAAACCATTTTGAAAACAGTTTTCATGTTTCTATCTGAATTACCACCTTAATATACTCGCCTTGGCAGCCATATCCTAAATTATCTCCTTAGATTCCTAATCTCTGAGTCCAATTGTTTTCTAGGTCCAATGACTCTCAGAGTGAATTGCTTCCTTGCATATTAGATTGTATATCATAAACTCACATTTTTTCATTGAGTATGATTGACAAAATTATATTTAAGGTTACAGCATCATGTTTTGAGATATATATACATCATTAAATTAGTACAACAATCGAGCTAATTAACATACTCATCACCTCACATACATATAGCAATGTTTAATTTCCTCTACTTAGAAACATTTTATAATAGCACAAATGAGATATAGTCTTCAACAGAAAGAAAACTGTGCTCAGCATCTCACTGAGACAGAGTAAATCAGTTAAGTGAATACATTTTACTGACTTTTTAAAATTGTCTTGACCTCTCTATACATTAATGCATTTTAGAAAATAAAAATTGGCAATGTCAAGTATGCTACAAACTCACATTTAGATGGACTGGATCAATTATATTTTTAGGTGTATATTCATTTTTTCAACTTTGTTTCCCAGGTTATTTTTAGCTTAAAACATTTTTAAAATCTCTTTTAAATATTCAGTCTTAACACAGTCTCTTCAAAATCTAGCAGATAGCATAACTTCTCTCACATCTCAGTTATCCTAGGCCATCCTACCTTACCTCCATTCTCAGTCCAAGAAAAGCTTTCACCTTCCAGTGCGGCAGCTGATTATTTTCCTGATCCACATCTCAAGATCAAATATCATATCCGGTAACCAAGATTTCCAACTTTGGATTGGAGTTTCATCCTAACACTGTGTCTCCTCTCTTCTCTATTAATGGCCCTAAAGTCCAGAGTCTTGATTAGCTTAAGACAGAACCTGCTGAGGAACACAGAGCTTTCAGCTGCTCACTACCTTTCATTGGTCTCTGTGGATTCACTCACATTTCTGCAAACTCTACAATCCTGGTGGGTGGTGGTAAGAGAATGTTCATGCTTTTAAGGCCTTATACAGGGAGGCATAAACTGAGTCACTCCTTGTTTATGCACATGTTGGTTATCACTAGTCTGGCCATCACTGACTTATGTTATCAATAGCTTACATAACACTTTTTCTTCAGTAGATAATTAACACTTATTGAACTCATGGTTCTGATCGCAAATTTAAAACACATTCATAAAATGTAAATTTAATGCTACTAATAAAAACCAGGTTTTATATTAAAGAACTTATTAGGTTCTCACAATAAATTGTGGGTTGGTAATGCTAGTCTATTTTGTAGAATATCTAGTATAATTTAATAGAGTAAAATAAACTTTCCAGACTCAGATATCTGACAGTTGCTTTGAGTTTCAAACATAAAGCTCTTTTATTCCAGAATCTAAACTACTATGTAAATTATTAGAATGAACTAAAAACAGAAGAACTGAATAAATGACTAATTAAAATATAAATTAATACAATTATTAAAATATTGATGAAAGGGTATTGTCAAAGATGGTATTTTCAAATTCTCTAGGAACAAATTACTCTTATAAAATGTAAATCATTCTTCTGTACATTTAAGCTGTGCAAAAATATTTTCACCAAATATTGTAGACTAAAAAAAAATGTATCTTGTATAAAAAACACACACAATGGCCTGATACTAGTATATTTAGAATACAGTTAAGTAAAATCTTATCCCTAACAACAATGCCAAGGAAATAATATCAAATACAGAGGGAAATAATACATTAAGGCATTAATCAAAATGTTATTTAGAGTACTGACAAGAAAAAATAAAAAGAACAATAGAGTCATGGTTAAAAACACTGTCTTATATCCATCCAGTGGAGTATTATGAAAATACAGTGAGAAGACAAAGTAAAACAAAGCAAAACAAAAAAATTTATAAAATTCCTGTTGAGTTGGAAAATAGCAAGATTAAAATCCAGAAAGTATTTATAATTTGCAATAAATATGTAGAAAAATACTGAAAAAGTTATACCCAAATACTGGTAATACTTAGGGGCTTATTAAAGAGAATATGAAAGTTCTTTTGGGGCCGAATTTCTCCATTCTTCAATTTTTCAATGATATTTTACTATTATTAAAGTAATATTTTATAAATTTACATACACAATCACATACCTTTCAATACTTTGGTCAATGATGGATTGTGTATATAAGGAGGATGTTACAAGATAATGACAAAGCTGAAATATTCTTACTGTGAAGTCTTTTTACTGACTTTTCTATGTTTAGATATGCTTATACGTAGTATTTCCTGTGGCATCGCAATGACGGGTCATACTCAGTACAATGTACAATACAGGCCTGTACAATACAGTACAATACAGGTCGGTGGCCTCGGAACAGCGGGCCACATCACAAAACCTCAGTGCATCCGTACTGGGCTGCACTACCTAAGCTACACAAGTTTACTCGGTGATGTTCACACAGCAAAATCACCTACAAGTAGAGTTTTCAGGACAAACCTCAATGTACTGTTAAGTGTTCCATGACTATATTTATATATTTATACACTGTCTTAGAGGTTATAATTTCTATTAAATTTAAGAAGAGTCACAGCACATCTGAAACATTCTTTTTAAACTTCATTGTCAACTGTTTGCCATCTTCAGTTCTGTGGTATGAAGAACCAGTGATCCCTCATACAGCGCTGGTTTCTCTCTTTCTGTTGCTCAGCTTGTCCTCCTCTTGATGAGCTCAGGTGGCCTCTGAGCTCTCCCTGTTAAAAGCCTACGCATTGTTTATGGTCCAGATCAAAAGTTCACATCTTTGTAAAGCATTTCTTGATTCTCTCACCCAATCGTAATCGCCTGAATTTTACTTATTTTTAACCTTGGTAGAACCACTTGTGCTACAAAGAAAGTAAGACCCAGGTCAAAACTGACTTTGCTGCAAATGGTATTCTTCAAAGTC
This sequence comes from Cavia porcellus, assembly GCF_034190915.1. Taxonomy (NCBI): domain Eukaryota; kingdom Metazoa; phylum Chordata; class Mammalia; order Rodentia; family Caviidae; genus Cavia; species Cavia porcellus. Next base: position 70,150,054 of record NW_026947494.1, on the reverse strand, counting down.
ATTATTTTGTTTGTTTGTTTGGTTGGTTGGTTGGCTTTTTTGTTATTGTTTGCATGACTGGTTTAGTTTTTTATGTTTTGTGTTTTTTTTTTTTTTTTTGGCTTGGTTGGAGTTTACTGTTTTCAGGAGCTCAATAAATCTCTGCCTTTTTCATAATTTTTGCAAGCCAAATGTTTTCTAAAAATTTCTAATAGTTATGCAAAAATTCATTACATAATTTTTGTAAGCCTTCATTTACAGTTTAGCTTTTCAATTCATTTCTGTTGTTTCTAAATATCCACCTCATTTGTAGTTTCATTTAGAGGTCATCAGAGCTCTGCAAACACCATCTATTGCCCGATGCAGTGGGGGTCACATTGTCTTGTGATGGCCTGCTGATTTGTCTGCACCCTCCTCCAAACCCAGGATATGGAATTTTCTCACTCGCTAATATATCCCCAGAATGTACACAAGAAAACTGAACACATGGCTATAGCAGGATGAAAACAGCCAGGTTTAGATTGTTTGCAGTAATTGCTCCTTCACAGAGTCCAGTTCTAAGAGCACAGATTTGCGAGGGTGATACGCAAGAGTCATTTTTGCAGCAAATATCTCATACTGAATAATTTTTTCCCTTAAAAAACTGAGAATATCCATTTAATAAATGGTCTAAGTGGAACATCTCCCAAGCATAACTTCTGACCTTGAAATTCACATTTACATTTAGTGTATGAACTGCCCCTGACCGAGGTAAACACAAAGCAAGAACAAATTTATACAGAACAATGGAATGTTGTGTTTTCTCCACATCCTCAAGAAGGGTGTTTGTGTGGTTCACCTCATGAGGCCAAAGATGGTTTGCAGGACGTATGCATTTATGTGAGGAAAGCCCCCTGGCACAGCAGGGTCGGTCCTATGGTGGGTAAAACTGCCACTGAGTCTTGTCTAACTCAACTCCCACACTCACGCCTGCACTCCTCACCTGTGCCACCTTCCTCCTTTTTATTCTTTTCTTTTTCTTTTAAAACTTGAGCACACAGATGTATATTAGTGCTTAGCACATGGTGACTTACACTAGAAGATACTCCACATGTGTGGAATTGAGTAATAAACAAACTAAACTAGATATGGATTACTAATAAGGTCTAATCCTTGCCAAAGCAAAACTCTAAAATTTAGGGATATATAAAAATACTGAACAGAGTACATTAAAATTTGTAAAAGAATGTCTTTTTGCATATTTGCCTTATACATCACACTGATACTTTTTTAAAAGTTTACAGTTTTAAAGAACAGCCTTGGTCAAAGAATTTACATCAGTTTCCCTTGTTTCCCATCCCCTGGCCCCCTTTCTTTTTGATCATGTTCCCTGTATTGAGAAAGACACTCATGAGTACCAAAATGCCTAGGGAATCTGCCATCTAGAGTTCTTAAGAGTAAAGCATCTACTTCTCTAAAAGAGCCACACTGCATGAGATTAAAAGTGGTTTTAAGTGTCCCAGAAAATCCAGTTTCCTCAACACAATCAGCTCATCAGCCTAATCCATATTCGGGATTTTCAGAAATGGTAGCTTTCAGTTTCTCAGAAATCTACGAGTCTGCAACGTACCGTGTGCAATGAAATAAAACGTATTTTTAATATTTGGCCAAGACTTAAATCCTCAAGAGCCAAGATTTCAGAGCAAATATTTCCACATTAATTGAAAATTTTATTGTCAAATATATTTCATGGTTTATTCATGTAGAGTAGTGCTTCTTGTCTTCCCCCGCTCATTCCAATGATTTCACGGAGCAGCCAGAGGCTATTTTCAGAATTGGGGTGACATTTAAAATCAGGGTGACATTGTTTTTCTCACATGCAAAAATAATGATTTCTTCTTTTATGCTGAATGTCTTCTCCACAGAGTGATTTTGCTGATAATAGTATCTTTCCTGCGCAGCTCACAGGATAGTTAGGACGATTCACAAAGAGGCAACGCATGTAACATGAATCTGCCAAATAAAATGTAAAGAATTGTATAAACATCATAGATTGCTATCATCATTCTTTTTACAAACTAAAACTTAAGCATCACGGTCTCATGGAGCCCACTTGAGGATACTAATTTTTAAATGCATACAGAGAGAAGAGAAAGAGAGAGACCACCCTGTGTTAAGCTGCATTTCTGAAGTAAGACAACCTGTGTTCAGTTCTGATCTCACCCCTTACTATCTGCTTTATCTTGTATAAGTTATTGAACTAATCTAAGATCCAATATTTTTAATTCATAAAATAATGAACATAATTATTTTAATCAGATTGTTATATTAATAAGTTAAATAATTTAGGTGAAGTGATAGCTATAAGGTATATAATCACTTGTTAATTATTATTTTCCTGGAGTGCAAGTACCACAAAAGCAAAAGCAATATCTTTTTCACGCATGCATTCGTTTGTTCTTTGAACAAATGCTATTATCAACACTGAGTGTACAGCAATGAAGACAGATGAGGTCCCTGCTACACAGACATGGAACAAGCCATTTCAATAACTTTGGGGTTGGGCAAGTAGGCAGAGTCTGAGAGTGGTTTATCACATGGAACTACAGTCACGTGGAGCTGGGAGCAGGTTCTTCAGAAGCCTGTCTATGAGGATGACTTTTACCTAACACTAGAAGGGTGGGAAGGTGTGAAGAACATGTCAATCAGGCAAAGATTTGAGGCAAGAGCAGTTTGAGCAGAAACAGTAATAGTTGTAACACACCTAGAACCAAAACTAGCTTATGGCATTCCGCAGGTGAGTGGGTCCCCAGGGTTCTTGCACATGAGGAATGAGAGGAAGAACCCTGCAATGTGAAATGAGAAACGGAAAGACCACATGCCGCAGGGCAGTTGGCTGTGTTGTAAAATAGCGTGTGTTCCAATTGCCTAGTAGCTTTGAATCCAACGGCACCTTTCAGACTGGAAGCTACTAGACATTCAGTATATATTTTTGAATAACTTCATATCCACAAAGTATTTTTTAAAAATAACTATACCAAGAAAGCATTTAGGATACCTAAATACTTTGGGACTCCCAATAAATTCTTTCTTTCAAGGAAAAATCAGAAGTTAGCCATGAATTCCATTCTTAACCAAAGGTTGGTCTCTCTTTAGTTGTGATCCCTAATAGTAACCTCTCTCCGTGGTACAAACGTATAACTGAATCTTCCTTGGCTACCACAAAAACTGCTAAAAATAACTATACTTTTTGTACAGGCAGATTAATAGGTCAGGAAGAACAGCATCCATATGTGGTTATCTTTCCCCTGTGTATCTCAAGAGGAAATGCCAGGAAATGAAAAGGCAGTTTCAGTGCACACCGTGAAAGGACTCTTACATGAGTGCAGTTCTCAACTCTGGGGGCCTCATTCCTTCTCCTAGTCACAAACACTTCGAGGACAAACCATGCCAACTCCAGTATTACACCTAGCAGTGCTCAGAAGTCTCTTTTGAATGAAAGAATAATATCTAACCAAGGTTTGAAGAAAATTAACTGGAACGCTACCCAGTGTCCACCCATCAGTCTTTCAGAATTTATTGATGTGTGTGGTCTGGGAAAGCATCAAGGACATCTCTTTGAAATCGAAGATGATTTTGCTGGATGAAAAGATGTTTTTGACTTGCAGTAGACCTTATAGTATAAAGATGAGCAGAATTGCATCTTAAAAATTATCCGTTTCTCTCTCAAAATATAATAAGTAATTAAGTATATCTTTAATATTTAGCATTACAATAAATAGAAGTGATTAATATATTAGTTTATTGTGATAAATATTAGTTATTTATATGCATTGACAGCCTTATTTTTTATATTAGTCTAATTTAAAATCAATAATATTTAATATTATTAAAGTAATTTAAAGGAGACACAAGTACTATAATACTTTTTGAGTTTTAGAAAAGCAAGTATTTTGTTATTAGATTTTTTTAAATAGAATTGTCACAGGGAAACTCGGCACAGAAACAAGGAAGAGAACAAAGGAGATATTTTAGCAGAGTTTTAGCATAGTGTTCCTTAGAAAATAATAAATCTTCAGGCCGGCTTTATGTTTTACTCTTGATATTATTGAAATGTACAGGCAGTTATTTTTGTAGGATGCCCCTCAAGTTGAGATAGATAGGCCTGGAAGAGTGTAAATCACCAAAATCGCACTAATCCAATTCTAATCTGTGGTCAGAAATCAACCTCTAATTCTTTCAGATATCCGTACTCAAGACCACATATGTCCTGAGATAAAAGATGGAGAGTGGTTATGTTTTAGCAGTTTATAAAATGTGAGTTTATTCTACAACTACCTTGACAAATTTGCTTTAGAGTAAATTTGGAGTGTTGGAATGGAATGGAATTGAGTGTTAGAATTATTGTTTTACCAATAATAATATTCTAATCAATATCCCATAGTCCAATACAAGCCTATAACTATTGATGCTCTTGGTGATTTTTCAAAGAAAAGAAATTTATGCATCTATAAATTTCTTGTTAGTTTTTACTCTACTATGCCTCTAAAGTCGCAGAAAAGTTACTAATACATTACTGCTCAGTAGTACTTTGGTTCACAAGTGCTTATGTTTTACTCCATGCAGTGTGTGTGTCTATATATGAATCCAACATAAAATATACATATATATATATACATGTATTTTTCAGAACCACTTGAGAATATTTATCCTTAAATATTCTAGTGACATGAATATTTCTTATGTGACTACAACAGAATTATAAAATTAAGATTTTTTAGAGCTAGTGTAATTAATTGGCAGTCCACAGTCAAACTCCATCACTGACCCTAATACCTCCTTTTCCCCTGTCCATGACCAAGCATTGTATTTAGTCGTCGTGTCTCCTTATCTTTGTTAATCTGAAATCATTCTTTGGTTTTTCTTTAAGATTCCTACTCTTGATATTTTTGAGAGGCCCAAACAGTTATTCTTAAAATGGATTTGCTATTTTGGGGTTGTAGTTTTAGTACTGTTCTAAGACCTCAGGGTTCTGGCAAGTAATACCCAGTCAGCTTACTTATGAATCGGAGAGTCCAACGTCAGCTTACTGCTTTAATAACGCTTTCCTGAGCACTCTGGTGAAATCACTCCTATGCTCTTGACCCAATGCTTTAAAACCCTTTATAACACTCTCTGGCTGTATTAGTTTATCACTCAGGATATGCTGTTATGACAAAAAGACTGAAAAGTAACTTAAACAGGATCTCATTTCTCTCCTCTGTACAGGCCAGGGGAGAGTACCCCCCGGGTAAATGTCTCTGCTCTGTGTGGTACTGTTAAATTCATATGGTTTCTGATTCTGTCTGTAGAATAAATCCTGATCTTACAAGATCCCAAACACTGCTAAAGGCCAGAGACGTACACACACATATCTCCTTAGAAATATAAGAAGTCTGGCAACATCACTTCTTCTTATACCCATTGGCCAGAACCCAGTCACATGGAATATACCCACTGCTTCAGTGGGCAGCCACAGTATACCCTGTAGTCCAGTTACCAGAGGGAAAGGAAATGGGACTGGTGGACGTCTCATAGTTTCTGACCCAGGAGCCGTCAACATGTTACCACACACTGTCACATAAGGAATGCAGCAGGGAAGGTAGGATGTGCTGGGAAGTCCCCTTCCATCACTGTAGTAAATACCTGAGATAGCCAGCTATCATCATTTTAGCTTCACATTTGAGAGATTCCTGTCCATACTCAGTTGGTCCCTTGCTTTGGGGGTAGCAGCACGGCACAGCAGGTGCACATGGCCAGGCAAAGTCCCTTACCTCATGTCCAGACAGCAAAAGCAAGTGACTGAAGTCCTGGAGCCCGCAGTCCCCTCTGATGGCATGTGTGCAAGTATCCCACTAGCTCCTTTCTGAGAGATTCTATCTTTCCCCCACTTGTGCTACTCTGGGGACCAAGCCTCTAACACTTAGACTCCTGGGGCACATTTAAAATCCAGTAATAGCAATGGGAAGCCTAATTCATCAGAAAGGAAAGCCTCCTGGGCAATATATCCCTAAATGGCAAAATATAAAGAGAAAAGATAAGATATGAAGCTTTTGAAGATCTATTAGATGCCTGTAAAGAGTTCAGCTGGGCATACTGCTCAATAGTGCCTATTTCTGCCCAAGCACAGCCCTTTGCATGATATGCGAAAATAACACAGCGTACATAATTATGGATAAGGTTTCTGTTCCATGTCTGACGCTTCATGTTTCCCTCTCTCTGATCTTACTTGTACCCTATCCTGGAAAGTCTTTCTCACCACCACTACTGCCCATCTGGCAAATACCAGCTCATCTTTTATCATGCATTGAAATCCCACCTCCTCCAAAAGGGCATTCCTGACCCTTGGAATACAAGGAGCGCTCTCAGGGCTTATCTCACCCACCCAAGCCCTGCTAGTTTCACTATTCTGCCCTGAACGTCCTGCAGGGACAGCCATGTCTTATCGTTTATTTAATGGCTTTCATGCCTTTCAATTCAGAAGTGCAAGCCGATGTTGCACACTTTTCTAACAAGTCAGACAGCGACAGGAAGAGGACATTATAGGAGTCCAAAGGATCACAGGAAGACCACAGTACTGGGGTGTTAAGCTTGGGAATAACCAGTGCTTGAAGGAAGCAGCCAAAGAGGAGGGAGTCACTGAGCTGGAGAAAAAAAATGGGTCCAGGTTTTTTATTTAAAAGGTGGTAATAGAATGATAACCCAGAGCTTATTAAAGAAGAATGTCAAGAGTGAGGCTGAAGGAAGATCCAGTAGAAGTGACAGGGAATGCTAGAGCAGAGAGAAAAAAAAAAATTGAAGCTGTCTGCTGTGTGTATGTATTCACGTACCACGATGACTCCTAACAAGTTCCCTTGACATTTATGTGTTTATGCTCAAAATTAGATTTTAAGTTTGACTTTCTACCAAAATATATTTAAATAAGGTGAAGTCTGTCTTTAATTTGTGCCTTAAATTGTCTTTATCAAAACATTTTTATTGAAAACTTGACTTTCAAATACACTACTAGTAAAATGCGGCAGCTCTGTCAGTAACTAGGATAATTTTAGGATACAAACAAAAGAGGAAAGTGAGGGAAAAGCTTGATAAATAAAGTTGTTCTTATAAGTAATAAGGAGGTTTGTACATATTTTCACAAATTCCTTTGCAAAGCAGAGGGAGACAGAGAGGGAGAGGGAAAGGGAGAGAGACAGCAACAGAGACAGAGACAGAGACAGAGACAGAGACAGAGACAGAGGCAGAGACAGAGAGGTCTTCTTACCCAGTCCTTCTTATATGAGCTCTTTTGCTGGACATAGGAACTCAGTTCATATAAGAACAGAGTAACAAGAAAAAAAGCATGAAAGTTGCATTAAACTTATATGTCTATGGTAATTTTCATAAAAGATTTGAAAGGCAAAGGAATGCCCATGGCAAGATATTTTTTATGCTTTTAGATAAAGAACTATTAGTTTGTGAATAATTGGAAGAACAAGTAGATATCTAAAGATGTTACTAAGAGATTCATCAGTTAGGTATACATGCATATGATACAGATAGACAAAGAGGACACAAAAGCTAATAGAAGACAAAATTAGCACAGAGTTTGTTATTCACCTTCATGGCACTCCCAGTGACCACACTTTGTGATCAAGTTTGTCTTGTAGCCTTGAGATGGAAGACAGCCGATCCAGAAGAATCTTTATGACTTGTTCCAAGCAGAGAAATAAAGGCCAAATGACCTTCTCTGCAGTTATGTTTCTTTAACTTATTATATCATAGAATAGTCAGTATTCCAAGTTTACATATTTTGAGGTGGCACTTTCTTAACTATCACTGTCTGAAACGTTTTTTTTTAGAAAACTGTATTGTTCAGTAACAGTAGTTACTGAAACCATAGTCCAATCTGGCTGCCACGCTCACACCAGTCAGAGGGAAGATTTCTCTGCCATCTCATCCTGACATGTAGTCCCCTTGCTTCACTCCCATGCAGGGCACTGATGTTGGCACCTGCTCTCATGAAATTCTTCCTTCCTGAAGCCACGTGAACCCAGTACATCTGTTTTCCCTTTGGTTTTCTCAAGGGTCCCAGGAAGCCGAGATTTACTATTGTTATTTTGATAACTCCACCTGTCTTGAGTTACTGAGTGTTACAGTTTGTGTTTAGATGTTCCCCCAAAGCCTCATGCAGGCATAAGGCTTTTTCAAGGGGTGGCTTTTTCTAGAGTGTGTGATTGATTGGTGGTGCAATGGTGGGATGAGGGTGTTTTATATGAGGGACAGAAAGAGTCTTGTCTCTTGCTTGTTGCTTTTTCTGTTTTCCATTGCCATGAAAAATTGCTCCTCTGCCATGCTGCACTGTCTGGGAGCCAGCTGATTATGGACTGAAACCTCTGCAAACTGTGAGATAAATAAGCCTTTTCCCCTTTAACTTTTTGTTTCTGTATTTTGCCTCAGCAATGAAAAAAAAGTAAATAAGATACTGAAGACTAGATGATACTATTGGTGATTCTGGTCAGACATTGTCTAGGAGCAGATCAGAAATGTCTCACTTGGGATTGTCTTTTCAAACAATTCAGGGGGATTCTAGCAAATTTCTGTAGATAAGAGCTTATGCTTCCCTCTTGACTCCACAGAGTACTCTACGTGTGACCTTTCATTTTTTTCAACTAACTAAAAAACAAAAACGATGAAACCATGATAGCTTATGTTTACTGAATGATTCTTAGAGGCCTGTCAGTGGCTACTCACTCTACATTTATCATTTCTTGTCATTTTCATGATAACTTTGCGAAGTCACACAGATTCTCATTGCTTAGTTGGCCTACATGCACCTAATAGAGAAGATTAGCAGAAGGGAAGCGGTGTGGTGGCAGAACCCTAGATCCTCTACCGTTTCCTGCCTCCCAACTCTGCTGTGGAAGAGGGGGCTGATGCTGTCCTGCAGCAGTGTAGGACTGCACAGCATCCTGACCTGGTCCCACGCCACCATCCTGCTGCCTCTGCACCTGTGTAGGTGCTCATGCTGATCTTTCTGTCATAAGAATTGCAACTGTCACTAAAGTTTACAAAAATCATTCCACTCTTTTTATTATGAGAACCTCACCAAAGTAAATGACAGTCTAATAAAAAATATGTTAAGGTACTATTCACTAACAGCCAACATATTAAAGTAACCTAAATATCCACTGACAGATGAGTGGATGAAGAATATTCAAAGTACATATGCAGTGAAATATTAAAAAAAAAAGAAATCTTACAAGATGTGATAAAATGGATGAATTTTGAGGAGTATGCTAAGTGAAACAAGACTTCCATGGGAAAAAAAAACTACTACGTAATACCGTACACGAGGTGACTGAAAGAGTCAGATTCACAGAAATGGAGTAGAATTAATAGTGGTTGTCAAGGAAGTGTTGATGGAAACAGAAATGGCGTGGCCAACAAACACACAAAATTTCAGTTATGTAAAAAGAGTCGTTTCTACTGTCCAATGTTTACCAGTAGTTAGCAACACAATGAAAACTCTATTAAGAGTGTATATTTCCATGTTACATGTACTTATCACAATAAATAATATGTACCTTTTTATTAGAAACAAAAAATCTCACTTAAAATTGTATGATATAAAAATGCATACCCTTAAGTGTGACAACTATTTCTGTGCTTTTCACACACACACATGAATGATTTAACTTACTGGAATACTGCAGTTACTCATTTTAATATATATTACATATTCTCAAGTGTTCTCACAGCATGTGAAATGGATATAATTTATATAATGAGGTAAACTGATAAGGAAATGTTGCTTTTCAAATTAAATGTATGTTCTTCAGGGCTGACCCGTTTCCACCTCTAGTAGTTTCTGACACTTGACATTTGGTAAGAGATCTTTGTATAATGCATCTGTTTTTAAAGCCATAGTAACCATAAGTACTTTTGCTACCCTTTGGATAGTAGTTTAGAGCTTATTTTTGGATAAAAATAAAGTGTATTTCTATAGCCTTCCTCTCTAAGAAACACTAAAATTGTCTTTAAAGAAAAGGCAATATTTTTCATCACAAAAATCACAACATACACACATACATATGATAAATGCATATTTACATAGATACTTTCCACCAACCAAAATGCCTATTTTCCCAATCCCTGAAAAGAACTGTACTGTAGGAAGCCTTGCTGTCTTCTCTACCAGCCAGCCAGTCAAGAACTGAATCTGGCAGATTCCTTAGAAATACCTCTGCTTGTCATATTATAGTAATAACTGCAGCACAGTTTGGCTAAATGCCTCTGACTTTTCTAAACACACAGCTGATTCCATGCTCTTTTTTCCCTATTTTATGTTGACATTGAGATTTTCTGCATCCTCAGAGTCGGTGATGCTACCTCAGTGGGAAGGACTGTGTCAGTCAGTGAGACTTGTTCTGACAAAACCTGTGCCTGCACCATCCTCTGGTGGAGACAGTCGGGACTGTCAGTTTCCAGCACTGCAGCTCTCCGGTCCCTCCCTGTACTCAACAACAGACCCGTTCCCATGGATCACATTTAACCCAGAAACAGCCTGCTTCAAAGACACTGCAACGCCCCGCCACATAATTTAATCACTCTGTTGTGGAGCTCACTGTCTGAGCCGTGGCTTGCTCAACTCCTTCTCTACCATTGGTGCAAATCTGGAAGTGAAAATTAAAGACAATTTACAGATCCACTTTTAGCACAGATATCTCATATGATACCTCTTTGCAAATTTTCACACAGACAAATAAATTATTAATGTACTGTTTGGATTTGTCATAACAATCAAAGTCAAAGCCAAAGCTGTATGGTTAAGCTGTTTGGGGTTCAAACGCCACAAAGGGAATTTCCTCTCCTGATGATTTGTGGTCTTCTGTGCTTTGCTTCAGAAATGCAAACCACGTAGAAAGTTTTTTATTCATTTGTTTGGTTTTTTCTACCAGTGAATTATAGAAATCAGTAAACAATCACTGTCGTTCTGGGACTGGGGGCCGAAGGTGTCAATTATGAATTAATTAAGCTTAGGTGGCAATGAAAACCTGTGAATTACATGTGAAGCAGGGTTCATTTGCACTGGTGATAAGAGCTTTTGAAAGCATCATACGTCCTGATACGGGTGACATGTTCTTTGTATTTTATTACACATCACAAAACGACTTACATCTAATGAGGCTTGCTTCTGCTGCTAATTTCTTTAATGATTTGATTAATGTAAAGTTTAAAGGAGGTGGCACATGACTATCTGTTGAAATGTAATGCTGACAGCATTTTATAGGTCACCTGGCTCCCACAGACTCCATCACACACAGGTGGTTTTGCAAATATCACTTTGCAAATATTTCCCTTATAAATTCTTTAAAATGTAAAGATGGTAAATATGAACATACTTTCCATGGAACATTCAATTTAAGGCAATAATTGGTTGAAAATAAAATAGTAGGCTAACAATTGAAGGTTTTTTTGTCTATTTGGAATAAAGCACATGGCTGACAGCTCAGTCCTCCCTACTATTCACCTTTTTTACTGTTTGGGGACATTTTTTATTTCACAGAAACAAAGCCTAAGTCTGCTACATGAAGGATACAGTATTTTTAAACCTTGCAATGCTCCAAAGTCTGGAGGGAAGACTGAAGAACACACCTTGGAAAAATCAAGGTAGAAAGGCTCCCAAGAGTTTTCTTGGTTCATCTTGACCATGACCAAATTGATGACAGTGAGATCAGAGGAAAGAGCATGAGGGGCCCCTCGGACTGCCCTGAGCAGGGCCAGTATACAGGTTTACCATGGCACCTGCACTGGGCACAGCAAAGAAGAAACATTTCTGTAAAGATAAAACTGGGTGAAGAAGGGGTCATGCATCCTGTGTAAGCAGAACAAATTGCAATTGCCCATCATCCAAACTGTGGGCACCTGCCTCACTGTGTGCCTCCTTACCACCTTTTGAACATGGAGCACTGTGGTCCTGCAATGTGACTGAAGAACTTTGTGTGCATGTTTTAAATATGCTAACTTTTATGATTTTAGATTTTTTAATTTTAATTCTTTTAATCCTAAAATGATTTAAATCTTTTGGGAAGCAAATGAACAATTTCACTGAGGCTCACTTTATAATTCAGTCAAACAGAAGTGAGTTCTACAAAGATGATTTCTTTCTGGCTTGAAAACCACAATCAAGTCAATAGTCACAGTTGGCATATGAGTTCACTGGTTTGATCACTTGGCGGGAGCACTATTCAAACAGAAAGTTGAACCTGAAAACTGGGAGGACCCTGGGTACCAATCAAGAGGAATGCAGTTCCAGAAAGACTCCCACCCACTGGAAAGCCTGAGAATACAACAGAACAAAGTCTAGGGACTGAGCACACACAGAGGGGTGAGAAGCATGTACTTCAAACATCAGTACTGAGATCCAACGCAGGTCTCTGAGCTGCCACAGTCCTACGGTTAGAGTTGACTTTCATTTCACTTCCCAACATGACCTACAGTGGGTTATGCAGGACTACCCAAAGCTGAGCTTACATAAGAAAATTCCTCAGATTAGTAGCTAAAATGCACTACATTTGCAAGTAATAATTCTCCAATGTAAAGACTGCTGCTAAGACAAGTAGCATATAAAAATACTATTACTGTCTTGCTCTTACTAGGTAGGTACACCTTGGAAAAATCAAGGTAGGTAGGTATGTGGCCCAGATTAACAAAGTCAGAAAATAATAAAACCACCACAGTTTCTCTTCAATTTTGCTCTCAAACCCTCTCAGAGAATAGAGAATGTATTCTGAGTTCATCACGTGGTTATGGGGAAGAGATCTCTAATTTTTTAGCTAGTAAAAGGCACAAAGCAGAAATCAATACCTGTGCATCTGTTATGACTAGGTAATAAAGAATTCTTCACATATTATATGTTTTGCTTTTATTTTTATCTAAGTAAGCATAAATAATACTTAAAAGATCACTAAATATTGAATCTAAATATTGCCTGATGATATTACCTGTGTTCAGAAAAACATACTCCTCAAGGTTAGAGAAAAACCAGTGTATAAATTTAAAGCCAGCTAAGGGGAGAAGTTTGTCTCAGAACATGCTGGGTGAGCCAGATGTGATGGTGCTCACCTGTAATCCCAGCATCAGGAGGCTGAGGCAGGAGGATCAGCAGGATCATCTTGAGTTTGAAGCCAGCCTTGGCTATCTACTCAATTTAAGTCTAGTTTGAACTGACTCTGCTTTAAAAAAAAAAAAGCTACAGTGGAAAATGTTGAGAAATAATCATATTATTAATTGCTAGAAGTAGAAACTGTTGTTTCTACTGTTGTTTGTCATACATAGTCATCAGACCTCAAAGTTACATAAATAAATGGCAAGGGCTATCCTTAATTTTAGTCTAATTAGCTAAGTGTTACCCAATTCAAATCACAAAATATCTATTTCCTTGATCTAAAGAGGGTGTAGAGAGAAATTTACGTGACTCCTGCCCTCAGAGAAGTTATAACCTAGTACTTCACAGATACAAGAACAAGTATAACACAGCCAATGACCACAAAACATTAAAGGAATACAGGAAAGAAAGGTTGTATGGAATATAGTATCCTTAGAAACACTGAATAACTTCTCATAGACTTTTTTCTTAAAGAAGACCTCTCTAGAAAAGAATTACCATTGTTGATAACCTTGTACTCTGTTTTTACATCATGTACTATATCTATCCTTGGTTTTGACTGACAGCTTTGTTTTGCCATATTTGACTTTACCCTCTTCCAAAAAAAAATGTAATAAGAACTAAGGAGTAATAAAACCCAAAATGTGTAAATTTTGTTGTAAAAAAGAGAGGGGAAAAAAGTGCTCTAAAGGATACAACTGCAAGTGTGTTTAGAGGTGTTAAATAGATGACCATGTTAATGTTTTTGGTTGGATCATTGAACACAACTGTTTACAATCTGCTTGAATGTCCACTTTGTATGCTTTGATACTGTGACTTGAGCAACTATCTCCAAGATGATAATGTATAATCTATTGACTGGTGATTTCTTACTGTTTTTTTTTTATAGTTATGTATTACTTGTACCCTTACACTGCTTTGTTTTGTTTCATTTTTTCTCTTTTTCCTCCTAAATAAAATTTTTTTTAAAATTTTAAAAAGAATTTCATTAATTCATTGTTATTTCCCTTAAGATATTATAAACAAAATCGTAGCTTTTATTCTAGTGGACCTCAAACTTCAGTTTGCATATGTATACCTAAGGAGATAGCAAAAATATAGTGACCTCCTCCAGTTCTAAGCATCTGGTTCAGTGATCTACATGTTAATGTACGTTTAAGCAGATTTTGATGTGGGTCATTTGTCCATACTTTGAGAACTACCATTTAGGCACTGATTTTGTTAAAGGTCCTTCAAAAATTTTACTCCTTTAAGATTGCAAAGTGAAGTGTTAAGGATTTGGGTTTGGGAAAGTTTAATGAAATGGTTTATAACAATATTACACTTCCCTTAAAGTTAGCACCATAAACTAAGAGACACAATTGCACTGACTTAGCCTGTACCCTATGTTAGGTAAAAAAATGAAGAATTTTCAAGTTTAGAGATTCATGCACCTTAAGGTACTATTTCCTCACAAAATATTCTCTAAGAAAAAGTAGACATATTTAGCATAAGATTTAAGAGAAATAGACAAAGACATTTTCACGTCTTTGCATGGCAAATTGTATGAGTTACCTCACCATTACAACTCATTGTCAGGTTTTTAACAAACCCCATATTTCAACCCATTTGATTGTGGAACTTTGAACGGACTATAAAATCAAGTTTCTAAGTTAATGATCCAAAAATTATCATTAACTGAAGTACAAGTATTTATTTACATTAAAGAATGTCTCAATATTTAGTTTATATCTCATAGCTACCACTGTAAATCTAATCAATGGCATAATTTATACAGAAGAAGCAATTTGAATAATTTAATGCAATGAATTTAATAATGGTCATTAAATATACTTGCAACTTTACATTATTATGTAATATATGAATATAATATATGGGCTGTATCATTGTTTATTCTATTTACCTCCTGTTATATTAAGTCATATTATGACTTACTATTAATGAACAAACTACAGAAAGTCACCCTCTGCATATCACATAGACTCAGGGAATGTTTATCCAGTTCAAACATCTGGGGCTAAATCCATCTTTCATAATAAATTCATGAAAACAACAAACTTTTAAAAGACGTCGCATTCAATTACTTGAAATTATTAAATAAGCTCAAGTACCTGCCTTATGGTTTCCCATTTGTGCCAGTCAGTTCCTGGCAGAGGATCATTCAGTTTGCACAGATGAAAAGTGAAAGCAGATATATGTGCACAAGTCTGTTATTCACCTCACACTTTACTGCAAATTCTCACTCCTTTGTGTGATGAAGACTGACAGCATCATGAGTCATGACAAGAGGATGTGCCTGCTACATACTGCACCTGGATATCTCTCAAAGGCTTGTGCGTTAAAATTTTGGTCGTTAGGTTGATGCTACTGGGACATGGTGAAATCTTCATGAGATGGTGCCTAATGGAAGATCTCAGGTCATCCGAGCACTACCCTGCAAGGACATGGTGGCACCCTAGTCCTTTGTCTCTGTTGCATTCTGTCCATGAATGGGTCCATTCAGTTTATGTAAATGGGTTTCCTTTTTACAAGCTCCCACCATGAAGGCCCAGAAGCAACAGAGCTGGAATCTACACAAAGGTGAGCAAAATAAAACTTACTTCTTTTTGAGTTGATTTTCCAAAGTGTTTTCTAACATTAATAGAAAGCTGGTCAATATAACACTCTGGAAATAACATGGTGATAATGGTATGTCAGTGATCTCCAAACCACAAACCCAGTCAAGCCATGAGCTTTCTGATGTTTTCATCAGAAAAACCCAAACTGAAGGACATTCTACAAAATATTGACTGGAATGCCCCAGAACAGTTAAAATCACTAAAAATAAGAATAAACTGTTTCAGAATTCTTCTGAAATCTGATCCAGAAGAGGTTTAACTCTAGAACAACAAATGGTTTGGTTGAAGAAATTGTGGTACAAGTACATTTGCAGAGCTCTTATCCATAAGATTTTTCATATACTGTGCTGCTATTTGAGCCCAAAACCACCATTATTTTATGTTTAAGACAGAAAACCAGATACATAGCCATCTTGTGTCATTTGATAAAGCAATAACTAAATGCCTACTATGTGCAAGATACTTTACCAGGTACTGTAGAGTACAAAAGTTAAAGACTGTATGTTCAGGTATGACAGGTGTACGTTAGGACTTGCAGCCGTCCCCATAGTTATACTGGTTTTGGTTTTCTCTTTGTCTGAAATTCTACAGTGTCATTCAGAAAGAAAGTCTTGGAAAGTCCATAGAACTTTATTTTAGACGCATGACACCAAACAATGAATGAGAAATATGGCAGCATCAAAAATAATACTGAAGAAAATAGAAAGGTTGGCTCATTCAGACTTTTGGTCCACATTGCTCAGCTTGCTGAGGTTCAGCGCAAGTTGGGGTTACAAACATCCTAACTCCTCCCAGGTATCAACACCACCTTGCAAGCACAGGATGCCACAGTTGTTAGAGACGTTAGACAACAGTAGCTATCATAGTTATGCTCCACGAAATATATTTTATAGAGGCCAAGAAGATTGAGAATCTCAAGGAAGAAATAAAAACTGTGAAGAAGAACCAAATGCAAATTTTACAACTGAAAAATACAGAAACAAAACTAAAAATTATTTTGAGTAGGCTAAAGAGCTGACTAAAACATTAAAAAGTATTGTTTTTCTCTATCTGGAGAACAAAAAGGATGTTTGTCTAAATGACAAGAGCTTCAGACTGAGAGACAGTTTCAAATGTTCCATCACATAAGTAAATGGCATCCCAGGAGAGGAGAGTAAGTTAATAGTGGAGAAAAGTTGAAGACTTAATGACAAAACTATCAAATTTGGTGAAGTTTATATATTTATAAGTTTATAGATTCAACAATCTCAACACTCTATAAGCAGGATAAACATAAGAAATGGATGCTTAAACATGAACTTGTAAAATGCAAAATAAAGCTAATGAAAATAGAGCTGGGGATTTAGCTCAACAGCATAAGCACCTGCTTGTAAGCCTGAGGTCATGAGTTCAGTCCCTGCTACCAAAAAACACAGATGATAAAAACAATCAGATAAAAATGAACCATTACAAATGAGCCCTAACTCTAACCATGTATATTTCTCATAGGATAACATGAAGATAAAAGACCAGGGAATACCTGGAAAATATTGAGCCAAAGAAAGGTTTTTAAGAAATTGTCAACTCAGAAGTTTCTATGTAATCAAAATAACATTCAAGCATGAGGTGCATGTGACAGATACTCATCTATCACAAAAAGCAAACAAAAAAACATTAAAACGTAGGAAGAGAAACTGCACCATGAGTGCTGTACTACAAAATACACTAAAAGAAATTCTCTCAGGGAAAGGAAAACCACACTGCAGGGAATCACACACTCAGGAACTGAAAAGACCACTGAACATGGCAAAAATATCTAAGTGTGCACAGAAGTCTGTTCTTTTATTTACTGTTTAAAGCAGAATTCTACATTGCTATGGAATCCTTACAATACGATACCACACAAAACACAACATACAGAACCACAGAGTTAAATGGGCAGATTGGTGTAAATTTCTATATGCTTTTTAAAAAGGTGGTAATATAAGGAAATGTGAGAAGTTAATGATGAGTACATTAATTCTTATAATTAAAAATATTACAAGTATAGCTAAAAACCCAATTGATAAATTAACAAATTCCAAAACTTATTTGACTACTCAGAAAGAGGGCAAGAAGGTTGAAACAAAGGAGGAAAAGAGGAAAAAATGGATTTGAAACAAGTCTGATTGTGTCAGTAATTACATTAATTTTCAATGGAATAAACATTCCAATTAATAGAGATTATAACAATGGATAATAAATCAAGACAACTATATCTCATCTATAAGAAATGCACTTTAATATAAAGATGTGTATAGGTTGAAAAAAGATTTAATGTGCACAGTTATGAAGATGCTGTAATGATCATAAAAATCTTTAAGAGAAACACAGTTGTCAGATTTAAAAGGGTATGTCATAATGATAAAAGGGAAAATGCATCAGACAGAGTTAATAATCATAAATGGATATGTATCTCAAAACTTGAAAATATATTTTAAAAAGTTAAGAGACACAAGGGAAAAATGGTTAATTCCTTAATTGTCATATCATTTTGCATAATATGGTGGATCTGAACTTATTTATAGAACCCTACAGCTAAAAAGTACATGATACATATTCTTAATATATATTAACTTCTAAATCAATGGAACAGAAAAAAAAAGCTCAGAAATAAGCCTGTATCCTTTATAACAATACAAAAATGTCAAAGTAATTCAATGGAAAAGGAAAATGTCCTCAACAAATGGAGACAAAGTCAATAAATATACCAATTTAATGGTGGTCGTGAATATTAATAACCATTCTTACAGAATGTCAGGCACAGATTTTCATTATAAAAATTATAGATCTAAATAAAACTTAAAACTATAGATGTATTTTAATTCAATAATACAACATAACAAAATAATTCCCAAAATATCTCAACAAATCCTTCACAATATAATATACATAATTGGCCATTCAGCATGAAAAGATGCTCGGTATCTACTTGGAAGACAGACTATTGATCAGATTTGAAAGTAGTACAGATATGTGGGTGTACCTTCATGAATTGTCTGGAAAGACTGTCCAAAAGAGAAAGTAAACCCCAAGAAAGAGAATATGGCTTTCAGGACACTGGAGATTCGATATAGCAATGTGTGAAGGTAGGTGGAGTCTAAGACAATCAGCAAAGAACGAAGTCAAACAAACGTAAGAACAACAGATTTCTGAAGCCTTTTCCTGAAGCAGATGAAACTAAAAGTTCTTTACAGGTGAAAGTTAGGATCTTGATAACTGGTGAAGAACTTGAGGTTGAATGTGAATAAGTACTTAGAAAACAAAGTGAACAAAACAAAATATAATCATTCTAAGCGATGCAGGGACAGAAGGAAGACATTTTCATTGCATCGGAAGGATAAGCAAGTTACTACGATGTAAGATTTGAGTGCCATTAACTTCCACATATTGAAAATGTTGAATATTTGCATAAATAAAATTACAAAGTGTGATCAAAACATACGGTATATTGCAGCCATGGATTTCATGGGAAAATGTTTACTACAGATTCATCGGATTATACTATAATATTCACCCAAATGAAGAGGAGCATAGATCCATCCCCACAGGAGAGACCCAAAGAATCCAGCTGCGGACCCAGTTCCCATGGCAATATCCTGCACAAGTCTAGCCCATGGCAGTATTCTTCACAGGTGTATCTGGGGTTTGAGAGTCAATGACAATGTCTCATGCAAATCTATGGGATCTGAGAAGGTTCAAAGCTAGCGGTGGAAGCTAGAAAGTCTGCACCAGCAGGATGAAGGATCTGTGCCAGCAGGCTGAGGGATCTGCACTGGAGCCAAACAGTGATACTCAAAGTAAGAATCAGACCCCTGAAGATGACCACAACGATCTCTGTGACAGCAAGGACCCAGATTCCTCTAATGATAACAGCTGAGTTTATATCAGGAAAACCAGCACAACAAGTTTCTCCAGGAAGAGCAATGTACACCATCTTTGCCTGCAGTTCTCTTTTTTATGCTGTTGGCAACAATCCTCAGGTGGACCTCCCACACTCAGAACCATGCTGATTCAGTTCAGCAGGATGCTGCAAATTGCCCATTAATCAATCCACCACATAGTAGATGTCTTAGATTTTTAAAGTACACTAAAAGACACATTGACATAAATCACCCTCAAAATGCTCCCCCTTGTTTCAAACCCATTGATCATTCTTACCCCTTTCTGAAGCACTTTCAAAACTACTCTTCTTGATCATCTTTAGTTGCACTGTCATGGCTGCCTCAGTGTCTAAATTGATTCAAAATGTTTAACTTTCGTTGTCATTTTGACTTTACGGAAGAGCCAGAAGTAATATGGTGTCAGATCCAGTGAATGAGGAGGAGGAGGACTCACTGTAATGTTTCCATTTAACAGACATTATTATAAATGTTTTGAATTCACACAGGATATTCAGGTAATTGCAAAAAGACATTCATGAAAGTGAATATCTAGAACTGTTTAAAAAATGGCAAGAATGGTAAAATACCATATGTTCATATCAAGAGTTAGTATCTTCAGGGGAATCAGAGGCAATGCATCATTGTACTGTAAGTAAAATTTTTTAAATAAACATTTTTAAGCATTCCTGTACAAGCAAATATAATTACTGTAGGAGGATGAGAAAAGACATTTTAAGAGACACTCAGTCACCTTATCTTTGAGGCCAAACAAGTTCATTGAAAGAAAGCCTTTTTTAATAATAGTTCTGGGGAAATTGGCTACCCACATGCTGAAGACTAAAACTAGACCCATGTCTAGGCACTAAAGTCAAAATGGATCAAGAATCTAAATATTAAAACAGAAACACTAAATCTACTGGTAGACAAGGTAGAAGAAAGAAACTTTAAAGATACAGGGATAGGCAGAGAGTTCATGAACCAAACCCAAACTTCATGAAGACTTCAAACAATCAACAACTGGGATCTCATTTTATTAAAATATTTTTCCACATCAAAATAATCACCAACAGAATGAAAAGACAACTCACAGAATGAAGTAAAATTTTAGCCAATTGTCCCTCAGACAAAGGACTTCTATCTGGAAAAATAAAGAACTGAAAAAAAATCAGGCTCCCCAAATTCAAAGATCCAATCTAGAACTGCGCATCTGAGATAAATACACAGATATCAGATGAAGAAATACAAATGGCAAATAAATATATGAGATGACCTGTTCAGCAGCACAGGTCATTCAAGAAATGCTAATTAAAACAACACAAAGATTCCATGTCACTCCAGGAAGAATGGCTATCATCAAGAAATCAACCAATAACAAGAGAATAAGATGCTAGCCCTTTCCTATGAGTCAGAGCCATTCCTGGAGTGTAGGGAAGGAGAACCAGAAGCGAACAAGAAGCTCAGCCCTCTCTGTGAGTGGGCTCCGCGCACAGACCTTTAGGGGAAGAACCAGAGGCCAGCCCCTTCTAGTGGGTGGGCTGGGAGGTAAGAAGAACCCAGGTCCATGCCCACCCCCACCCTGTAAGCAACCAGCTGATCTGGAGAAGCACAGGCTGGGTGCTGGCTATTGAGGTAAAATACAGCTTAATGGGTGTTTAGTGTGTCACTGACTCAGCAGGCCTGAAGCCGGTGGTCTGATCATCTATTCAGAGGATAACAATATTCAGTGTAGCTTCTGTGGGGGATCTTCTCTGATGGTGGTGGCCACTGTTAATTCTCTATGATCTTGTTTTGAAGTCCTGCATCATCTTCATTGTTTTCTTGGGTTGGGTTTTATTCTGCTTTGTCTTGTTTGCTTTTATTATATCTGATGGCACGGGAGGCTTTATAAAGATAAGATAGATTATGGCCGCCATTTTGGATTTACTATGATCTTGTTTTGAAATTTTTTATTGCATTCATTGTTTCATTTTTATTGGTTCTATTCTATTCTGTTTTGTTTGATTTTACTATGTCTGAAGGTATGGGCAGCTATTTTGAGGACAACAAGAGGCTTTATGGCAACCACTGTTGATTTCCTACTATCTTGTCTTGAAGTTCTGTGTCACTTATACTGTTTTGTTCTGGTTTTTTTTTTTAATTTCCTTCAAAGTAAAAATTACAAAAAAACAGAACAAAACAAGAAATGAACCAATAACACATGCTGACGGAGCTGTGGGGAAAAAAGAATTCTTCTCCACTGTTGGTGGGAGTGCAGACTGGCGCATCACATGGAAATCAGTGTGGAGATTCCTCAAAAATTTGGATTTGAAGAATCCATTTGATCCAACTATTCATTCCCCTTCTGGGTATTTTTCCAGAAGAACTGAAAACATCATACAACAGCAATATATGTGCACCCATGCTTATAGCAGCACAATTTGTAAGAGCTAAGTCATGGAAACAATCCAAATGTCCATAAACTGAAAAACAGATTTTAAAAAAGATGTAGTATTTTTATTCAGTGGAGTACTACTCAGCCATAAAGGATAAACTCGAAGCTTTCATAGGCAAATGGATGCAACTTGAGACCATACTCATAACTGACATAAATCAGACTTGCATATGTAAACACCCTATTATCACCCTAGTATAAAAAACTGAAGGAGCACATAAGATGCAAACTGTACAATAGATATTCTGACAGTGAAAGGGGATGAAACTGTTCAAAAGAAAAAAATGACTGAGATGAGGAAAAGGAGAAAAGAAAGAAGGGGAAATACTATAGGTAATAGTTACATTACTAATATCTGTTAGTTCATCATAAATAACGGTTTGTGCCTTCATCATTTGACCATTCGTTCCTACCTATATCTTGTTTTTATCTTGTAAATTGAGCAACTACTTTGAAGATAACAATATGCAATATATTAACCACAGCTAATCTATTTTTGGTTTGAAATTCTATATCACTGTTTGTATTCCTTTTTATCTTGAAAAATGCTAACATATATTTTGCTTAGGTTTCTAGTCAACAAGATAATTAGTTTATTAAAATCTTAAGGTAAAATGTCTATTGCTTTCTATATTTCAAGTACAAAAAACTATAACATAAGTCAACAGTTACTAAATTCATGTATTCTTGGCTTCTTAAAGTTTAGAAATTGATAATATATTCTGGACCCTCCAATGTGTTTTCATAAATTGTTAATATGCAATTTCTTCACAAAGCTGCTAAGAGTTAAAATTCTAAGGCGCAATTGGTATATTTTTCACAAAGAGAGGGAAATGCCCTTGAAGGCCTTTGCACCCTCACGGCTTCAAGACAAAATTCTCTCTGCGACTTAAAAGCAGCTGTGTGAACCAACTTGCATCTGTTTTCTCTGCAACGGGGGCCTCCTCTGTCCCCCCAGAATCCACTTGTGTCCACACCACAAATGTTACTTTAAAACTCATTGTATGTCATTAAATTAGACAGAACTTAAATGTTAAAGAGTTTTCTATGTCTAAAGCTTTCACATTTTCATAAGATATTAAAATACCTGATTAAATATAGGAAAAAAGACTTTTTGAGTGGTGGCAAGAATAACTGAGCTCAAAATCCTCATTTTTTAAAGGGGAATGCTGAATAGAAATTCCCAAAAAACTTTTTAAAGAAAATATCCACATATATGTACAGAAATAGAAGTAAATTCCAAATGAGGTAAAGTGGAAGTTGCCTCAGAAGTAGATATGAAGTGAGACAGGAGATCAGTATTATCATGTACTTATATGAACTTTTAGTATTAAAAACCAAAGTCATTGATATAAAAGTGATTAGGCAATAAAAAATTTGCAATCATAATGTGAGCTTTAGAATAGTTCCATGCCCTCATTTTAAAGATTAAAATTATTTAATCTAATGCTTTAAAAATATGTAGGTGAAAAATATTTTTTAATATACTGTTATTAAATATGACTGTCTGGTGTGTGTAAATGAGATTTGTTACTATGGTTACTTTGTGTTTTAAAGAGTGACATTCAATGGTGGAAGATAAATGACAGAAGTTAAAAGATTTAATTAAAATAGGTTCAGCTTCTCTGACTACTTTCTGAATGGTTTTACCTAGATATTAAAAATGTAAATAATAATTTATCTATGCTGATACATATAGGAGATATTAGTTATTAATTCATGTAGTACATAATATCCTATGCTCTTTTATATGTATTGTAATATAAATAAATGTTGAACAATTTAAAGAAAAACAAAAAGTCTGAGAACATGTCAGAATGAAGAGCATGCTAGGGACACTTCATGAAGAAATGTAACTTGGTATCATAGATGAAATTCCTGGAAGCAAAAAAGGATGCTTGAGAAAATTAACACACTGTGAGTTAAGCATGGATTTTAGTTAATAATAATGTATCACTACTGGCTCACTGATGTGTGATAAATATACCATAGAAATGCAAAAAGTGAACAGTAAGAGAGGCAAGGTGAAGACTGCATGGAAAGTCTCTGTATTACCTCTACAACTTTTCTGTAAATTAAACAATAGTTTAAAAATGACTATTTCAAGCTGAATGAAAAATTGATAACATCAAGAGATAATCTGGGAGGGAATATTTGCAACACAATAATTGCCAGATGATTACCCAGAATGTAGCCTCCAAAATGATTGTAGAGAAGACAAAAGTAGAAAAGTGGGGAAATCAGCCCTACAGGCTGAATCATGTACAAGAATCTAATGAACATGGAATTGTATTTCATCTCAGCAGTGTCCAAGGAAATGTAGTTAAAATGACATTTTACCACCATGTTGCAAATGTGAGTTGACTACACTGAGGCAGACACTGGTGAAATGTCACAGCTACGCATTACTGAGAGAACAGTGAATTACTGCAACCTCTTCAGAAAACAATTTGACAATATATAGTTAGACTACAAGTACACATACTTAGACCCAGAAGCTCAACTATTATTTACCCTTTATCTATCAGGAAGGCAGGTACAAGGCCATCCAATGTCATATTGTTTATTATGGAAAAAATTGTAAAATCTTTCACTTATTAATAAATAAATTATTATAAAATTTAACTATGATAATATATATACTGACCTGTGATACATGGAATCCATTAGTTTAAAAAATAAGCAGATTTATGTGAGCTACTATAAATGGATAGCCAAGGTTTTACCAAAAGAAAAGCAACATATAGAATAATGTTTATGTGACCATTTACAAAATAAAGAGAAAAACTTGGAATGAAAATATACATATAAATATATATAATACTTTAAATAAAAGAAACATAAGTATTCCAGTGTGGAGTCTTAACATGCATTTGCATATTTACATTAGTCTAGAAAACGATGTGGCCGTGCACACCACCGCGACAGTAAGTAGATGATGAACCTTGGCAGTGGGAAAGTGGGACAAAGATTCTCATTCAGGAGGATCTGAGTGAAATGTGCTGATAAAACTTCAGCAATCCACTCACCCTCCGTGTGCCTGCTGATCTCCACATAGTAGATACACACATGGTGGATGATCTCACAGCTTAAAGAATTACCAAAATCAGAGAGAACAATGGCTGTACCAGGAAACAAGTCCAGACTGTGCAGGCCACCGCCAAACTGGGAACAGCCAGACCCCAGCCCCTTCTGGTGCTCAGGCTGGCAAACAGGAAGTACCAGCCCCCTCACCCACCACCCTCCCATCCCTGTAATCGATGGGCTTATCTGGAGAGACACAAGCTGTGGCGATAGCTATCGAAGTGAAGTGCAATTGGATACCCGTGTTGTTTGGTGTTTCACTAGCGTTGCAGGGCTATGGCCCGTGGTCTGATCATGGGTTCAGAGGACAGCAGAACGCAGTGTGGCTTCCAGGGGCATCTCCTTCTGAGGGTTGCAGCCTTTGTTGACTCCCTATGGTCTTGTTTTGAGGTCCTATATCATTTCCATTGTCTTGTTGGGTTGGGTTTTATTCCCCTTTGTTTTGTTTATGTTAAGTTCAATGGCAGGAGAAGCTATTTCAAGGCTATCAAGATATATTATGATAACAATTTTGTATTTACTATTGGCTTGTTTGAAATTATGTCATTTGTGGCTTTGCTTTTATTGTTTCTAATCTATTCTGATTTTGCTTAATTTTTACCCTGTCTGAAGTTACCTACAGTTATTTTGAAGATATCAAAAGACATTATAGTAACTATTATTGATTTCTTAATGTTTTGAAGTCCTGTATCTCTTGCACTGGTTTGTTTTGATTGGTTTTATTTTGTTTTATCCCCTTTAAAATAAAAAAAATTAAATAATGAAATAATTGCCAAAACTTTAACTACTGTCTCTTCCAAATCTATACAAGCCAGGTCCAGTACTTCACTGGCTCTAGTCTTAGCTCTTTTATACAGTAATTATGCAGTTAGAAACTACTTTTAAATTTTAAAAATGTTCTATCTTTCGAAAATTCCTAAATTTTACCAAAACTTGTAAAGACCACAAAGTGCTCCTGATGTCATTTAAAATTTCTATTGTCACAATTGCAGCTCTAAGACATTAGGATGGTAGACGTCCTTCTGATCATAGGTGGAAGCGAATTTAAATAAAAGTCTTATCTGCTTTGTCATAACTAAGTTTCACAAGCCAGCTAAATGAAGTGTGCAATAGTGAAGGATGTTATATTAGTTTTATATTCATGCTACACCAAATTGCCATAAATTTAATGTCTTAAACCCAAACAAATGTATTTTCTTGCAGTTTTGTAACTTACAGCTCTAAAGTGCATCTCACCAAAGAAGACAGACAAAAGAAAGAAAGAAAGAAAGAGAGAGAGAAGAGAGAGAGGGAGGGAGAGAGAGAGAGAGAGAGAGAGAGAGAGAGAGAGAGAGAAGGAAAGAAAGAAAGAAAGAAAGAAAGAAAGAAAGAAAGAAAGAAAGAAAGAAAGAAAGAAAGAAAGAAAACAAAAAGGAGGGAGGGAAGAAGGAAGGATGGAAGGAAGGAAGGAAGGAAGGAAGGAAGGAAGGAAGGAAGGAAGGAAGGAAGGAAGGAAGGACGGATGTCTCACTGGCCTAAAAGCAAGGTATGTCAGGAGACCTTCATTCCTTTCTGGAAGCTCTAGAGGCAAATATACTCCCTTACCTGTTCCATCTTCAAGAAGATGCCTGAACCATAGCCCCTTCCTCCACGCTCACAGCAAGGGTGGTAAATGGAGCACACGTGGCCTTCTGTATCTCTGGGATGCTGAAGTTCTCGAGCCTGTGAAGCCCTAAAACCTGCGCATCCTCTACCTGCTAACTATTCTCTAGAAGTACAATGAAGAACTATTTTGTCTATATATGAACACCAAAGATGTTGCTATGACAATGGACTCTACAAAGACAAAAAATTGTACGATGAAAGATCTCACACTAAAAATCAAGTCAGTGCTGCATATATACAAGGATTGAGGAAAGACACCAAAAGGTTTCCAAGTGCTGTCAGTACCAATATAACAAATATACATTGACTTCTGTACATAATAGGATTTGGCAGAGCTAATCAAGTAAAGACAAGACTAATGTTATTCCTTCTATATAGGAAAGCAATTTGTCCCTTTATATATATTATATTGTGAATTACCTTACTGACATAAACACCATGATAAAAATACAAGCATATTCATTATTATCTTCTGTACATAATTTAGCCTTATAATAATTTGGTTGAGTGTTCAAAGACTTTCCTGTTTGTTAACTAGCTGATCAAGAGAACCGAATCAACAGTAGACTAACGACACTCATCATCTGTTCTACCAACAAAACAACACAACTTTAAGAAACCTAAATTAGTGTCTATCTAAAGTGGACCAAAATACAGAGTTATTTTTCATTTTTGCTTTGGTATCGTTTGGTTTGATTTGCTGTATGAGTGAAAGAATCCATTTCTTCATCTACTACCTCCTTTTTGTTGTGTTTGTTTTGTTTCAATAGTATCCTTTATGATGAAGTAAACAGGTATAGAGTAGAAAAGAACATAATAGAGAAAATTTTAATTCCCTTATGTATATATATTGTACTCGTGTATCTAAAGTTTGAGAATGATTTACCCCCTGTGGAAAGAGAAATATATCTGGTGATTCAGTTTTAAGGAGATAATATTTATTCCTGTGTTCCAAAAGAAATAAATTTTGAGTAAGCTGATATATATGTTATTTGTTTGAGAAATATTGCATTTCCAACTCTTGAAACATTCAGAAAAAAATAGTATAATTCAAAGCTTCATTTTCCCCAAAGGAACAACGTTATAATCAGATAACTGTAAAATGCTCATGGTTAGATGTAATAAAGCTAAAGAAAAAGAATAAAATAGAATGATAATCTGGCAAGAAGCTGGAGAAGAGAAGAGCAATTCTTATGAGTTACTGAAATTCGATTTTCTTTTTTGTTGGAATGAATATTGAATTCAAGGAGACACAATTACCAGAAACTTTTAGAAAAAGATAACTAGTCTCATGCTTTATTGTTAATAAGTTTAAATTTTTTCAAATTAACTTTTAAGACTTATTGCTTTTATTTGTAGCATTCTGTGGTATCAAGAGCCAGCTATGAGAGAGATACTCTCAGGAACAACATTACTGTGGTCAGAATCTCTGATTGTGTAAGATGTTATCAATATAATCAGGAAACATTACATAGTAATCGCTGTATAACTGTGTCTGTGAAAAAGCATTACTGCTGTATTAAAAGCACTGTTCAGTATCATCTAAGACATTAGGAACAAATAGATATAATTTGTAGAAGTTTATTTTTTAAATAATAGACATGGTTTATAAACTCACATATATAGATACATTTATTAATTAATGAAAAATTCTAAAATTCATGTAATTGGGATATTTAAGACTTTTTAAAAATGTTTACAGCGTTCAACAGGGAGCTCAAAAGGGAAACCAAAATATTGTCATTTTAATCAAATATTCAGAAATGTAAATGCCCTGTCCAAAGTTAATTGTCAGATCAAATCCACTTCCACCAATTAGGAGACTGAACGGTATAAACAGACAGAGCAGTAACTTGGTTGGAATGGTTGAGTCCATTTGCAAATAAAAACCCGATTGCTGCTGCTGTAAAATGGAGGCCAAGAGAATTCTGTCTAGAATCTGAGGGACCCTTGAACAGTCATCATTTTCCTACTACAAGGGGATTCTTGAGGGAATTAATTTATGGAGAGGAAAGGTTTTATGAGCTCACTACTGCAGGTTAAATGCAAGATCGGACAGCGTGTACCTTGGCCTCTGTGAGGGAAGCACAGGGCCAAGGCAGAAGGGGGGACCCTGGGAGCCAGCTCTCCCCTAGGCCCGCCTCTTGGTGCCACCCGGGACCCAGCCTCTGCACAGGGGCCTTGGGGGCACAGTCACACAAGCTGCAGTGAGTGGTGTCTGCTGGCATTCCACCGCCCACTAGGCCAATCATTTTAAGATTATAACGAAAAGCAGAAGACAGTACCAGGTCATCCGAGGAAGGACGTTTAGGTTACTTCCCCGAGGAGGAGAGAACCTTCTGTAGGTGCGATTCTGCCTCCTACAAGTGAAACACAGGAAGAAAGAGACACAGACACCAACTACAACCCGGTAACTGTAGGAGCTTTGCCTGCTTCCATCTGGTTACCTCATAGAGTCCGTACACCTCAGCCAATTCTTTCTCCTTTCGGCTCACAGACAAATGATCTGGTTTTCATTTTAAATTTAACCCTTTAGTTTACAAACTCTCAGTAGGTCATGACTGAATTTGCGGAGGCCTGCATAGAACACAGTCAGCAGTGGATTAACAATTGTTTGGATCCTGTGGTTTTCCTTTCGGGGGAAGCTTCGAAACCTTCCGGTGCAAACACAGAGCTGGTTTGGTGCTCTTTTAGCTCAGCTGTGTGTAGCAGAGCACAGTGAGGAGCTGAGTAGCCAATAAACAGACTGGGCCCCTTATCAGAGTTTTACTCTCGGTTTTAAGTCCATACTTTTCCTGTGCTGTGTGAGATCCAATCCTGGGTCCTCATTTTTCCCTTTGCCAGATAGTTACAAGTTTTGTCAAAACAGATGGAGAGGCGCTGTGGAAACGAGTCTTTCGTGTGGATTCTGGTGTGTTCGTGTGGCGGGCAGGGTCAGCACCTGGCACTGCTCAGTGCCAGCTCTGCAGCACCCGTGGCACTTCAT